>NC_091980.1:71653445-71953445 GCF_044704955.1 Pristiophorus japonicus | reverse complement strand
TGTGAAATTGTTGGTTTATTTTGTTTGTTTAAAATTGTGCTGTTGAGAAGGTTGGCTGGAATGGAGAGCCTGTTATGCCTGAACACTACACAATAAAAACTTTTATATTGTTATTGGTGAAAGATGGTGTTAAGCGAACTCCTTAAATCTTTTTTTGCCCAGCAGGTGCAACAGAGAGACAAAGCTAGAACTGCTGAGAAAGACAGCAGCAAGAATTTGGGAAGAGAGTTTGATTGATGGTTTATGTAGAAACAGAAAATCTGAAGGCCAAAAAAAAAGCACAGACCCATAGTCCACCCATCAGGTGTCAGCTTCGCTCAGTTTTCCCTCTGCTGAGTAGAAGTATGTGAATTCAAATCCCACTGCAGAATTTGAGCATGTAATCTAGGCTAACATTTTGGTGTAGTACTGAGGGAGTGCTGCATTGTTGGAGTTGCTGTCTTTCAGAAGAGACATTACACTGAGGCTCGCCCACCTATTCAGATGGACTAATGGCATTATGCAAAACAGCATGGCGTTCTCTTGGAGTCCTGGCCATCATTCCTCCCTTAACCAACATTACCAAAAACAGATTATCTGTTTTTTTTTATGGTATCAGTGTCAGATGTCAGCCACAGTCCCAGTCTGCCCACTTGAGTGGATGAAATACTTGGCTGATAAATACCAGTACTCCAAATTAGAATTTACATAATTGTAGGATGCTAATTGTAGAAAATGAAGGATAGGATGGGAGTAACAGAAAGGGAAATATAAATATACGCCTACCCATCCATATAAAGATTCAGGCATCAACTAGCTACTTGAGCTTATTAAATAGTGTAGGGTAGAGTTTCTGCTTTGGGCACGATTGACAATTGCCCTGGTTTTCTAAAGTGAAGTTACGGTTCAAGTTTCTGCCCAAACTTATTTGCATAATCACAAACTTAAAATCTTCCATGAACCAGTGCAATGAGGCAACATAATAAACTGCAATTGTTTTCCTTGCATTGAAAATATTCCTTAATGTAATTAAGAGCAGTAACCTGGTGCAGTTTTATTAATACAGCTAAAAATGGGTTTATCACGACAAATAACCATTTTTACTAAGTGGTCCACTACCTGTGAGTAACCTGATTTTAAATCACTGAGAATGACTTTAAAAACCTATACTGAATCATTTACTAAATTCCTCCGTGTACACTAGTCATTTTCTTAGCAAATTAAATGTGTTTTGATATGGGCCGACTAGTGCCTTTGCATCAAAAAAAACTAGCTTAACTTGAAGATCCTCCATGAACGGGTGCAATCGGTGGAAAGTCATCATGCTCATTATTCCAATCTGGGGACGTGACTAGTTTTGTGGGCAGGGCCGGCTTCCAGCACGATGTTTTTTAAACCAATGTTAAAGATCACGGAAACTTGATTTATGCTTGATGTAAAGTGTTTAAAATTTCGCGATCTTTTAAGCTGATTTGGCCGATTTCAGGTGCGCAAACTAGTGGAAACTACTACAACAACAATTTGCATTTATATAACGCCTTTAACATAGCAAAACTTTGCAAGGCACTTAAAAGAATAATTATCAAAAAAATATTTTTGACACTGAGCCACAGAGGGAGATATCAGCAGAAATGAACAAAAGCTTGCTCAAAGAGAGAGGTTTTAAGGAGCATCTTCAAAGAGGAGATGTAGAGAGGCGGAGAGGATTATGGAAGAAATTCCAGACCTTCGGGCCAAGGTAGCTGAAAGCACGGCCACCAATGGTGGAGGGGGATGCGTAAAAGACCAGAATTGGAGGAGCGCAGAGATCTCGAAGGCTTGTAGGGCTGGAGACGATTACAGAGATAGGGAGGAGCAAGGCCATAGAGGGATTTTGAAAAAAAAAGGATTTTAAAATTGAGATGATGTCGGACAAAGAGCCGCTGTAGGTCAGGAAGCACAGCAGTGGTGGGTGAATAAGACTTGGGAGGGAGTTAAGGTATGGGCAGCTGAGTTTTGGATGAGCTCAAGTTTATAAGAACATAATAATTGAATGTAATATCTCCAAGTTTGCAGATGACACTAAGCTGGGTGGCCGTATGAGCTGTGAGGAGGATGCTAAGAGGCTGCAGGACAGGTTAGGTGAGTGGGCAAATGCATGGCAGATGCAGTATAATGTGGATTAAATGTGAAGTTATCCGCTTTGGTAGATTATTATCTGAATGGTGACAGATTAGTAAAAGGGAAGGTGCAACGAGACCTGGGAGTCATGGTACATCAGTCATTGAAAAAGTAGGCATGCAGGTAGAGCAGGCAGTAAAGAAAGCAAATGGCATGTTGGCCTTCATAGCGAGAGGATTTGAGTATAGGAGCAGGGAAGTCTTACTGCAGTTGTACAGGTCTTGGTGAGACCACACCTTGAGTATTGTGTGCAGTTTTGGTCTCCTAATCTGAGGAAGGACATTCTTACTATTGAGGAAGTGCATTGAAGGTTCACCAGACTGATCCCTGGGATGGCAGGACTGACATATGAAGAAAGACTGAATCAACTAGGCTTATATTCATTGGAATTTAGAAGAATGAGAGGGGATCTCATAGAAGCATATAAAATTCTGACAGGATTGGACAGGTTAGATGCAGGAAGAATGTTCCTGATGTTGGGGAAGTCCAGAATCAGAGGTTACAGTCTAAGGATAAAATAAGGGGTAAGCCATCTAGGACTGAGATGAGAAACTTTTTTACCCAGAGAATTGTGAACCTGTGGAATTCTCTACTACAGAAAGTTGTTGAATCCAGTTCGTTGGATATATTCAAAAGGGAGTTAGGTGTGGCTCTTATGTCTAAAGGGACCAGAGGGTATGGAGAGACGGCAGGAGTGGGGCACTGAAGTTGCATGATCAGCCATGATATTGAATGGTGGTGCAGGCTCGAATGGCTTGCTCCTGCACCTATTTTCTATGTTTCTATAAGAAGTAGAAGCAGGAGTAGGCCATTCTGTAAGATAATGGTTGATCTTCTACCTCAACTCTACCTTCCTGCACTATCCCCATATCCGTTAATTCCCTTCATTACCAAAAATTTTATCAACCTCTGTCTTGAATATACTCAACGACTGAGCATCAACAGCTCTTCTCAACATTAACCCTGTCAAGCCCCTTAAGAATTTTATGTTTCATTTAGATATCATTCTTCTAAACTCTAGGGAATATAGGCCTAGCCTACTCAATCATTCCCCATAGGGCAACCCCCTCATCCCAGGAGTCAGTCTAGTGAACCTTCATTGCACTCCATCTAAGGCAAGTATGTCTATCCTGAGGTAAGGAGACCAGAACTGTACACAACTCCAGGTATGGCCTCACCAATGCCAGTATAATTACAGTAAGACTTCTTTACTCTTATACTCTTAATGCCTTTGTAACAAAAGCTAACATACCATTTCCTTTCCTAATTGTTTGCTGAACCTGCATGTTAACTTTCTGTGATTCATGTACAAGGACACCCAGGTTCCTCTGAATGTAAATATTTCCCAGTCTTTCATCATTCAAAAAATAATCTGCTTTTTTGTTTTTCCTACCAAAGTGGATAACTTCACATTTCTTCACATCATATTCCATGGTTTTGCTCACTCAGTCAATCTGTCTATATCTCTCTGCAGCCTCTTTGCATCCTCCTCACAGATTACTTTCGCACCTAATTTTAGATCAACAAACTTGGATACGTTACACTCAGTCCCTTCATCAAAGTCATTATTATAGATTGTAAATAGTTGAGGCCCAAGTACTGATCCTTGCGGTACCCCACTAGTTACAGCCTACCAACTTGAAAATATCCTGTTTATTCCTACTTTCTGTTTTCTGTCCATTAATCAATCCTCAATCCATGCCAATATATTACACCCAATCCCATGAGTCCTAATTTTGTGTAATAACCTCTTGTGGCACCTTATCAAGTGCTTTTTAAAAATTCAAATGCACTACATCCACTGGTTCCTCTTATCCTGTTAGTTACATCTTCAAAAAACTAAGAGATTTGTCAAACAATATTTCCCTTTCATAAAACCATGCTGACTCTGCCTAATATTATGATTTTCATAGAATAATAGAAATTTACAGCATGGAAGGAGGCCATTTCAGCCCACCGTGTCCGTGCAGGCCAACAAAGAACTATCCAGCCTAATCTCGCTTTCCAGCTCTTGGTCCGTAGCCCTGTAGGTTATGGCACTTCAAGTGCAAATCCAAGTACTTTTGCTGAGGGTTTCTGCCTCTACCATCCTTTCATGCAATGAGTTCCCAACCCCCACCACGCTCTGGGTGAAGAAATTTCCCCTCTAAACCACCTACCAATTACTTTAAATCTAGGCCCCCCTGGTTGTTGACTCCTCTGCTAAGGGAAATAGGTCCCTCCTATCCACTTTATCTAGGCCCCTCATCATTTTATACACCTCAATAAGGTCTTCCCTCAGCCTCCTCTGTTCCAAAGAAAACAAACCCAGCCTATCCAATCTTTCCTCATAGCTAATATTTTCCCATCCAGGGAACATCCTCGTAAATCTCCTCTGTACCCTCTAATGCAATCACATATTTCCTGTAATGTGACCAGAACTACACGCAGTACTCTAGCTATGGCCTAACAAGTATTTTATACAGTTCAAGCATAACCTCCCTGCCCTTATATTCTATGGCTCAGTTAATAAAGGCAAGTATTCCATATGCCTTCTTAACCACCTTATCTACCTGGCCTGCTACCTTCAGGGATCTGTGGACATGCACTCCAAGGTCCCTTTGTTCCTTTACACTTCTGTGTCCTACCATTTAATGTGTATTCTTTTGCCTTCTTCGCCCTCCCTCACACTTTTCCGGCTTGTATTCCATTTATCACTGTTCTGCCCACCTGACCAGTTCATTGATATCTTCCTGCAGTCTATAGCTTTCTTCTTCATTATCAACCACACAGCTGATTTTAGTATCATCTGCAAACTTCTTAATCATATCCCCTACATTCAAGTCTAAATCATTGATATATACCACAAAAAGCAACGGAACTCTGCGGAACCCCACTGGAAACAGCCTTCCAGTCACAAAAACATCTATCATTACCCTTTGCTTCCTGCCTCTGAGCCAATTTTGGATCCAACTAGCCACTTTGCCCTGGATCCCATGAACTTTTACTTTCATGACCAGTCTGCCATATGGGACCTTATCAAAAGCCTCGCTAAAATCCTTATACACTACATCAAATGCACTATCCTCATCGACTCTCCTTGTTGCCTCCTCAAAAAATTCAATCAAGTTAGTCAGAAATGACCTTCCCTTAACAAATCCATGCTGACTGGCCTTGATTAATCTGTGTTTTTCTACAGTATTGAGTCTTCGGTATCTGTCATAAGCCTCCCTTTTTTTCATTATCCTACCTTATATGTCCCTTGACATCCAGGGGGCTCTAGATTTGTTAGTCCCATCCTTTTTCTTTAAGGGAACATATTTGCTCTGAACCCTCACGATCTCCTTGAATGCCTCCCACTGTTCTGATACTGATCTACTTTCAAGTAGCTGTTTCCAATCCATTTTGGCTAAATCACCTCTGGCTCAGCTGGTTCCGCTGATCTGTGATGGTGACGCAACCTTCTGGTTTGTTTATCAAAATTTATTTTTCACCAATTGAGAGTGTTTTTATTTCTGGTCTATTATTGCCCTTTTCCATAACTAACCTAAATCTTACTGATCACTACCACCAAAATGCTCTCCCACTGATACCCCTTCCACCTACCCAGCTTAATTTCCTAAAACAAAGCGCCCTCTCCCTTGTTGGGCTTGCTACATACTGGCTTTAAAAAAGTTCTCCTGAATGCATTTTAGGAATTCTGTACCTTCTATACCTTTCACACAAATTTGATCCCAGTTACTATTAGGGTAGTTGAAATCCCCTATAGTTGTTGCACTTCTCAAATATTTGCCTGCATATTTGCTCTTCTATCTCCCTCTGACTGTTTGGGGGTGTATAGTGTACACCCAACAGTGTGATCGCCCCTTTTTTGTTCTTCAATTCGACCCACATGGCCTCATTTGATGATCCTTCCAACATATCATCCCTCCTCACAGCTGAACTGTGACCTCCCCCACCCCCCCTCTATCCCATCTGAAAACCCTGCAACCAGGAATGCTGAGCTGTCATACCAGCCAAGTCTCAGTAATAGCTATAATATCATACTCCCAAGTGTCTATCTGTGCTCTCAACTCCTCTGCCTTATTCCCTATACTCCTTGTGTAAAGTCCTTACACAATACCACAAATTCACACGAGACACATTCTATAGACAAGGTCACTTTGTGACCTGCACCTTTATTCACAGGACCAAGAAGTGATGACCCTGCGTGGGATCTCCCTTTATATACCTGGATGACCAGGTGAGGAGTGTCTCCCACAAGTTCACCCCCTGTGGTCAATGTGTGCATTTCTCAAGTATATACAGTATTGCAGTGTTGTTACATGAAGGTTACATACATGACATCACCTCCCCCCCCCCCCCCCCCCCCCCAACGTCTTATTGGGATCACAGGTTAAGTCTTTCGGATGGTCTGCGCTCCCTCGTGGAGCGCCGCAGTTGGGGCTCTGGCTGTTGAGCCTTGGCCTGTGTGTCTGTCCCCTGTGGTGATTCCGGCCTGTCCGGGCTGACCGCAGGGACTGTGCTTGCTGCTGAATGATCTTGTTGCTCGTTCACTCGCGGTGGTGTGAATACCATCTCATGATCTTCCTCAGTGTCCATGCTGAACCTTTTTTTTTTACTTGGTCCAGATGCTTGCGGCATATCTGCCCATTGTTAAGTTTAACCACGATGACCCTATTCCCTCTTTGTCTATTACAGTACCTTCAACCCATTTGGGCCCCAAAGTGTGATTGAGAACAAATACGGGGTCACCAATTTCTATACATCTCCCCCTTGAATTACGGTCATGGTACTCATTTTGGGACTGGCGCTTGCCTTCAACAATGTCAGACAAGACAGGATGAATGAGGGACAGCCGAGTTTTGAGTATACGTTTCATAAGGAGCTCCACGGGCGGGACCCCCATGAGCGAGTGCGGTCGGGACCTATATGCCAGCAGGAGGCGCGATAGGCGGCATTGAAGGGAGGGACCTTGAATCCTGAGTATGCCTTGTTTTATGATTTGGACCACACGTTCCGCCTGGCCATTGGAGGCTGGCTTGAACGGTGCTGTCCTGACATGGTTGATGCCATTACCCGACATGAACTCCCGGAATTCGTAGCGAGTGAAACATGGGCCATTATCGCTAACAAGGATGTCCGGCAAACCATCGGTCGCAAAGACCACACATAGACTCTCCACAGTGGTGGATGTCGTGCACGAATTCAAAATGATGCACTCGATCCATTTCAAGTACGCATCAACCACAATGAGAAACATTTTCCCTATGAACGGGCCTGCGTAGTCTACGTGAATGCGTGACCATGGCCTGGTGGGCCAGGGCCACGGGCTGAGCAGGGCCTCCCTGGGGGCATTTCCCAGCTGAGCACACGTCGTGCACCTGCGAACACACTGTTCCAGGTCTGAATCAATTCCCAGCCGGGCAATGGCCTTCATCAGCACAATGCCTGGGTGCTCGCTGCGGAGTTCCCTGATGAAAGCTTCCCTGCCCCTCTGGGGCATGACTATCTGGCTGCCCCATAGTAGGCAGTCGGCTTGGATGGAGAGCTCATCCATCCACCTGTGAAACGGTCTGACCTCCTCAGGGCATGCTCCATGTGCGGGCACCCAATCCTCAGTCAGGACACATTTCTTAATCAAAGATAGGAGGGGATCTCTGTTGGTCCAGATTTTGATCTGGCGGGCTGTGATGGGGGAGTCTGCGCTGTCAAAGGCATCAACGACCATAACCATCTCAGCGCTTTGCTCCACTGCCCCCTCAGTGGTGGCCAGTGGAAGCCTGCTGAGCGCATCAGCACAATTTTCAGTGCCCGGCCAGTGCTGGATGCTGTAGTCATACGCAGCCAGCGTGAGAGTCCATCGCTGTATGCGAGCTGACGCATTGGCATTGACAGTCTTGCTGTCTAACAACAGGGATGTTAATGGCTTGTGGTCCATTTCTAATTCGAACCTCCTGCCAAAAAGGTACTGGTGCATCTTTTTCACCCCATAGACACATGCGAGTGCTTCCTTCTCAACCATCCCATATCCATGTTCTGCTTGAGAGAGTGACCTGGAGGCATAAGCAACAGGTTGGAGTTGCCCCTCAGCATTGTACTGCTGCAACACCATAGGACGATACATCACATGTCAGAACCAATTTCTTAGAGGTTTTACAGGGTCAACAACTTATTTGAACAGAGTAGGTTACGCGCCTGATTGAAAGCCCGTTCTTGATAGTGCCCCCAAAACCAATCGCAACCCTTAAGCAGGAGCACATGTAGCTGCTCCAACAATGTGCTTAAGTTCGGCAGAAAGTTCCCGAAATAGTTCAAGAGTCCCAGAAATTAACGCAACTCCGATGTGTTGCAGGGCCTGGGCACTCGTCGAATCGCCTCTGTTTTGGATTCGGTAGGCCGAATCCCGTCTGCAGCCATCCTCCTGCCCAGGAACTCGATTTCAGGAGCCAAAAACACACACTTAGGTTTCTTGAGTCGCAGGCCTACTCGGTCCAGTTGGTGCAGCACCTCTTCCAGGTTGTGGAGGTGTTCCTTGGTGTCCTGACCCCTGATGAGGATATCGTCCTGGAATACGATTGTTCCAGGAATGGATTTGAGCAGGCTTTCCATGTTTCTTTGAAAGATCGCGGCCGCTGATCGAATGCCAAATGGGCACCTGTTGTAAACAAACAGTCCCTTGTGCGTGGTGATGGTGGTCAGTAGTTTGGATTCGTCGGCCAGTTCTTGGGTCATGTAGGCTGAAGTGAGGTCCAACTTAGTGAACAGCTTGCCGCCTGCCAGCATGGCAAAAAGGTCCTCCGCTCTTGGGAGCAGGTATTGGTCTTGTAGGGACACCCGGTTGATAGTGGCCTTGTAGTCGCCACAGATCCTGACACAGCCATCCGCTTTTAGGACGGGAACAATGGGGCTCGCCCAGTCGCTGAATTCAACGGGCGAGATGATACCCTCTCTCAGCAAACGGTCCAATTCACTTTCAATTTTCTCCCGCATCACATACGGCACAGCTTTGGCTTTGTTGTGCACTGGTCTGGCGTCCAGGGTGATGCGAATCACTACTTTGGTACCTTTGAACGTCCCGACACCAGGTTGGAATAGCGACTCAAATTGCTGTAGGACCTGTGAGCATGAACTTTGCTCCATAGATGACACTGCGTGCACATCCCCCCATTTCCAGTTCATCTCAGCTAACCAGCTCCTCCCCAACAGTGCAGGACCATTGCCCGGGACAATCCAGAGCTGCAGCCAGTTTACCGATCCATTGTGTGTGACAGCTAACGTTGCACTGCCTAGCACTGGAATGATTTCTTTGGTGTATGTGCGTAATCGATTCTCAATGCGTTCTGGTTTGGGTCTGCTGGCTTTGAGTGGCCATAGCTTTTCAAATTGTTGAACGTTCATGAGTGACTGGCTGGCCCCCGTGTCCAGCTTCATGCGTACCGGGATGCCGTTTAATAGGACCTTCATCATCATAGGTGGTGTTTTGTTACACACACAAGAGATTAATGTGCAAAGTTAAAGCACATGGGATTGGGGGTAGTGTGCTGACATGGATTGAGAACTGGTTGTGAGACAGGAAGCAAAGAGTAGGAGTAAACGGGTACTTTTCAGAATGGCAGGCAGTGACTAGTGTTGTGTTGGGGAAATTGATGGGATTGAAGGCCGATAAATCCCCAGGGCCTGATGGACTGCATCCCAGAGTACTTAAGGAGGTGGCCTTGGAAATAGCGGATGCATTGACAGTCATTTTCCAACATTCCATTGACTCTGGATCAGTTCCTATGGAGTGGAGGGTAGCCAATGTAACCCCACTTTTTAAAAAAGGAGGGAGAGAGAAAACAGGGAATTATAGACCGGTCAGTCTGACCTCAGTAGTGGGTAAAATGATGGAATCAATTATTAAGGATGTCATAGCAGTGCATCTGGAAAATGGTGACATGATAGGTCCAAGTCAGCATGGATTTGTGAAAGGGAAATCATGCTTGACAAATCTTCTGGAATTTTTTGAGGATGTTTCCAGTAAAGTGGACAAAGGAGAACCAGTTGATGTGGTATATTTGGACTTTCAGAAGGCTTTCGACAAGGTCCCACACAAGAGATTAATGTGCAAAGTTAAAGCACATGGGATTGGGGGTAGTGTGCTGACGTGGATTGAGAACTGGTTGTCAGACAGGAAGCAAAGAGTAGGAGTAAACGGGTACTTTTCAGAATGGCAGGCAGTGACTAGTGGGGTGCCGCAAGGTTCTGTGCTGGGGCCCCAGCTGTTTACATTGTACATTAATGATTTAGACGAGGGGATTAAATGCAGTATCTCCAAATTTGCGGATGACACTAAGTTGGGTGGCAGTGTGAGCTGCGAGGAGGATGCTATTAGGCTGCAGAGTGACTTGGATAGGTTAGGTGAGTGGGAAAATGCATGGCAGATGAAGTATAATGTGGATAAATGTGAGGTTATCCACTTTGGTGGTAAAAACAGAGAGACAGACTATTATCTGAATGGTGACAGATTAGGAAAAGGGAAGGTGTAACGAGACCTGGGTGTCATGGTACATCAGTCATTGAAGGTTAGCATGCAGGTACAGCAGGCGGTTAAGAAAGCAAATGGCATGTTGGCCTTCATAGCGAGGGGATTTGAATACAGGGGCAGGGAGGTGTTGCTACAGTTGTACAGGGCCTTGGTGAGGCCACACCTGGAGTATTGTGTACAGTTTTGGTCTCCTAACTTGAGGAAGGACATTCTTGCTATTGAGGGAGTGCAGCGAAGATTCACCAGACTGATTCCCGGGATGGCGGGACTGACCTATCAAGAAAGACTGGATCAACTGGGCTTGTATTCACTGGAGTTCAGAAGAATGAGAGGGGACCTCATAGAAACGTTTAAAATTCTGACGGGTTTAGACAGGTTAGATGCAGGAAGAATGTTCCCAATGTTGGGGAAGTCCAGAACCAGAGGTCACAGTCTAAGGATAAGGGGTAAGCCATTTAGGACCGAGATGAGGAGAAACTTCTTCACCCAGAGAGTGGTGAACCTGTGGAATTCTCTACCACAGAAAGTAGTTGAGGCCAATTCACTAAATATATTCAAAAGGGAGTTAGATGAAGTCCTTACTACTCGGGGGATCAAGGGTTATGGCGAGAAAGCAGGAAGAGGGTACTGAAGTTTCATGTTCAGCCATGAACTCATTGAATGGCGGTGCAGGCTAGAAGGGCTGAATGGCCTGCTCCTGCACCTATTTTCTATGTTTCTATGTTTCTATGAGCTGTGAATGTTTGCCACATGAACCCGCTGAACTTCAGCATCCATTGATTTGCCCCACGCGTCATCCTGCCTCGCAGACTCCTCTTCTGGTCCATCCGCCTTGTAAATTAGCCTGGTCGCAGGCTTCCTGCACATTCTGGCTAAATGGCCAGTGAGGTTACAATTTCTGCAGGCGAACTGTTGAAACCTCAAGTCCTAGCAGCATGTCTGCCCCCACACCTCCAGAAAGAACTGAGATTCCCATTGTTATGAACAAAAGAGCTTTTACCAGGCATTCCTCGCTGATTGTCCCTTTGACTGCTCTTGAACACCCTGTTTGTAGGTATCAATGGCCCCATCCCAGAATGCATTGTCCACTGGGATGGCGTAAATGTCCGTTCAGCCTGCCATTGTCTGTGTTAAAAACATGTTCTGGGGTCTATTGCTGCCTGGGGTGTGTCGAACTGCCCTCGCCTGCCTGCTGGGCTCTGAGTCGCGCTTATGATATTGACCCCCTGATCCATCACCACGTTGGAGTCAGGGTTGCGCGCATATATTATCTTGGTTTCCTCCTCCCCCGCCATAAAAGTCTGAGCCAGCAACGCCGCCGCTTCCGAGGTCAAGTCCTTGGTCTCGATTAATCTTCTGAAAATCCCAGCATGACCGATGCCCTCAATAAAGAAATCCCTTAGCATCTCCCCCCTGCAGGTGTCTGTGAACTTATAGAGGCTGGCCAAGCGCCGGAGGTCCACAACGAAGTCCGGTATGCTCTGTCCTTCCCGACGTAGGTGGGTATAAAATCTGTGTCAGGCCATGTGTATGCTGCTCGCTGGTTTGAGGTGCTCACTGATTAGCTTGCTGAGCTCTTCAAAGGTTTTGTCCGCCGGCTTCTCGGGTGCTAGCAGGTCTTTCATAAGTGCGTAAGTCTTAGATCCACAGCTGGTCAGTAGATGAGCCCTTCGCTTGTCGACCGCTGCATCTCCCAGCCAGTCCTTCGTGGGAAAGCTCTGCTGGAACCTCTCAACGAAATTGTCCCAGTCCTCACCAACACAGTACCGTTCGTCTGTGCTACCGGTGGCCATTCTCATGGGTCGTTGATTCCCGTTTCTCGTCGCCACTGTAAAGTCCTTAGACAATACCACAAATCCACACGAGGCACATTCTATGGACAAGATCACTCTGTGACCTGCACCTTTATTCACAGGACCAAGAAGTGATGACCCTGTGTGGAACCTCCCTTTATATACCTGGATGACCAGGTGAGGAGTGTCTCCCACAAGTTCAACCCCTGTGGTCAATGTGTGCATTTCTCAAGTATATACAGTATTGCAGTGTTGTTACATGAAGGTTACATACATGACACCTTGCATTGAAGTATATACCATTTAGCACTGCCAAACTTCTTTGTTGTCTATTTTCTAGCCCTTGTTTCCTCTGTCTTCCAAATTCACTTTCTACTTTTTTGCTTTCCAATTCCAGCTTTGCTTCTCTCCCTACAGAATCTATTATCAGGTTCCCATCTCGCTGCCAAGCTAGATTAAACCCTCCCCAACAGCACTAGCAAACCTCCCTCCCCCGACAAGATTATCGAGCAGTCGGAGCAGCGGAAAATCGAGAGGCCTATAAAAGGCCCGAGAGTTCGGGCAGTCAGAGCAGCGGGAGATCGAGAGGCCTATAAAAGGTTCGGGAGTTCGGGCAGTCAGAGCAACTAGCTGGGGCAGGGCAGAAGGTAAACAAAGAAGTAAAAAGAAATCAAAGCGTGACATCACAGCAAAGTGGATAAGTGATTGGCTGGTGGATTGGTGAGTATTTTATCTTTTTCGTTTTCTTTTCTTATCAGTAGGAAACCTTTGGCAGGGTTGCCAAATTAAGTTAATCTAAGGGTTAAGTCATGGCAGGAGAGCCCAGACCCGTGTCATGCTCCTCCTGTGCTATGTGGTAAATCAGGGACGCTTCCAGTGTTCCTGACTACTATGTGTGCAGGAAGTGTGCCCAGCTGCAGTTCCTGACAGACCGCATTGCGGCACTGGAGCTGCGCATGAATTCACTCTGGAGCATCTGCGATGCTGAGGATGTCATGAATAGCACGTTTAATGAGTTGGTCGCACCACAGGTAAAGGTTACACAGGCAGATAGGGAATGGGTGACAAGCAGGAACAGCAAGGGAAGGAAGGTAGTGCAAGGGTCCCCTGCGGTCATCTCCCTCCAAAACAGATATACCACCTTGGGTACTGTTGGGGGAGATGGCTCATCAGGGGAAGGCAGCAGCAGCCAAGTTCATGGCACCATGCTCTGCTACACAGGAGGGCAGGAAAAAGAGTGGGAGAGCTATAGTGATAGGGGTTTCTATTGTAAGGGGAATAGATAGACGTTTCTGTGGTCGCAAACGAGACTCCAGGATGGTATGTTGCCTCCCTGGTGCAAAGGTCAAGGATGTCTCGGAGCTGCTGCAGGGCATTCTGGAGGGGGAGGGTGAACAGCCAGCTGTCATGGTGCATATAGGTACCAACAATATAGGTAAAAAACAGGATGAGATCCTACAAGCTGAATTTAGGGAGCTAGGAGTTAAATTAAAAAGTAGGACCTCAATTTCAGGATTGCTACCAGTGCCACATGCTAATCAGAGTAGGAATTGCAGGATAGTTCAGATGAATATGTGGCTTGAGGAATGCAAGGAGGAGGGATTCACATTCCTGGGACATTGGAACCGATTCTGGGGTTGGTGGGACCAGTACAAACCAGACGGTCTGCATCTGGGCAGGACCAGAATCGATGTCCCAGGCGAAGTGTTTGGTAGTGCTGTTGGGGAGGGTTTAAACTAATATGGCAGGGGGATGGAAACCTATGCAGGGAGACAGAGGGAAATAAAATGGGGCCAGAAGCAAAAGCTAGAAAGAGGAAAAGTAAAAGTGGAGAGCAGAGAAACCCAAGGTAAAAATCAAAAAGGGCCACATTACAGCAAAATTCCAAAAGGACAAAGAATGTTAAAAAAAACAAGCCTGAAGGCTCTGAGTCTCATTGCGAGGAGCATTCGTAATAAGGTGGATGAATTAACTGTGCAGATAGCTGTTAACGGATATGATGTAATTGGGATTACGGAGACATGGTTCCAGGGTAACCAAGGCTGGGAACTCAACATCCAGGGGTATTCAATATTCAGGAAGGATAGACAGGAAGGAAAAGGAGGTGGGGTAGCGATACTGGTTAAAGAGGAGATTAACGCAATAGTAAAGAAGGACATTAGCTTGGATGATGTGGGATCTATATGGGTAGAGCTGTGAAACACCAAAGAGTTGTGTACAGACCACCAAACAGTAGTAGGGAGGTTGGGGATGGCATCAAACAGGAATTTAGGGACGCATGCAATAAGGATACAGCAGTTATCATGGGTGACTGTAATCTACATATTGATTGGGCTAACCAAACTGGTAGCAATGCTGTGGAGGAGGATTTCCTGGAGTGTATAAGGGATGGTGTTCTAGACCAATATGTCGAGGAAGCAACTAGAGAGCAGGCCATCCTAGACTGGGTCTTGTGTAATGAGAGAGGATTAATTAGCAATCTGGTCATGCGAGGCTCTTGGGGAAGAGTGCCCATAATGTGGTTGACTTCTTCATTAAGATGGAGAGTGACGCAGTTAATTCAGAGACTAGGGTCCTGAACTTAAAGAAAGGTAACTTCGATGGTACGAGACGTGAATTGGCTAGGCTAGACTGACGAATGATACTTAAAGAGCTGACGGTGGAATGGCAATGGCAGACATTTAAAGATCACATGGATGAACTATAACAATTGTACATCCCTGTCTGGCGTAAAAATAAAAAGGGGAAGGTGGCTCAACCGTGGTTAACAAGGGAAATTAGGGATAGTGTTAACTCCAAGGAAGAGGCATATAAATTGGCCAGAAAAAGCAACAAACCTGAGGACTGAGCAATTTAGACTCCAGAAGAGGAGGACGAAGGGTTTAATTAGGAGGGGGGGAAATAGAGTACGAGAGTAAGCTTGCAGGGAACATAAAAACTGACTGCAAAAGCTTCCATAGATATGTAAAGAGAAAAAGATTAGTGAAGACTAATGTAGGTTCCTTGCAGTCAGAATCAGGTGAATTCATAATGGGAACAAGGAAGTGGCAGATCAACTGAACAAATACTTTGGTTTTGTCTTCACTAAGGAAGACACGAATAACCTCCCGAAAATAATAGGGGACCAAGGGTCTCGCGAGAAGGAGGAACTGAAGGAAATCCTTATTAGTCAGGAAATTGTGTTCGGGAAATTGATGGGATTGAAGGCCGCTAAATCCCCAGGGCCTGATAGTCTGTATTCCAGAGTACTTAAGGAAGTGGCCCTAGAAATAGTGGATGCATTGGTGGTCATTTTCCAACATTCTATACACTCTGGATCAGTTCCTATGGATTGGAGGGTAGCTACTGTAACCCTGCTTTTTAAAAAAGGAGGGAGAGAGAAAACAGGGAATTATAGACCGGTTAGCCTGACATCGCTAGTGGGGAAATTGTTGGAATAAATTATTAAAGATGTAATAGCAGCACATTTGGAAAGCAGTGACGGGATCGGTCCAAGTCAGCATGGATTTATGAAAGGGAAGTCATGCTTGACAAATCTTCTAGAATTTTTTGAGGATGTAACTAGTAGAGTGGACAAGGGAGAACCAGTGATGTGGTGTATTTGGACTTTCAAAAGGCTTTTGACAAGGTCCCACACAAGAGATTGGTGTGCAAAATTAAAGCACATGGGATTGGGGGTAATGTATTGATATGGATAAAGAACTGGTTGGCAGACAGGAAGCAAAGAGTAGGAATAAACGGGTCCTTTTCAGAATGGCAGGCAGTGACTAATGGGGTACCTCAAGATTCAGTGCTGGGACCCCAGCTATTTACAATATACATTAATGATTTAGATGAAGGAATTGAATGTAATATCTCCAAGTTTGCAGATGACACTAAGCTGGGTGGCAGTGTGAGCTGTGAGGAGGATGCTAAGAGGCTGCAGGGTGATTTGGACAGGTTAGGTGAGTGGGCAAATGCATGGCAGATGCAGTATAATGTAGATAAATGTGAGGTTATCCACTTTGGTGGCAAAAACAGGAAAGCATGGTGACAGATTAGGAAAAGGGGAGTTGCAACGAGACCTGGGTGTCATGGTACATCAGTCATTGAAAGTTGGCATGCAGGTACAGCAGGCGGTGAAGAAGGCAAATGGTATGTTGGCCTTCATAGCTAGGGGATTTATGAATAGGAGCAGGGAGGTCTTACTGCAGTTGTACAGGGCCTTGCTGAGGCCACACCTTGAATATTGTGTTCAGTTTTGGTCTCCTAATCTGAGGAAGGACATTCTTGCTATTGAGGGAGTGCAGCGAAGGTTCAGTAGACTGATTCCCGGGATGGCAGGACTGACATATGCAGAAAGACTGGATCAACTAGGCTTATATTCACTGGAATTTAGAAGAATGAGAGGGGATCTTATAGAAACATAAAATTCTGACGGGATTGGACAGGTTAGATGCAGGAAGAATGTTCCCAATGTTGGGAAAGTCCAGAACCAGGGGTCACAGTCTAAGGATAAAATAAGGGGTAAGCCATCTAGGACTGAGATGAGAAACTTTTTCACCCAGAGAATTGTGAACCTGTGGAATTCTCTACCACAGAAAGTTGTTGAGGCCAATTCACTAAATATATTCAAAAAGGAGTTAGATGTAGTCCTTACTACTAGGGGGATCAAGGGATATGGCGAGAAAGCAGGAATGGGGTACTGAAGTTGCATATTCAGCCATGAACTCATTGAATGGCGGTGCAGGCTCGAAGGGCCAAATGGCCCACTCCTGCACCTATTTTCTATGTTTCTATGTTTCTATCTCTGCAGCTACCTCTTTTAAAACCCTAGGATGCAGATCATCAGGTCCAGGGGGTTTGCCACCACTTAGTCCCATTAATTTCTCCAGTGCTATGTCTTTACTTATACTGGTCTCTTTCTTCATTCTCTGTAGACCTTTAGTTCCCCATTATTTCCAGAATGTCATTTTTGACTTCTACTGCGAAGACAGATAGAAAGTATTTGTTTAATGTCTGTCATTTCCTTATTGCCATTATAATTTCTCTTGTCTCTGTCTCTAATGGGCCCACGTTTACTTTCACTAATCTCTTCCTTTTCACATACCTAGAGAAATGTTTACAATCTGTTTTGTATGTCTCGCTAATTTACTCTCATTCTTCTTTCTCTTTCCTTGTCAATTTCTTGGTTCTCCTTTGTGGAATTCTAAATTCCTCCCAATCCTCAGGCTTGAAGATTATGTAGAGTGGAAGATGGGAGGCTAGCTAGGAGAGCATTGGAACAGTCTAGTCCAGTGGTAACAAAGGCATGTCTGAGGGTTTCAACAGCAGATGAGCTGAGGCAGGATCAGAGATGAACGATGTTACAGAGGTGGAAGTCTTGGTGATGGCATGGATATTTGGTCAGAATCTCACCTTGGTCAAATGCTACATCGATGTAACTTGGCCTTAAAATTCAGGTGCGCAAACTAGTGGAAACTGTCGACCTGTATGTGAATAGAATCCAGCTATCATGGGAGTAATTTGAGAGTGTTAATGGTGCATAGATGACAGGAGATGTTTTAATGATGATGTCTTTGTTGCTTTGATGGAGGAAGTGAGGAAATATTGAGACATAATTTGTCAGATGAAGGGGAAATCCCCTTCCTATAAGTGGTTGATATTCCAGCCATGCCCAGAAATAGCTCGGTGACTGGACATTCCCACAAACACATCAGGCCTAGAAAATCCACAAGAATTGACAGAAATTATGAAATCTACATAAGAACATAAGAAATACCAACAGGGGTAGGCCATATGGTCTCTTGAGCCTGCTCCGTCAGTCAATAAGATCATGGCTGAAGTTCTACATCAACTCCACTTTATTACTCTATCCTCATATCCCTTAATTTCCTTCATGCTCAAAAATCTACCTTAGTCTTGAATATACTATTCAACTGAGCATTCACAACCTTCTGGGTTAGAGAAATCCAAAGATTCACAACCTTCTAAATAAAGACATTTCTCCTCATCTCAGCTATAAATGGCAGACCCCTTATCATGAGTCTATGACCCCTAGTTTTAGACTCTCCAGCCAGGGGAAACAGCCTCCGAGCATTAACCTGTCAAGCTCTCTAAGAATGTTATACATTTCAATTAGATCACTTCTCAATCTTCTAAACTCCAGAGGATATGGGCCCATTAACATAAATCTCTCCTCATTGGACAACCCCTTCATCCCAGGAATCAATCTCATGAACCTTTGTTTTACCCCCTGTAAGTCAAGTATATCCTTCCTTAGGTAAGGGGACCAAAACTGTAAACGTTGTTAAACTCAATGTTGAGTCCAGAAGGCTGTCAAGTGTCTAATCAAAAGAATCAACAATTTCATATCATAACCTCTGTGCCCATTTTCTCGGCCAGTGGGTGCTGATTCTGCTATTCCCATTTACACCTCTTCTAGACCCATCTTCTGTTTCTTTACTTATCCTATTACAATTGTTTTTTTGCCTTGCACCATTATCTCTTTTGCTATTCAATCTCTCCTGCCTTCCACCCTGTCACAGACCTTCCCTTTTGTTCCTTCCTCCCACCCCCCTTTCCCTGTCTCTATACTTGCTTAAAATCTATTACATCTGTAACATTTTCTAGTTCTAATGAAAGTTCATCGCCCTGAAACATTAACTCTGTTTCTCTCTCCACAGATGCTGCTTGACCTGAGTATTCCCAGCATTTTCTGTTTTTATTTCATATTTCCAGTAATCGCAGTATTTTGCTTTTGATTTAATAAAAGGCTCTGAGTTGCCTTGGATTTAAGTACTGATCCTCATTATTTTGGCTTTAATTATTGATCCCGTCTAATATGGGTTTGATTACAGATTTCTTTAATTTGGATTTAATCATTGATCCCCTCTCTAATTTGGGTTTAATAATCTTATCTTGTTTACCTTTCCCATTATATTTCATTGAAACTCTCCTTAAACAGAATGGCTGTGGGTGGGTTACATGGAAATACATAGAACGTACAGCACAGAAACAGGCCATTCAGCCTA
Organism: Pristiophorus japonicus; assembly: GCF_044704955.1. Taxonomy (NCBI): domain Eukaryota; kingdom Metazoa; phylum Chordata; class Chondrichthyes; family Pristiophoridae; genus Pristiophorus; species Pristiophorus japonicus. Next base: position 71,933,994 of record NC_091980.1, on the reverse strand, counting down.
ACTGTCCATGCTGTTGTTTATGCTCTGCACGAGCCTCGTCCCACCCCTCTCCTTCTAACCTTATTCAGCATTTCCTTCCATTCCCTTCGCCCTCATATACTTACCTAGCTTCCCCTCAAATGCATCAATGCTATTTGCCTCACCGACTCCATGTGGTAGCAATTTCCACATTCGCTCCACTCTCTGGGTAAAGAAGTTTCTCCTGAGTTCCTTATTGGATTTATTGGTGACTATCTTAAATTTATGGTCCTTACTTTTGGTCTCCTCCATAAGTGGAAACATCTCTATACCTACCCAATCAAACCCTATCAGAATCTTAAAGGCCTCTTTAAGGTCATCTCTCATGCTTCTGTTTTCTAAATAAAATAGCCCCATCCTTTTCAATCTTCCCTGATAGTTATAAGCTCTCAGTTCTGGGATGGAATTGTTTTCTATTCTATTCTATCACGCACATTAAACAATACAAAAAAAAAATGAATGAGATTGCCAGGCCTGGAGTATGTGATGTTTTATCTTCCACTGAAATATGAGGGGCGTTGTTCAGCATCATTGGGAAAAGAGCCTACCTGAACGATCCCAATCACAGAAGAGCACTTTTTTTCAAACCAGTGGCTTGGAGTCAGTAAATAGCCAATGCTCAGTGCATCATCCGTCTCCAAAACACCCATTCAAAGTGAACTGACTACTGATCGTTACTAGTCTCGGTCCCCTGTACCTAATGGCTCCTGTGCAAGTACACGTTGAAATGAGAAAACTAATCCTAGGTCATTATTCATTACTCTTCATAAGAAAAGATGGTTTATTTTGAACAGAACAGGCACCAGAAAGCCCTTATCCCTCAAACACCTACTCTGCATTGTGCACTACTGGCTACTAGAATCTGATCGTTTCCAACAATCAGAGGCTGTACATCACCAGCTACTCCTGATTGCTTCCCAAGCCCAGCACTCTGTTGGAAATAATATCCCACAGTCCCTAATGAATCCTCCAGATTTTCACTTGTCTTACCTGAAAAATCAAACTCTAGCAACAGGAGTTCTGTTTGGGTTCAATATTCCCTGTAGTTTTCAGCAATTCACCAACCATCTCTTTGTCTGCTTTTGCACAATTATTGTACAACAATGAAAACTGAAACTAACAAGGCATTCAAGGATCAAGGCAAACAGATTATGGTTCATACTTACAATAAGCTGGCTGATTAGAGGTCTGGATGGATGGAGGGGACAAGGAATCGACATAGAATTTACAGCATAGAAACAAGCCATTCACTGATTATCTTTAACATAATGAAAGATTAAAATAAATCCAAACTTATCCAAGCACAGAGTGTTAGCCCATCATTGCCTGTGTATGTACTTCATAAAAATGTGTGGGCCAAAGGCCATGATCACATTGAATGGTGGAACAGGCGGAGGGGCTAAATGGCCCACTCCTGTTCCTTTGCACTTAGATTCCTAAATGACCAATAAAAGCAGGTGATAAGAAATCAGCAAACATTTCTATAGTTCCCACGTAACTGTGACAGGTAAACACAGCATATTTGCAAAATATGATTGCAGGCAAAGTTTCTCCATCCTTTGCTGTTCTCTCAAATGAGTTTCACTGAAATAAAAGAAGTAAACCTAGGAAACAATAATTGGTACAGCGATTTAAAAATATATGTAAACACTGGAAATCTGAAATAAAAACAGAAAATTGTGGAAGCACACAGCAGGTCAGTCACTGTAAAGGGGATAGATAGGTTCCGAGTTCCCGGGGAGCTGATACACCTGAAACATGAACCTGTCTTCTCTCTCACATTCTCGGACTGGCCTACTATGTTTTTCCAGCTTTCTATTTTAATCCAGCATCATCCATCCTTTTCACAATGATTGAAAAATACAATGATGTCAAATTATATTTATTGCAGCCAATATTATAACAGGACCAAAATTATTTAACAGACGACAGCCTAGAAAGAAGTGTACTGAAATTAGCACACCAGCAAATCTGTATGACCTTTCTCGGCCTTCTATTTTAGTGGATGTTAATTAATTTAAAATAAATGCTGCAACACCTGTGTTAAAATAAAAGACAGAGCAATATGATAGAAGCATGTTAAGTATTGATAGGCTAGTGTGGCCAACAGTGATTTCTAATTTAAAAGAGACTGGGGCGGGGGGGGGGGGGGGTGGAGGGGGAGGGGGGAGCCAATGATCCACAAAATGCACTACTGTCACACTGACTAAATGACCCTCCCATCCTCAGGCAGGAGGAAGGTCACAGAGCAGGAAACAGTGTTCAGAACCAGGCCACCCTGGAATAAACAGAACAGCAGCTTTCAAAAGGTTAACGTGTTAAGAGTATCAGGCTGTCTATTTCACAAAATAGAAACCATTTAAATAACTTCAACCATCTATTAATAATTTGTATCTGTTTTTTGCACAATAGTTTGAATTATCCAGTGGTTTGAGTTAATACAGCAAAGTGAGAATTTATTGTTAAAAATTGAATGATCAGAAATGAAATCAAGTGACTGTGAATGAAGCCTCAATGTCTATGGTACTACTGCGCGAAGCGAGCCCCACTGGCAAGAGTTCACTAGATCTGTGCAAGACTGATGTGTGAAATGTAAATCACCGTAACTTCAATGATCATGTCCTAAACTTCAAAGTGACTTCCCTAAAATGCATGGTACAGACACACTTAACAGGGTGGTACTTGTGATCCAAACATACCACTCTTGATGTAAGTTTCAAAACAATGGTTTAATGGAATCATATAATAGTACAGCACAGAAGGAGGCTATCAGCCCATTGAGTCTGTGCCAGCTCTTTCGAAGAGCAATCCAGTTAGCCCCACTCTCTGGCTAGTTCCCCAATTTTTCCTCTTTCAAGTATTTATACAATTCCCTTTTGAAGGCTACTATTGAATTTGTTTCCACCACCTTATCAGGCAGTGCATTCCAAATCCTAACCATTCGTGTAAATTGTTTTTCCTCATGTCACCTCTGGTTCTTTTGCCAATCACCTTAAATCTTTCTCTTCTGGTTATCAACCCTTCAGCTATTGGAAACAGTTTATCTTTATTTACTCTATCTAAACTCTTCATGATTTTAAACAGCTCTATCAAATCTCCTCTTAGCCTTCTCTGCTCTAAGGTGAACAAGTTGGTTCAACACCTGTGTTAAAATAGTGGCAACATTTCAACTGTACATGTAGAGCAGTGAAGCCAAGCTTACCAGTCTCTGTGTGGGAGGAAGAAGTGCTTTTCTTGTAGATGAGAATAACAACAGCAATAATTAAAAGCAGGCCTCCCACAACAGCAACAATCCACAGCAGAACCATCATCCTCGGGGTTCCGCCAGTCTTCACTGCTTCAAGTACAGGTAAAGGGGACAATAGATCTGAATTGAAACAGGACATAGGTACCAGGGGTATAAAGTAATAAATAGTACTATATGTATTCCTCACTGAGAATAGTTTTTTTGGGAAAGTAGTGTGTAGCATTTGTAACCTAACCTGCCTAGAGGGATAAATACTGGAATTTGGGGTATGATAAGAATTAAATCATTTCCTGATTTAGAAATAAGTAGCAAAGTTTTTAGGTGGAGTAGCACCTGTCAATCAACCTGGCTTTGATTTGATCTTCGCTAATTAATAATCTCACCTAGTGTAAACCAGTCAGTGTGTGTATGAAACTAACAGTATTGTTCATACCTCATCAGCAGCTCATTCATTCCCTTAAACCACAGACATCTGCAGATGATAAGACTGTTTCCAGGGATATTTCCATGGGGTCCAGGTTACTGATTAACTGCCGACTTTCCTGTCCTTTAAAACATGCACACATCCCACCCATAATCACCCACCCACACAGCTAACCTCACACACACCCCACCCACACACACAACCCACTCACACATACACCCATACACACCCCCAGCCACACACACACACACTAATGTAGACCATACCCAGATCCTTACTGACAGCTCTCTGTGTTGGCTGTCCCAGGGACACGTGTTCATCTCACACTAGTAAGTGCAATGGCTCTCCCACTCTGCTGTCGGCACAGTGAGCTGGCTCAGTAGGTGCCGTTAGTGCCCAATGGTCCAGGGATGTGAGTTCAAATCTCACCACCGGTAGCTGTGGAATAGAAATGCAGTTAATTACATTTTTTTTAAATCTGGAATAAAAAGCTAGTATCAGTAATGGTGACCATGAAACGATCGGCTTGTCGTAAAAACCCATCTGGTTCACTAATGTCCTTTAGGGAAGGAAATCTGCCGTCCTTATCTGATGTGGCCTATATTTGACTCCAGACCCATAGCAAGATGGTTGACTCTTAACTGCCCTCTGATGATCAGCCATGATCTTATTGAATGGTGGTGCAGGCTTGAAGGGCCGAATGGCCTACTCCTGCACCTATTTTCTATGTTTCTATGTTTCTATGAAATGGCCTAGCAAGCCACTCATTTGTAAAAAAATCTCTACAGAATAAAACTGGACAGACCACCCGGCATCAACCTCGGCACTGGTTACGGACACGACAACAGCACACCCAGCCCAGATGAACCTGCAAAGTCTCCTCAACAAAATCTGGGACCTGTGCCAAAGCTGGGAGAGCTGTTCCACAGACTAGTCAAGCAACAGCCTGACTAGTCATACTCTCAGTATCATACCTTTCAGCCAATGTCCCAAACTCCTCCCTCACCATCCTTGTGTATGTCCTGTCCCACCAGGAGGACAGACCCACTAGGGGTGGCAGCACCATGGTATACAGTCGGGAGTAGCCCTGGGAGTCCTCAATGTTAACTCCGGACCCCATGAAATCTCAATGGCAAGGAAATCTCCTGCTGATTACCACCTACCGCCCTCCCTCGGCTGATGAATCAGTATTCCTCCATGTTCAACACCACATGGACGAAACACTGTGTGTAGCAAGGGCACAGAATGTACTCTGGGCAGGGGACTTCAATGTCCATCACCAAGAATGGCTCGGTAGCACCACTACTGACCGAGCTGGCCGAGACCTGAAGGACATAGCTGCCAGACTGGGCCTGCGGCAGGTGGTGAGAGAACCAACACGAGGGAAAAACCTACTTGACCTCATCCTCACCAATCTACCTGTCGCAGATGCATCTGTCCATGACAGCATTTATAGCAGTGACCACCGCAGAGTCATTGTGGAGACTAAGTCCCGACTTCACACTGAGGACACCCTCCATCATGTTGTGTGGCACTACCACCATGCTAAATGGGAAAGATTCAGAACCGGTCTAGCAGCTCAAAACTGGGCATCCATGAGGCACCGTGGGCCATCAGCAGCAGAATTGTATTCCACCACAATCTGTAACCTCATGGCCCGGCATATCCCTCTACCATTACTACCAAACCAGAGGACCTACCCTGGTTCAATGAGGAGTGTAGAAGAGCATGCCAGGAGAAGCACCAGGTGTAGCTAAAAATGAGGTGCCAACCTGGGGAAGCTGCAACACAGGACTACATGCATGCTAAAAAGCAGAAGCAGCATGCTATAGACAGGACTAAGTGATCCCACAACCAACGGCTTGCCACATCCAATCGTCAATGCTGGTGCACCATTAAATAACTAACAGGAGGAGGAGGCTCCATGAATATCCCCATCCTCAATGATGGCAGAGCCCAACACAGCGGTGGTTAAGCAGGCATATGGAATACTTGCCTTTATTAGTTGAGACATGGAATACAAGAGCAAGGAGGTTATGCTTGAACTGTATAAACCACTGGTTAGGCTGCAGCTGGAGTATGGTGTGTAGTTCTGGTCACCACATTACAGGAAAGATGTGTTTGCACTAGAAAGGGTGCAGAGGAGATTTACAAGAATGTTGCCTGGACTGGAGAATTTTGGCTATAAGAAAAGATTGGAGATGTTGGGTTTGTTTTCTTTGGAACAGAGGAGGCTGAGGTGAGACCAGACTGAGGTGTATAAAATTATGAGACGCCTGGATCAAGTGGATAGGAAGGACCTGTTTCCCTTGGCAGAGGGGTCAACAACCAGGGGACATAGATTTAAAGTAATTAGGGGGAGGGTTAGAGGAGATTTGAGGGGAAATTTCTTCACCCAGAGGGCAGTGAGAGTCTGGAACTCGCTGCCTGAAAGGGTGGTAGAGGCAGAAAGCCTCACCACATTTAAAAAATACTTGGATGTGCACCTAAAGTGCTGTTAACTACAGGGCTACGGACCAAGAGCTGGAAAGTGGGATTAGGCTGGATAGATAGCTCTTGGTCGGCCGGCACGGACAAGATGGGCTGAAATGGCTTCCGTGCTGTAAATTTCTATGATTCTATGAATGCAAAAGACAAGGCTGATGTGTTTGCAACCATCCTCAGCCATAAGTGCTGAGTGGATAATCCATATTGGCCTCCTCTTGAGGTCCCCACCACACAGAAGCTCAGCCAATTCGATTCACTCCATGTGATATCAAGAAACAGCTGAACGCACTGGATACAGCAAAAGCTATGGGCCCCGACAATGTCCGGGCTGTCGTGCTGAAGATTTGTGCTCCAGAACTAGCTGTGCCTCTAGCCAAGCTGTTCCTGTATAGCTACAACACTGGCATCTACCCAACAATCTGGAAATCAGCCTAGGTATGTCCTGTCCACATAAAGCAGTCTACTCTCAATCATCAGCAGGGTGATGGAAAGTGTCGTTGACAGTGCTGTCAAGCTGCACTTGCTCACCAATGCTCAGTTTGGGTTCCACCAGGGCCACTCGGCTCCAGACAGCGTATGTCCAAACATGGACAAGAGATGAATTCCAGAGGTGAGATGAGAGTGACGGCCCTTGACATCAAGGCAGCATTTGAATGAGTGTGGCTTCAAGGAGCCCTAGTAAAACTGAAGTCAATAGGAATCAGGGGGAAAACTCTCCACTGGCTGGAGTCATACCTTGCACAAAGGAAGGCGGTTGTGCTGGCAGGAGGTCAATCATCTCAGCCCCAGGATATCGCTGCAGGAGTTCCTCAGGGCAGTGTCCTAGGCCCAATCATCTTCAGTTGCTTCATAAATGATCTTCCCTCCATCATAAGGGTAGAAGTGGGAATGTTCGCTGATGATTGCTCAGTGTTCAGTGCCATTTGCAACTCCTCAGATAATGAAGCAGTCCATGCCCGCATGCAGCAAGACCTGGACAACATTCAGGCTTGGGCTGATAAGTAGCAAGTAACATTAGCACCACACAAGTACCAGGCAATGCCTATCTCCAACAAGCGAGAGTCTAACCACATTCAATGGCATTACCATCGCCGAATTCCCCACCAACAACATCCTGGGGGTCACCATTGACCAGAAACTTAACTGGATCAGCCACATAAATACTGTGGCAGCAAGAGCAAGTCAGAGGCTGGGTATTCTGCCACGAGTGTCTCACCTCCTGACTCCTCAAAGCCTTTCCACCATCCACAAGGCACAAGTCAGGAGTGTGATGGAATACTCTTCACTTGCCTGGATGACTGCAGATCCCACAACACTCAAGAAGCGCGACACCATCCAGGACAGTGCAGCCCGCTTGATTGGCACCCCATCCACCACCTTAATCGTTCACTCACTCTATCACCGGCATACCATGGCTGCAGTGTGTACCATCTATGAGATGCATTGCAGCAACTCTTCTTCGGCAGCACCTCCTAAACCCCCAACCTCTTCCAGCTAGAAGGACAAGGGCAGCAGGCGCATGGGAACAGCATTACCTCCAAGTTCCCCTCCAAGTCACACACCTTCCTGACTTGGAAGTATATCGCTGTTCCTTCATCATCGTTGGGTCAAAATCCTGGAACTCCCTCCCTAACAGCACTATGGGAGTACCATCACCACATGGACTGCAGTGGTTCAAGAAGGTGGCTCACCACCATCTTCTCAAAGGCATTTAGGGATGGGCACTAAATGGTGGCCTTGTCAGTGACATCCACATCCCATGAACAAATTTTAAAAAGTGTGGTCCAACCATGGTTTGGTACAGGTTTAGCATAACGTCCTTACTTTTCAATTTTATACTTCTAGAAATAAACCCTCGTGCTTGGTTTGCTTTTTTTACGGCCTTGCTAACCTGTGTCACAACTTTTAGTGATTTATGTATTTGTACTCAGATCCCTTTGTTCCTTTATCCCATCTAGACTCACACCTTCCAAGTAATAAGTGACCTCCTTATTGTTCCTACCAAAATGTAATACCTTACATTTATCTATGTTGAACTTCATTTGCCAATTATATGCCCATTCTGCAAGTTTATTAAGGTACTCCTGTAATTTATTGCAGTCCTCCCCAGTATTGACTATTCCCCCCAATTTGGTGTCATCTAAAAATTTAGAAATTGTGTTTCAGATTCCAAAGTCTAAATCGTTAATGTAAATTGTGAACAACAGTGGTCCCAGCACTGATTCTTGTGGAACATCACTACCCACCTTCTGCCACTGTCAATACCTTCCTTTTACCCGTACTCTCTACTTTCTGTCTTGAAGCCAGCTAGCTATCCATTCTGCTACTTATCCCCATACTCCACATTTTCGGACCTTGTTCATCAGTCTGTTATGAGGTGCCTTATTGAAGATCTTTTGAAAATCTAGATAAATTGCATTTACTGCATTACCATTGTTTACTCTCTATGTTACCTCTTCAAACAATTTAACGAGGTTGGTCAAGCAAGACTTTTCCTTTTGAAATCCATGCTAATTATTCATTACTACATTTTTGGTTTCTAGATATCCTTTTATTTTCTCCTTTAGTAGGGATTCTATTATGTTTCCTAAGCTGACTAGTCTATAATTCCCTGGACATGTTCTATTCCCTTTCTTAAATGTAGGTATTATAATCTATATTAATGAGTTAGTTGAAGGGCTCGAGTGCAATGTATCCAAGTTTGCTGACGATACAAAGCTAGGTGGAAAAATAAAATATGAGGAGAACTCAGTGGGGGAGAAATTTGCGTAGTTTGCGCCTCCCGTTTGCGCCCCTAGGGCACAGGGCCGCTACAGACTCTCGTGAAGTTCTGTGGGAGTTAGTAGGGCACTAACTGGTAGCGCCCCGCTCCTGCCGATAGCCCCCAGGGCCGTTGCGCCGCCGATGACGACCTGACTTCGCCCCGAAGCAAAATTTCGGTAGCGCCCGGTGAGGCTGCTGTGGGTCACGAACTGGGCGTCAGCTTTTGTACAGGGCTGCTGCCAAGGCACCCCACTCCCCAGTGGTGGCCGCTTCTCCCTGATGCAGAGTCGGCAGTGTGCTCTCCCCTTTAGCGGAAGGGGAGGGCCTGTGCTCCCGCCAGCGCTACGCGGCACCCCGTGTAGTGCTGGAAAATCCCCATGGTTAGCGGTACAGTGCCGCCCTCAAGAGGAAGTGGAGCATGCAACATTGCATTCCACTTCCTCTCGGGGACGGTAACTATAATTTTTCTGATGGGGCGGAACTTCTGTGCCGGGCACAGGAAGTCCTGCCAGCAGTGAGTATTGCCCCCAACCGAATTTCGCCCCACAGAGCCTACAAAAGGATATAAATGGTTTAAGTGAATGGGCATTAAGGTGGCAGATAGAGTATAATGTGAGGAAATATGAGGTTATTCACTTTGGTGGGAAGAATAAGAAAACAGAATATTTTTTACATGGTGAGAAATGATTATATGTTGGTGTTAGGAGAGATTAAGGTGTCCGCGTGCAAGAAATACATGCAGATACATCAAGTAATTAGGAAAGCAAATGGCATCTTGGCCTATATTGTTAGAGGGTTGGCATACAAGAATAAGGAAGTCTTGCTACAAGTGTACAGGACTATGGTGAGACCACACCTGAAGTACTGTGCACAGTTTTGGTCTCCTTATTTAAGGAAGGATACAATTACCTTAGAGGTGGTGCAACGAAGGTTCACTAGATTAATTCCTGGGAAGAGAGGGTTGTACTGTGAGGAGAGATTGAGTAGATTGGGCCTATGCTCTCTGGAGATTAGACGAATCAGAGGTGATCTAATTGAAACATATAGGGCTGGATTTTAGGCTTTTCTGTTTTCGGGGCGAAAACAGAGGCGGAGCGGAAGAATTACCGGCCGGGAATAATTTGCGTCTTAGTACTTAATTTGGGCATCGAGGGGCGCAGCACTAAGGGAGGCATTGTACACCTCTCTTAGCACAAGGATGGGAAACTCGCAAACTAAAGTGCTGAGCCGTGAGCGCTCCGAGAGAGGCCTGGGGGTGTCAGGGGAGAACTTTTAAAATAACATTCCCAAAACATTGCCCTCGCCACCACAACACAAATCGCTAAAAAAATTAAAAGGACAGACACTCGCACTTACCTTTACCTTCTTCACTGCTGCTGGCATGGCAAATCCCAGGCAGTCATTGTGGGCACATTCCCGGGCGGATGGGTCGAGCAGGAGCTCAAACTCGTGCCGGTGTCATAACCAGGGGTGTTGCACACCCGGCACTGCTCTAGGACAGTGGTTCCGGTCCTGCCCAGGTGCAGACCGTCCGGTTTGTACTGGTCCCACCTCCCCCAGAACCGGTTCCAATGCCCCAGGAATTTGAATCTCTCCCTGCTGCACCACTGCTCAAGCCACGTATTCATCTGAGCTATCCTGCGATTCCTACTCTGACTAGCTCGTGGCACTGGTAGCAATCCTGAGATTACTACTTTTGAGGTCCTATGTTTTAATTTAGCTCCTAGCTCCTTAAATTCATCTCATAGGACCTCATCCCTTTTTTTACCTATATCGTTGGTACCAATGTGCACCACGACAACTGGCTGTTCACCCTCCCTTTTAAGAATGTCTTGTACCCGCTCTGAGTCATCCTTACCCTTGCACCAGGGAGGCAACATACCATCCTGGAGTCTTGGTTGCGGCCGCAGAAACGCCTATCTATTCCCCTTACAATTGAATCCCCTGTCAGTATCGCTCTCCCACTCTTTTTCCTGCCCTCCTGTGCAGCAGAGCCAGCCACGGTGCCATGAACTTGGCTGCGGCTGCCCTCCCCTGATGAGTCATCCCCCTCAACAGTACTCAAAGCAGTGCATCTGTTTTGCAGGGGGATGTGGGTAGTTGTGGGGTGATGGGCAGGGCCACAAGACTGGTTGGGCTCCTTGTCCACCAATTGGGATGAGGGCCAGGTCATCCCAGGGTTTGCCAGGGAAGCTGGAGGGTATTGGTCTCAAGCTCCTGGTGCTGGCCCTGGTGGCCAGGGGCTGTAGGGCTGGTCTGGTGCAGGTTGCCATTGGTGGTGGCCGGGCTGCCCATTGACCACTGTCTCTGTAGTGGGTCTGCTCCCACTGCCTGTGTGTGTCTCCTGCAAGGGGCATCACAGTCGTTCCAAAGGTCCAGGCTACATGGTCAGGTAGCCTGCTGGACCTGGGGTCTCCCACAGGGAGATTCCATTGACATCAGCATGGTCTCTGTAGGACCCAATGTCCATTGGCAATGTCCTACCGGTACACATGACACCTTGGCTCTGATCACACATAGTCGAGCCTGCATTATACATTCTAGCATTTGCATCACTTTTGGGTGTCCTGCTTTCAACAGACATGGTTACATTGGGCATTTCACAATCTCTATCATTACTGTTAAGCATAATAAACTTGTTCTTAACCTTACTGACACCGGCATTCATATCATTAGTCACATTAGTTAAACCAGCATCAAAATTAATTGTTACATTGCATACATTTTCATACTTGCACCCTTTAATCGCACCTTTAGCTTTAAAGTCCGTGTACTCAAACAGTTGAAACTTCCCCTTTAAATTTCTTTGATTACCGGTCTCCTTTAAGGGAGCCTTCAAATCCGATTGGCTTCTCGATGTCATGTGATGCTCCTCCATGCTCACTGGTGGCATGGCGGTGGCCATTTTGATTACAAGTGTTTCTCCTTGTGCTGCTGGTGCTGCAGCCATTTCCTGGCTTTCCTGCAGGAGGGCTGTGGTGGTCTTTTCTTCCACAGGACCACTTCGCCTGATGTGGATCCGGTGCATCCAATTCCTGCCCAGCAGCGTGGGACCGTCGCCGGCTACAATCCACAGGTGGAGTTTGTTCAACACGCCGCCCTGGGAGACCTGGACGTCTACGCTGCCAACAATTTTGATTTTACCTTTGGTGTAGGTGAGCAGCTTTGCCTGAACAGGAGACAGTTTTGGTCGAGTGGCAGGATTCATCCAAATTTTTTCAAAGGTCATTTGGCTCATCACTGACTGACTCGCCCCGTGTCGATTTCCATGGAAACTGGGACCCCGTCGATGTCCACTTCCATCGTCCACGGAGAACTTTCGGTGGAGCAGGTAAAGATTCCATACCCTACTTCCAGGGTTTGAACAACTTCCTCTTCATCTGTGTCAGAGCCCAGTTGATCAGCCAGCTCATCAGAGACGCGGTGAGTAAAGTAGTTTCTGCACATTCTCTGAAGGTGCCCTTTCTCTTTGCAGCCTTTGTATGCATAGTCTTTGTAGCAGCACTGGTGGGCCCTGTGGTTTCCCCCACAGCTCCAGCACGGGGCCATCCGGTTTGCCCCATGTGGCGGACTCAGGGTTGCCAGACTCGGGGCAGCATTTCTGCCTTTAGAAGTATCCATGCGGTGCACTGCGCTCACCAGTTTAGAGTCCTGGGTCAGTATTCGCCTGGAGTTGCCGGCCGAAACCATGTCGGCCTGGCTCACTTGAATTGCTTTCTGCAGGGTGACCGTGATGTCAGCCGAGAGCAATTTGTGTAGGAGACCTTCGTGGCCGATTCCGATGACTAATATGTCCCTTAGTGCTTCATTAAGGTGGTCACCAAAATCACAAGGTGCAGCTAGTCTTCTTAAGTGTGCAGCATACTTGCCAATTTCTTGGCCCTTAGGTTGCCAGTAAGTGTGGAACTGGTGCCTGGCTGTGAGGATGCTTTCTTTCGGTTTTAGTTGTTCCTGTATGATTGTTACAAGTTGCTCATAGCTCTTGGTGGTTGTCTTCCCCGGGGCTAGTAAGTCCCTGACAAGACCGGAGATGGTGGGCCCACAACTGCTAAGCAGGATGGCCCTGCGTTTGTTTGGTAGTGGAGCCGGTGTGTCCCTGTCCAGGTTGTTGGCTACAAAGAAATGTTCCAATCTTTCCACAAAAGCGTCCCAATCTTCCCCCTCTGTAAATTGCTGGAAGTTGCTGAGGTTAGACATGTAGTTCGTGACCTCGTATTCCCGTCGCCAGTTGTAGCATATGTAGTCCACAAGGTAATGAGTCCACAAGGCAGGGTACGATACTTAAACTGTGCAGATCTGTGGTCCTTTATTTGCAGCTCCTGAGTGCCGACAACGAGCTGTGAGTTCCCTTTTATACTGAGTTACCTGCCATGTGCAGACAAACCCTAGGTCTCCAGCAGCAGCACCCTCTGGTGTACCGGTAAGGTGTGTGCAGTATAAGGGTACATTCAATGTGGCATAACAGTGTTACAGACATCACACAGTAAACAGGCATGCATACACAACAGAAACCTTCCTCTTTGACCAAGCTTTTGGTCACCTGTCCTCATATCTCCTTCTTTGGCTCAGTGTCAATGTTTGTCTGATAACGCCGCTGTGAAGTGCCTTGGGAAGTTTTAGTACATGACAGGTATTATATACATACAAGGTGTTGTGTTGTTGTTGCCCAGGTGGATGTAAAAGATCCCCCATGTACTATTTGAAGAGGGAGTTCTCTTGGTGTCCTGGGCAGCACTCTTCCCTTAATCAACCTTACAAAAAAAAAACAGATTAATTGAGCATTCATTTTCTGTGCAATTTGACTGCAGTGTTCACCGACATAAGAACAGTGATATCTATATAAATGTAATGGTTTTCCTAATATGCACCAGCACCATTATCACCACTGCATCAACTGCATCAAAACAAGTCATGACACACGGGGTTAAGTTCCCCACATAAAATGTGTCTTTAGATTTGAACTGTGCCGTGAAGTGTGAGGTCTTTCTCTCTCTCTCTGTGCCTTCCTCCAAAACCCTGTGGTGGGGTCATTTAGCTCCTTCAGTCCCATTCCCGAAAGGCATTTGCTGTTAAAATTGCTGCCACTCCACATACCTCCGCTGTACTTGTTGCCGACACAACAAGCCCCTGAACGAAATTATGTTGGACCCCTGTCTGTTCCGATGCATGAAACCCATGAGCCTGCACCATGCTGTCAGCTGTCACAGCAGCTGGCTATTTTGGATTCACAAAGCCTTTCCTTCCTTGTCCAGCCTGGCCTCCTCTTTGCTCTGCAGTCTGGCCATAATCTCTTCAGTAACTACATTGTTCCCAATCAAAACCTCGAATGGCATGGTTTGGGAAACTGTGACTTTTTTAATCCTGTATTTCCAAGTAAGATATTCCAGCCAAGCTCTGGCCACAGGTGCCTCTGTGGTTCCTGGAACCCCCTGAAAATAAGCAATTTTTAACTTCCTATACAGGTTATTCCTGTTACTGCAGGAAAGGAACACTCGGCATGTCCTGTAAGCCCTTTGTCTGCCTCAAATTCACTGTGATCAGGTGTAGGAAATAAGAGATCTACATCTGTGGTTACTGCACAATCAGAACTCTCATATCTCACAGCCACACTTGGTTTTCCCAACAGTGTAAAGGGGCGAAATTCAGGGTCCCGATAAGGCCCGTTACTGTGGGTTTGCGGCGGCCTTGCGGCAGAATCGAGTGGCTGTCGCATTCCAGTCGACTGGCCCCCACGACCCATATTCAGGGCGGGAGTTTTTGGGGTGGTGTCCACTTCCTGCGGCTGTGACGACGCCATTAGAGTGCGCACTGCTGCCGCGCGGCCACACCACCCATATTCACTATAAAAAACCTAGCTTTCTCCTGACAGTGACCCCGCCAGCTGTTTGGGTCGGTGCACTTTGTGGGGCAGCTCTATACCGCCAGAGGAGGAGTACAGAGATTTTGTGCGATCGGGTATTTGTGATCCAAACTTTTTCGGATTTCTCTGTAGAGATTTGCTAAACCTGCAGTGGACTTTACTGAACTTTTTGTGAGTGTAGAAAACTTTTTCACTCTCACTGATTAGTCGTGACCTGTGGGCCTCATTCTCTGCTCCACAGAGACCTGCTTGTGAGGGTCGAGCCTTCAGACAGAATGGGCTCAGTGTTGGCAGGGCAACGCTTTGTGCACCTTGTGAGAGGCAGGGCAGCACACAGGAGAAGGTGGCACCATCAGCAGAGGCAGCGGGCAAGGGAGGCAGCAACCATGGCTGCCCAACAGGACCTCCACGTAGAGAGGGTGGCCAGGAGGGAGATGGCATGAGGAGAAGGGTCAGGTACGCTGATCCCCCGCACCACATACTGGGCCAGGAGCCTTGCCAGCAGCAGCCTGCAGAGGCTCCAGACCAGGAAGAGGGAGAAGGTGATCAGCCAGGTGCCATTGGAGGGGCCCAGCACAGACCTGGGGGAAGAAGGCCCTACAGCCAAAGGGTCTACCGACGTCAGTTTTCCTTCCTGAAGCTCAGTGATGAGCAATGTTTGCGAAGGCTCAGATTTAGAAAGGACGTACTGAGGGGGCTCTGCAATGTCCTGCAAAATCTGCAGCCTGACACAAGGCTCAGGACTGATCTGATGTTCAGACCAAGGTCACCATAGCTCTGAACCTTTACGCGACAGGGTCTTTCCAGTCTGCCACTGCAGACATATCCAATATTTCCCAATTCTCTGCCCATCACTCCATCGGCAGGTGACCGATGCTTTTTATAGGAGAAGAGTTGAATATATCTCCTTCCCCATGACCAAGGAAAGCAGGTGGAGCGGCAGGCTGGATTTGTCCGGATTGCAGGGTTCCCCAGGGTGCAGGGGACCATCGACTGCACAGGTTGGCCTGAGGGTGCCACAACACCATCCCGAACTCTTTATACACAGAAAGGGATTCCACTCCCTCAATGTGCAGCTGGTGTGCGACCACCAGCGTAGCATCCTGGCAGTTGATGCCAGGTATCCAGGCAGCAGCCACGCATCGTTCATCCTGCGCCAGAGCAGTGTGCCCGCCGTCTTCACCGGGCCAAACCTCGATTGTGGATGGCTGCTTGGTGACAAGGGATATCCCCTGTCCACTTGGCTGCTGACTCTACTTCAGAACCCCAGGACAGCGGCCGAGCATGCCTACAATGATTCTCATTCTGGCACCAGGTTCATCATCGAGCACTGCATCGGGATCCTCAAGCAGAGGTTCCGTTGTCTGGACCGGTTTGGTGGTGCTTTGCAGTACTCTCTTGAACGGGTCTCCATATTCGTGGTGGTCTGCTGCATGCTGCACAACTTGGCTCTCATGAGGGGCCAGCTGCTGGGGTAGAGCCAGCAGCACCACAGGAGGAGGAGGATGGTGATGATGCTGATGATGATCAGGATCCAATGAGTGCCTTCATACATAATTGCCCACTCTCAAATGAGACACCTGCCCAGATATAGGTGCAAAAAATAAAGATTTATCATGTAATCCAAATCAGTGCAAAAGAGTAACAGAACAAAAAACAGTCCAAAAAACTTACACAGCAACATCATTTCTCACCCTTGTGCATTTCCATATAACCCCTCTTAACCGTGCCTAATCTACTACTACGCCTAAATGTCTCCCCTGTAGCTGCCTCATTGGTCCGGGTTGGCTGCTGTGTTTCCTGTGTGGAAGGTGCAGATGTCCTTCTAGGACGCCCTCGACCAGCTTTGGGCCTGGAAGGTCCGGCTGCAGACTGGTCAACACCCTCCTGGGAGGGTTCAGTCTGGCTTGGCTCAGGCGAGGTTATGCGTGGAGGCACTGGCAGAGTGACAGGTCTAGGGCCGGGAATGCTGCAATCCTGAGGGAGCGCATCATCCTTATCCTGGCCTGAGGAGCCTGAGTCACTCACCGGGGCGGCACATTACTAACACCACCCATCTGAGGGAGGTCAGGTCGGGGCTGTGGCGCCAGACCGGAAGGTCCCGTGGTGGACCCAGCCGCGATAACAACACTGAGATATTGGGTGGCATTGAGCTGAGACTGCAGGAGAGCAGCCACAGTCTCAAAGCCAGCAGAAATATCATCAGTTTGACGCTCCGTGGCCTGTAGCCCAGAATGCATCAGAGCATTCTGCACTTCCAGAGCCGCGGCCATCATCTCCAAACCAGCACCGGTGCGCTCGTTCTCTCACGTTTGTGCTGCACTGGCAGCTGCCACATTAACTGCAGGTTGCGGTATCACAGCTGGATCCACACGGACAATCTGGGAGTCCACCATTGCCTGCGGACTCCTCCACGCTCCTCTTCCGATAGGCTCTCTGGCACCCTTGCCAGTGCCCCCAACATCCTGGAATGCATGGCCTCCACCCTTCGTTCGTAAGCTGCAACATCAATGGGCTCGACTGAGTCCTCCTCAGCAGAACTCCGGTGCGGATTCGCCCACCCACCCCCGGAGAGATGGCACCTGAGGTTGCCTAGCCCCCTCGCCATGCTGCAGGTAGCTAGGCTTCGATGCAACACGCAGTGCAGACCCCTGTACTATCTGAACTAGATCAGATCGTGCACTCCCAGTATCTGAGCTGGTGCATGTGGGTGGAAGCAGTGACGAGTTGGTGCCAGCAGTGTCCTCCTCTTCCTCGTCCTCATCACTGAGGTCCCTATAAGAAGATGAAGTGCACTCCTGGGTGTCAGCAAAGCTGGAGTCCTCAATGTCCTCTATGCTGTCAATAGGCATATCGAAACTTATGTCCTCAAGGATGTCATCGAGGCCTGGCACTGGTCTCACAGGTGGTGCCTCTCTGTCTCCTGTGCTGCCACTCGGCCTCTCATCTGCAAGCATTAATGGAAGTAGGGCTGCCGTGAGGGGGAGGTAGGGGATTGACGGATGGAGGCTGCAACTAACACACCTTTGAAAGGAAAGGCACAGTAGGTGCTGCCGCATTCACGGAGAGATAGCATTAAAGGAGGGCCTCACTTACACATGCTGCCCACATCGACATCGCCAGTACCAGAGACCACAGGGGTGGTCTGATCTGCAAGCATAAATGGGAGAAGGGCTGCCGTGAGGGGGAGGTGGGGGATTGACGCATGGAGGCTGCAACTAGGAGCCATCCAGAGGGAGAGGCACAGTGGGCACTGGAGCATTCAGAGAGCGAGCGCATTAAAGGATGAGGGTACAGCATGGTGAGCTCCCTTTTATACCTGGTTACCTGTAGTGTACAGGTGACCCCGAGGTCTCCACCAGTTGCACCCTCTGGTGGTACAGGCATAGTGTATACAGTGTGAGGAATGGTGCCTTTTAGAGGCAAGGCTGCAGCAAGTGGTCTCTCTCAGGGGAGAGAGAACAGAACCTCGAGTCCCGCAAACCTGAGTCCGCCACATGGGGCCAACCGGCCATCCAGAATCCAGCCCTGATGAAGAAGAAGAGAGAGTCCATGAGGCGGCTCAGCCCCACAAAGAGGTGTACGGAATGTTTACCTGCACCATGAGAGTTCTCCGTTGAAAATGGAAGTTGAAATCAACAGTGTTCCAGTCACGATGGAGGTGGACACAGGGGCGAGCCAATCGCTGATGAATCAGGCGGCCTTTGAGAAACTCTGGGACAGTCCAATTGAGCGACCTGAAATCATCCCGATCCAAGTGAAGCTGCTCACTTACACAAACAACACCATCCCAGTCGTTGGCAGCGTGGATGTCCAGGTGTCCCATGGTGGTGCGATGCACAAGTTACCTTTGTGGATCGTTGCTGGTGATGGTCCAACGCTGCTGGGAAGAAGGCGGATGAGACAAATCTAAATCTGTTGGAGCCGGGAAAGCCTCCAGGGCCCGGTGATCGACGTCCTATGCGGTCCCAAATTTGGATCCAGCATAACACCTGAAAATCCAACTGTCCAACTAGACTGCGCGGAGACAACACAGACCGCTCAACCCAGCAGCGAGATGATCCAGCCAAACGATCCGACCTCACCTTCCAGGCTCCAGTGGCAGGACTCCGGAGGAAGAAAATCGGCGCAGAATATAACTTCCCTGTTTCCGTGGCAGAACCTGGAGAGAAAAGGATCACCGCAGTCTACCTCGTGGAGAGAAAGAAGATGGCGCCCACACCACAAGGTGAAGTCAAGATGGCCGCGACCAGACCACGAGGGGCAGCGTTGAGGAAGCAACACGTAACGCCAAGCAGCGAACCGGAATGGGGTAAAGATTGCAAGGCCCTCTTAAAGGAGACCGGCAACCCATCACAATTAAAGGGACAGTTCCACTCTTTGTACAGCAATGCCGGTAATACACATGTAAGAGATGTAATTGACAAATGCAAGTATGTAAATGTAACTTTGAACAGCGATGCCAGTAATACACATGGAAAAAATGTAATTGACAAATGCTAGTATGTAAAGGCAACTAACGGGCGATTGCGGTTGGAGCCAATGTATAATGACAGTTAATGAAGAAATGATGTGCGATGCCAGGTTCTACATGTACACTGACAAAACCAAGGGCAACGCACCCAGGTCCAGCGGGCTAGCCGATCAGGTAGCCTGTGCCTCTGGGACCAATGTGATGCCCCAGGGAGTGTGGCCACACACACAGGGAGCATACCAGCTGCAGGGCCAGCAATCAGCGAATGGCAAAGACACCACTACTGATACCCTGCCCCAAATCGGCTCTACCTCTCTGGCCACTCGGGCCAGCACCAGGAGCAAGAGGCTGGCACCCTCCAGCCCTCCCAATGGGACCTGGGATGACCAGGCTCCCACTACCGTTGAAGGGCAGCAGGGAAAACTGCAGCCCTTAAAGGAGGACAGGGAGGCCACACATTCCTGTGGCTCTGCCCACCACTAGGCAACGGCAATGGCCCCGAGACTCAGCCAGGTGAGCGATCCGAGCCCACCCAGCTGGCAGGGGACACAGTGCCGCCATCAGACAACCTGGACACAGTACGGTTAATCTGGAACTAGCGTCCTCACCCACCTGCATCTAAACCCCAGGGGCAAGACTGTGATATCACGTATGTACCTTACCTGTAAACTGTACTTGTTCCACTACTGCAAAACCCAAACAGTGAATTAATTAATCCTAATCCTTCTGTACATGTATGCACATGCAGGTTTTGAGCCATACACATGGTCTATGTATGGGGTGGGGGGGAAATGGATGTATGTAGCCATGGACACACATGGATCACACCCAGAACCCATTCAATCCCCACTGCAACCTCCAGCCGTCCACTGCGGACCATTTCCCAATGTTGTGGCAATAAGGACTTGGGGGTCTACAGGGAGAGAGCCAGGCCAAAACATCGACAAGGTGCAAGGGCTTTGGGCACTCAAGTCTAGGGCCAGAGCAGTGCAAAGGCCAGTGGCACAAGACTTAGGCAGGAGTGATGTTGTGTATGTATAAAAAGTATATACCCTGTACACTCAATGTAAAGTTACATAACACTACTGGATGTATCCTCACACTGTATACACTATGCCTGTACCACCAGAGGGTGCAACTGGTGGAGACCTCGGGGTCACCTGTACACTACAGATAACCAAGTATAAAATGGAGCTCACCTTGCTGTACCCTCATTCAGGAGCTGCAATAAATGGACTAATGTCACATCAGTTCAAGTACAATACCTTCCCTCGTGGAGTCATTATTAGAGTGCTTACTGACACAATAGAGAAACGGATGTTGGTGCGTCTATCCACCCAGTGGATTTGCAGGATCTTGCGGAGGCAGCATTGGTGGTACTTCTCCACCACTTTGAGATGTCTGCTGTATATGGTCACGTCTCTGAGCCATATAGGAGGGCGGGTATCACTACTGCCCTGTAGACCATAAATTGCCACCAGATTTGAGGTCCTGGTCTTAGAAAATAGGTGCAGGAGTAGGCCATTCGGCCCTTCGAGCCTGCATGCTCTTCCTCAGGCGGCCAAAGGCTGTACTGGCACACTGGAGGTGGTGTCTGACCTTGCTGATAGTAGGCTCCCGAGGTATGGAAAGTAGTCCACATTGTCCAAGGCTGCGCCATGGATCTTGATGACTGGGGGGGCAGTGCTGTGTGGCGGGGTCAGGTTGGTGGAGGACCTTTGTTTTACGGATGTTTAGCGTAAAGCCCACACTTTCGTACGCCTCGGTGAAGGTGTTGACAATGGCTTGGAGTTCGGCCTCTGAGTGTGCGCAGACACAAGCGTCGTCCGCGTACCATAGTTTGACGACAGAGGATGGGACGGTCTTGGATCTAGCCTGGAGGCACCGATGGTTGAACAGGTTTCCACTGGTTCTATAGTTTAGTTCCACTCCAGCGGGGAGCTTGTTGAGCGTGAGATGGAGCATTGCAGCAAGGAAGATCAAGAAAAGCGTTGGTGTGATGATGCATTCCTGCTTGACCCTGGTCCGGATGTGGATTGGGTCTGTGGTGGATCTGTTGGTCAGGATCACGGCTTGCATGTCATCGTGGAGCAGGCGGAGGATGGTGACAAACTTTTAGGGGCAGCCGAAATGGAAGAGGACGCTCCATAGTCCCTCATGGTTGACCGTGTTAAAAGCCTTTGTGAGGTCAAAGAAGGCCATGTACAAGGGTTGGTGCTGTTCCCTGCATTTCTCTTATAGTTGTCGTGCGGTGAAGATCATGTCTGTTGTACCCCTTAGTGGAGGGAATCTGCATTGCGACTCTGGGAGGAGCTCTTCAGCCATAGGGAGAAGACGATTGAGGAGTATTCTTGCATTGACTTTCCCAGTGGCCGACAGCAGGGAGATTCCTCTGTAGTTACCGCAGTCGGACTTGTCCTCTATTTTGAAGATGGTCATGATTACGGCATCTCTGAGATCTCCTGGCATGCTCACCTCCTTCCAGATAAGGGAGATGAGGTCATGCATTCGTGCCAATAGTGCTTCTCCGCCATACTTTAGTGCCTCGGCGGGGATTTCATCTGCTCCTGATACCTTGTTGTTCTTGAGCTGATGGATGGCCTTTTCTACCTCGTGCAGGGCTGGGGTTTTTGCTGAGATGGTGGCGGCTAGCATGCTGCGGGATGGAGTCGAGGACACTCGCGTTGAAGGCAGAGTCTTGTTTAAGGAGATCTTCGAGATGCTCCTTCCAACAGGCCCTTAATGAGTGCCTCTCCATTCTTGACCAGCAGTGGGGTGGGATCTTGGGTGCTTGAGCTGTAGGTGGCCTTGACTGCGCTGAAGAAACCTCACACGTCGTGGTTGTCGGCCAACTGCTGAATCTCCTGTGCTTTCTCCATCCACCAACTATTCTTTACGTTGTGGGTTTTTTGTTGGACCTCGGCCTTCCGTCGTTTGTAGAGCTGCTTTGCTGCTCCCGAATTGGGTTGCTGCTTTAGGTTCAGAAAGGCCTTGCGCTTGCGGCTTATTAGGTCCTGGATCTCCTGGTCATTCTTGTCAAACTAGTCTTGGTGTTTCCTGGTTGAGTGACCGAGTGTTTTTTCGCAGGCGCTGGTTATGGAGGCCTTGAGGGCAGACCAGGTGCTGTGGGCACTCTGCGTCTCGGGGTCATCGAGAGTCGCCAGGTTGGCAGTGAGGCGCTGGCTGTATAGAGCTTTCTTAGTTGGGTCTTTGAGTGCAGTTGGTGGAACAGGTACTCACTTTCATCAGACAGATGATGTCGTTCAGCCGTTTTATGCACTGCATGGCGGTGCGGTTATGAAAGGAGGTCCCAGAGACCTGCACAGCAATCTCCCTCTACGCATTTGTAAAGACCTCGCAAGTGGGTCT
Organism: Pristiophorus japonicus; assembly: GCF_044704955.1. Classification (NCBI taxonomy): domain Eukaryota; kingdom Metazoa; phylum Chordata; class Chondrichthyes; family Pristiophoridae; genus Pristiophorus; species Pristiophorus japonicus. The sequence goes on along the minus strand of NC_091980.1, from coordinate 71,911,352 downwards.
CCTCGCGTCTGGGTAAAGGTCTCGCCTCCTTCCCTCCACAGCCTGCATCAGGGTGTCCAACTCGACGTCCGAAAACCTACTTGCCCTTTTTGGTCCAACAGCACCAGCCATCCTTCAATAGAACTCCTTCCCTCCTCAGGGCCTAGCTGCAAACCCTGGCCTTTAAAAAGGCCAAGGAGCAGCTGGTTCATTAGCTGCACATGACCAGAAGGCTGAATTTCCCCGTGGTTATTCGACTCTAATCAACCCACCCACACCGCTGCAAACTCCTGATTCCCACCGGTCATTACCGCCGGAAGCCATTAAAAAAAAATTGGTGAAAATCGATTGACTGGCTGCCGCAAAAATAGCGGCGGTAATCAAGCAAAAAAGACATTAGGTGCGCCAGGTTTGTGGCAGGTCTGAATTTCCGCCCCCTAAATGTTTACACCATTTCTCAGGGGCCGCCGACTGTCTTCATCTGAAGTTATGGCACTGTCCATTGGATCCATGCATAATAATGCCACAAACATTTTTCTGCTTAGTAATGGCAGAAGTCATTCTGTCCGTATGTCCTTGGCTCACTTATAATGGCTTGCTAATAATTCAAAGTCTATAAACATTCATCTACGTTCTCTACCTCTTTATCAGACTAAATTGAACAAACTTAGCCCATACTGGATTATGGACAAGATCAACTGTTGATTCACATAGCAGCTTTGCTGATAGAATGCCTAGCCACTGACTCCATCCCTCTCCCCAACTTCTGTCTGAGGCTGAATCAGACTGTTCAAAACCTTGGTGTCATATTTGACCCTGAAATGAGATTTTGACCACATATCCGCAGCATAACTAAGACCGCCTATTTCCACCTCCGTAACATTGCCCATTTCCATCCTTGCCTCAGCTCATCCACTGCTGAAGCCCTCATCCATGCGTCTGTTACCTCTAGATTTGGCTAGTCCAACACACTCCTGGCTAGCCTTCCATATATCTATCCTATGCAAACTAGAGGTGATCCAAAACTCGGCAGCCTGTGTCCTAACTCCCACCAAATCCTGCTTACCCATCACTCCTGTGCTCGCTGACCTACATTGGCTCCCGGTTAAGCAATGCCTCGATTTCAAAATTCTCATCCTTGTTTTTAAATCCCTCCATGGCCTCGACCCTCCCTATCTCTGTAATCTCCTCCAGCCCCACAACTCCTCGGGATGTCTGTACTCCTCTAATTCTGCCCTCTTGAGCATCCTTGATTATAATCGCTCAACCATTGGTGGCCGTGCCTTTTGTTGCCTAGGCCCTAAGTTCTGGAATTCCCTGCCTAAACCTCTCCGCCTCTCTTTCCTCCTTCAAGACACTCCTTAAAACATATTTCTTTGGCAAAGCTTTTGGTCACCTGCCCTAATTTCTCCTTATGCAGCTCGGTGTCAAGAGAATGGCCATTAGCAACACATATAGACAATGTGGAAGTACCATCACCACACAGATTGCAGAGGTTCAAGAAGGTGGCTCCCCACCACCTTCTCAAGGGCAACAAAGAATGGGCAATAAATGCTAGCTCTGCCAGCGATGCCCATATCCCAAGAATGAACACATCAACAGTGTGCATAAAGACTTCAGTTCCGCTGCATTCCACTTTCCCAAGTATATTTTGTAACATATGGTAAAAAAAACATGGTTTAGTGCTTTATTGTCAAGAGAAATTCCTTAAACTATTGTGTGCTTCAATGAGATAGCATGAATCTCATTCACTAAGGCTGAGATTTCACCCCTTGATGCAGATTGTTGGAGCTCATCTATAGGCGGGATGTGATGTGTTCTTCAAGGATATCTAATCACATATCCCTCTAGCTATCCAGCTTAGAACCCTATATGTAGCCTTAATTGATCATATTTTAAGGTATTGCCAAAGCAGTCGAATCACCAAATAGTTGTTTCAATAATCCAAAAATTATTTAAATAATGGACAATGTATATTTGTGTAGTTGTTTTGTTTTAATTTGAGCTGAACCTGGCATTTGGAATTGGTGTAAATGAGTCATAATTCAGAATTTCAACCCATACCAATAGTCTCCAAAACCGTTAAACATGGTAAAATGTTCAAAGGTGTTTCACAGAAATGGTAAACTATGCTGAGCAGTGTCAGGAGAATAGTTAGTGAAGGGAAGCTATGGGGAAACAGGTTGTCTTTGAGGAGGCTTTTGAAGGTTGCTAAAGAAGTAGCAAGGTGGAGAGAGAGTTCCAGAGTGTGAAACCAAGATGGCTGATGGCACTGCCACCAAACACAGAGTAGGGATACAAAGGAGGCCAACGTCAGAATAACAGAGGATATATACTGGCACAAAGAACTGGAGGAAGTTGCAGAGATAAGGGCAAAGCCATGGAGATATTTGTAGATGAGGACAGGGATCTTGAATTCAATGTAGTAGGAGTTAGTGATGCAGTGGGGGAATAGAAGGGAGATAGGAAAGTGAGATCTGTGCAGCACAGGATGCGGTTAGCATAGTTTTGGAGAGATTGGAGTTTATATAGGGTGGAGTTTGGGACTCAGTATTGGAGAAATTGCTTCTGGAGGTAGTGAAGCAATGGATAAGGGTTTTGATGATGGCAGGGAAGAGATAATGGCAGAGGCAGATTATAGTGCAAAAGTGGAAATAAGTAGTTTTGGTGATGATTAAGACAGGATCAAATGGGAGATCAAAGATAATGCACTTTGCATTCAGCCTGAGGGAACACCAAGGACAGAAATGGAATTAGAGGCCAGAGTATGGAGTTCTTGGCAGAAGCCAGAAAGATGACTGCAGTCTTCGTATTGTTAAGTTAGAGAAAGCTCTGACATAGTCATGACTTTGTTTCAGTCAAACAGCCAGGCTGTACAGCGGTGGTTGTGGAGTTGAATATGGTAGAGGAGAGGTAGTGGCTTTTGTTGGATGCATATGGAAGTTAATCCATACCTACAGTTTGTGCCTCTGACTGCAAGCTTCGGCGAAAATGTAAGTTGGAGGAGTGTTGGCGTTAAGTTAGGTGTTACACAACAGACTTTGAGCGCCCGAGCTGAAACTTGCGGCGGTAAAGAAGGTTCGTTGTTGTTTTGTGCCCTGCAACATAACATTGTATATTGTATGGTTTTATTTTGGTGGGGGGCGTTTTTGTGACTTTGTTGAAGTAAAATTTATGACATCATTTGCTGTTGGTGTCTTGTGCATCATTCCAACGTTCACTGGAGATGTGCCTTTATGGGGGCACACAGCGTGTCCATTATTAGCTCCATCCCTCAGTTTCCTCCATTTACCTTCTGATGGTACAAATTACAATTGACTCGATTCTTGTAACGACTACTTTATTTTAATATTTTAAATATCTGTAATCCTTCCAGAACAAATTATTTTTGGCTTCAAAAGCAGAATTACAAAGGCAGACACAAATAGTGGAGAATGCACCGAAGACAAAGAAGGACAATCAGAACATTCTGGGAGGAAGCCACATAGATCTTTGGAAAACATATTGTGTGTTTTCATGACTCCTAAAGAAATTTCTAAATCTGCCACTGCAAAGAATGCACTTTTGTGTACTGTAGCTTTTCCTTGTAAGGAAAAGAGTTCTACTGCTTCCTGGTCTACAAGGCCGCTTTTCAAATTCCAAATATGTCCAGTATCAGTGAGCCAGACTGTACACATATTCTACTACAGTACCCAATTACTATTGCTTCTTAGATTGTTCCAGGACTCTCTCGGGAATTCATTTCTGTACTGATCATGCTTTGTGGGAAGAACTTACAAATTATATTGTCAGACTTAATTATATTGTCTATATTATGGGCTGGATTTTCAGGTTTTTGCAATTTGTTCTCGTTTTCGGCGCAAATCACAGTGAAATCTTTTTTTTAGCGCCGGGTTAGCGTTAGCCAAACAATAATAAGCGTTAACGTTAGTGCTAACTTTGGCGTTGCACAACAGATTTTGTGTGCCAGAGCCGAAAGTTCGGCCCTACCTTTTTTCTTCTTCTTCCTGCGCTTCTGGTCAGTTGTCCGATCGTAAAGCTAGTGCAAGCAGGGAGCACCCGCATGCATGCGCAGTACACCCGGGGCGGAATCAACCATTTGACTTTTGATTTTGAGCATGGAGGAGCACAGCAGCATGGAAGAAGATTGACAGAGGGTGAGGAGGTTTACGAATGAGGCAAATGAGGCACTAGTTAGTGCTGTGGAGCACAGATGGGGCGATTTACATCGGAGGGGTGCAAGTAGACACCTCCCAGCAATATTCAGAAAAATATGGGCGGAGATCGCAGAAGAAGTCTCTGCCTCCGGCAATGTTGCGAGAACGCCGGACCAGTGTCAAAAAAAATTAACAATCTCACTAGGGTCGTCACAGTGAATACCATTTTCATTCATGCCCTCCTTCATTACTGAAATTATAAATCTGACGCACTTTTTATTCTGATGCTGCTGCTGGGTCTCAGCTCTCTGTCAGTTGCCTCCTAAAATGCATGCAGGCTTAATTTAGCACCCTATTTGCCATGAATGATCTTTACACATTATTAAGATTGCTTTCTGAGATCTCATAAGATGTTTCTGCACTTCGATGTCCTCCTGATGAACACGTGCAACTTACAAGGCAATTAAACAGAGGACTGTATTACATTCACACAGTATGGTATAAGTGCTTTGGTAGCTATCTGTGTGTGCCACAAGAGCAGAGGGACCCTATGCTAACCATTCACATTTTCATCTTTACAGGCAAAGAAGTCGCATAACCGCCAGGAGCAGCGGCGGTAGGGCGGTGGTCGGGCCCTGTCACTGGCTGACGTGAAGGAGCGAGTGGCAGGCCTCATTGGCGCCGATGGTCGGGCAACTGCCCTTGGGGGTGCTGATCCCCGATTGAACAGTTATGGTAAGTCCTGCACACTCCATGGGCTCAGTTGGGGCAATGTGATGCAGTGCCCATGGAGCAGGGTTGGGGCAATGTGATGCAGTGTCCATGGACTAGGGTTGGGGCAATGTCATACAGTGTCCATGGAGTAGAGTTGGGGCAATGTCATGCAGTGTCTGTGGACTACATATAATGGAGTAGTGGCGGCCCTTCAAATGAGCCTGTGTTATGTAACCTTTCTCATGTCACCCTGTTCCCTCCCCTGCTGCTATCACTGGTCTGTTGCTTTCTACTTCCAGATGAAGAGTCACAGGCCGTGTATGCCTCTGATGAACCCTCCACATCAGGCCATCATGTGGCAGGGGCGGGGGAGGAGGAGGAGGAGGAGGAGGAAGAGGAAGAGAGCAGTGAGGAGCCGACTACGGGGTGGGGGGAGTGGGAGGCAGGGTGGGGGCAGATCCACTCCACACCTCTTTTGGCACTGGGAAACATGTCATCCGAGGATGATTGCACGTTCTCAGGCTTTGACACATCCAAGGTTCCTGGGACTAGTGGCGTGCAGTGACGCAGTTCTGGAGTCGAATCCCGTACGCCGTCTCTATGGAGGGTGAGTCGGCAAAGTCGGTCTGCTGACAAACAGGCAGACGTCCAACTGGACATGGTGGGACTGTCCAGGGAGAGCATCCAGTTCACCCGACAGCTCCTCGAGGTCCTGGGTAGGGATACTCACTGCGACCATCATGGAGATCGGGTCACAGATTGTCTGTGCGAGCCGCGAAACCTGTGAGGCCAACAATGCCCACCCGTTATTGATGGCCTCTACCAGTGACACTGGAGTCCCCAGTGTCACACCCAGACCCACACCACCTGTGACTGGTGACGCCGAGCAGGATGCTCACCAGTCAGAAGCCGGGCCTTCCATACCCTGAGCTTCTCCAGTTGATCCCCACATGGCATCTCCAAGGTTTCTCCCCCCAATACAGCAGGACTTTGGCCGCTTTGCTGCACAAACTGGTGCCACTTTGGGTAGGGGGAGCAGGCGAGGGAGGGGGCTTGGGGTAAGGGTAAGGGGGGGGGAACACCCGGTGCTAAAAGATGTTGGGGTAGGGGTTGTTGTTGTTGTTATTATTTTAAAGTTTTAAGTTTTCAAATTATTTTAAGTTATAAATGTTTATTAAAGTTTGTCAATGTTTATTAAAGTTTGTTTCAACATTTACAAAGTTTGAAAAGTTTCCATTTTTGATAAAATCTGTTTGTTTACCTTAACCATTCCTGTGTAGTGTCTCATATGCAGAATAAGAGGAGGAATAGTCAACATGGTGAGATAGAGTGGCCAGGCAACGGTCAAACATGGCGTTCACTCTTCAAGCAAAGCTTTCAATTATCAGCTGCTGACATAAGGCTTTTGCAGTGGCGAAATCTCTATGATGCCTCCCCTGTGGTTGTGGTGGGCGTGGTGGTGGCATGGGTTCCTCACCAGGCTCCTATTACTCATCCTCATCCTCATCCTCTTCCTTCCCCCCGCACCACCACCCCCCCTCCCGCCCCTCTCCTGAGGTGGTTCTGCAATCCCCAGTGGCAAATCCTGTCCCCTCATGTTGGCCAAGTTGTGTAGCATGCAGCACACCACAGTGAACTCAGAGACCTGCTGAGGGGAGTATTGCGGGCAGCCTCCAGAGTGGTCCATGCATCGGAAGCGCTGCTTGAGCACTCCAATTGTCAGTTCGACGGTATTGCGTGTGGTTGCATGGCTCTCATTATAGCGATGCTCGGCTTCTGTCTAAGGGTTCCGAGGGGGGTTCATGAGCCAAATGGCGAGGGCGTAGCCTTTGTCCCCGAGCATCCAGCTCTTGCCTTGTGGTTGATGCTGCAATAAGCCTGAGGCAGTGCTCTCACTCACGTAAGATGAAAGCATCATGGATGTTCCCTGGATATTGGGCATTGACAGTCATGCTGCGCTGAGTATGGTCGCAGACGATCTGTACATTCATGGAGTGGAATCCCTTTCGGTTTCAGTAAATCTCTTTATTGTGTAAAGGTGCTCGCAGGGTGATGTGCGTACAGTCAATGGTACTCGTAACCTGGGGGAAGCCAGCAAATCATCCAAAAACTACTGCCCTCTCATTCTGGGCCTCCTTGGTCATTAGGAAGTTTATGAAGTACATCCTATGTGCGTACAGTGCAGTAGTCACCTGGCGAATGTTGCAATGTGTAGCGTACTGTGAGATGGAACATATGTCCCTTGCTGATGCCTGAAAGGAGCCGGGGACATAGAAGGCAAATGCCGCAGTGACCTTCACCTCAACGGGCAGTGCAGTCCTGTTGCCACCAGTAGGCTGTGGGTCTGCCTTTATGAGTTGACATATCTCTGTCAGCACTGCTTTTCAGAAGCTTTGGGGGGGATGACTCATCAGGGGAGGGCAGCAGCAGCCAAGTTCATGGCACCGTGGCTGGCTCTGTTGCACAGAAGGACAGGAAAAAGAGTGGGAGAGCGATAGTGATAGGGGATTCAATGGTGAGGGGAATAGATAGGCGTTTCTGCGGCCGCAATCGAGACTCCAGGATGGTATGTTGCCTCCCTGGTGCAAGGGTCAAGGATGTCTCGGAGCGGGTGCAGGACATTCTGAAAAGGGAGGGAGAACAGCCAGTTGTCGTGGTGCACATTGGTACCAACGACATAGGTAAAAAAAGGGATGAGGTCCTATGAAACGAATTTAAGGAGCTAGGAGCTAAATTAAAAAGTAGGACCTCAAAAGTAGTAATCTCGGGATTGCTACCAGTGCCACGTGCTAGTCAGAGTAGGAATCGCAGGATAGCGCAGACGAATACGTGGCTTGAGCAGTGGTGCAGCAGGGAGGGATTCAAATTCCTGGGGCATTGGAACCGGTTCTGGGGGAGGTGGGACCAGTACAAACCGGACGGTCTGCACCTGGGCAGGACCGGAACCACTGTCCTAGGGGGAGTGTTTGCTAGTGCTGTTGGGGAGGAGTTAAACTAATATGGCAACCAATGCAGGGAGACAGAGGGAGACAAAAAGGAGGCAAAAGCAAAAGACAGAAAGGAGATGAGGAAAAGTGGAAGGCAGAGAAACCCAAGGCAAAGAACAAAAAGGGCCACTGTACAGCAAAATTCTAAAAGGACAAAGGGTGTTAAAAAAACAACCCTGAAGGCTTTGTGTCTTAATGCAAGGAGTATCCGCAATAAGGTGGATGAATTAACTGTGCAAATAGCTGTTAACAAATATGATGTGATTGGGATTATGGAGACGTGGCTCCAGGATGATCAGGGCTGGGAACTCAACATCCAGGGGTATTCAACATTCAGGAAGGACAGAATAAAAGGAAAAGGAGGTGGGGTAGCATTGCTGGTTAAAGAAGAGATTAATGCAATAGTTAGGAAGGACATTAGCTTGGATGATGTGGAATCTATATGGGTAGAGCTGCAGAACACCAAAGGGCAAAAAACGTTAGTGGGAGTTGTGTACGGACCTCCAAACAGTAGTAGTGATGTTGGGGAGGGTATCAAACAGGAAATTAGGGGTGCATGCAATAAAGGTGCAGCAGTTATAATGGGTGACTTTAATATGCACATAGATTGGGCGAGCCAAACTGGAAGCAATACGGTGGAGGAGGAATTCCTTGAGTGCATAAGGGATGGTTTTCTAGACTAATATGTCGAGGAACCAACTAGGGGGGAGGCCATCTTAGACTGGGTGTTGTGTAATGAGAGAGGATTAATTAGCAATCTCATTGTGCGAGGCCCGTTGGGGAAGAGTGACCATAATATGGTGGAATTCTGCATTAGGATGGAGAATGAAACAGTTAATTCAGAGACCATGGTCCAGAACTTAAAGAAGGGTAACTTTGAAGGTATGAGGCGTGAATTGGCTAGGATAGATTGGCGAATGATACTTAAGGGGTTGACTGTGGATGGGCAATGGCAGACATTTAGAGACCGCATGGATGAATTACAACAATTGTACATTCCTGTCTGGCGTAAAAATAAAAAAGGGAAGGTGGCTCAACTGTGGCTATCAAGGGAAATCAGAAATAGTATTAAAGCCAAGGAAGTGGCATACAAATTGGCCAGAAATAGCAGCAAACCCGGGGACTGGGAGAAATTTAGAACTCAGCAGAGGAGGACAAAGGGTTTGATTAGGGCAGGGAAAATGGAGTACGAGAAGAAGCTTGCAGGGAACATTAAGGCGGATTTCAAAAGTTTCTATAGGTATGTAAAGAGAAAAAGGTTAGTAAAGACAAACGTAGGTCCCCTGCAGTCAGAATCAGGGGAAGTCATAACGGGGAACAAAGAAATGGCAGACCAATTGAACAAGTACTTTGGTTCGGTATTCACTAAGGAGGACACCAACAACCTTCCGGATATAAAAGGGGTCAGAGGGTCTAGTAAGGAGGAGAAACTGAGGGAAATCTTTATTAGTCGGGAAATTGTGTTGGGGAAATTGATGGGATTGAAGGCCGATAAATCTCCAGGGCCTGATGGACTGCATCCCAGAGTACTTAAGGAGGTGGCCTTGGAAATAGCGGATGCATTGACAGTCATTTTCCAACATTCCATTGACTCTGGATCAGTTCCTATCGAGTGGAGGGTAGCCAATGTAACCCCACTTTTAAAAAAAGGAGGGAGAGAGAAAACAGGGAATTATAGACCGGTCAGCCTGATCTCAGTAGTGGGTAAAATGATGGAATCAATTATTAAGGATGTCATAGCAGTGCATTTGGAAAATGGTGACATGATATGTTCAAGTCAGCATGGATTCGTGAAAGGGAAATCATGCTTGACAAACCTTCTGGAATTTTTTGAGGATGTTTCCAGTAAAGTGGACAAGGGAGAACCAGTTGATGTGATATATTTGGACTTTCAGAAGGCTTTCGACAAGGTCGCACACAAGAGATTAATGTGCAAAGTTAAAGCACATGGGATTGGGGGTAGTGTGCTGACGTGGATTGAGAACTGGTTGTCAGACAGGAAGCAAAGAGTAGGAGTAAATGGGTACTTTTCAGAATGGCAGGCAGTGACTAGTGGGGTACCGTAAGGTTCTGTGCTGGGGCCCCAGCTGTTTACATTGTACATTAATGATTTAGACGAGGGGATTAAATGTAGTATCTCCAAATTTGCGGATGACACTAAGTTGGGTGGCAGTGTGAGCTGCGAGGAGGATGCTATGAGGCTGCAGAGTGGCTTGGATAGGTTAGGTGAGTGGGCAAATGCATGGCAGATGAAGTATAATGTGGATAAATGTGAGGTTATCCACTTTGTTGGTAAAATCAGAGAGACAGACTATTATCTAAATGGTGACAGATTAGGAAAAGGGGAGGTGCAACGAGACCTGGGTGTCATGGTACATCAGTCATTGAAGGTTGGCATGCAGGTACAGCAGGCGGTTAAGAAAGCAAATGGCATGTTGGCCTTCATAGCGAGGGGATTTGAGTACAGGGGCAGGGAGGTGTTGCTACAGTTGTACAGGGCCTTGGTGAGGCCACACCTGGAGTATTGTGTACAGTTTTGGTCTCCTAACTTGAGGAAGGACATTCTTGCTATTGAGGGAGTGCAGCGAAGATTCACCAGACTGATTCCCGGGATGGTGGGACTGACCTATCAAGAAAGACTGGATCAACTGGGCTTGTATTCACTGGAGTTCAGAAGAGTGAGAGGGGACCTCATAGAAACGTTTAAAATTCTGACGGGTTTAGACAGGTTCGATGCAGGAAGAATGTTCCCAATGTTGGGGAAGTCCAGAACCAGGGGTCACAGTCTAAGGATAAGGGGGAAGCCATTTAGGACCGAGATGAGGAGAAACTTCTTCACCCAGAGAGTGGTGAACCTGTGGAATTCTCTACCACAGAAAGTAGTTGAGGCCAATTCACTAAATATATTTAAAAGGGAGTTAGATGAAGTCCTTACTACTCGGGGGATCAAGGGGTATGGTGAGAAAGCAGGAAGGGGGTACTGAAGTTGCATGTTCAACCATGAACTCATTGAATGGCGGTGCAGGCTAGAAGGGCTGAATGGCCTACTCCTGCACCTATTTTCTATGTTTCTACGTTTCTATGTTTCTAACACACTGTGCCTCAGGTAACTGCAGGTATGAGCGCTGTTCCCTGTAAATTCATTAGGGGTAAGGCCTCCTCCCCATATGTCTGTGACTTCTTTTGATCACATTCAACATGATCATCAATAAACCTTCTTGCAGCTCGATGCCGTATAAATATAGCAGCCAGGAATAATGGTTGACATCGTATAGCCCCCATCTTTTAAAATGTCCTTAAATGTCCTTTACAACACTTCACTATGAAAAACACAGCCTTCTTCTCCCAGTCTTTTGACAGCAATGGCCACTATATAATTGGCTTATGTCGCAAGACAATGACAGATGGTTTAGTGAGCATAAGAACATAATGAGAACATAAGAAATAGGAGCAGGAGGAGGTCATTTGGCCCCTTGAGCCTGCTCCGCCATTTAATAAGATCATGGCTGATTTGATTATGGGCTTAGCTCCACTTCTCTGCCCGCTCCCCTTGACCCAGTATTCCCTTATCGCTCAAAAATCTGTCTATCTCTGCCTTAAATATTTTCATTGACCCAGCCTCCACAGCTCTCTGGGGCAGAGAATTACACAGATTTACAACCCTTTGAGAGAAGAAATTCCTCCTCATCTCAGTTTTAAATGGACGGCCCCTTATTCTAACACTATGCCCCCTAGTTTTTGTTTCCCCTATGAGTGGAAACATACTCTCTGCACCCACCTTGTCAAGCCCCCTAATTATGGGCTCAATTTTCCCCAAAGCATTTTTTTTGGAGTACTTGAAGAGTTACGCCCGATTTTTTGGGGGGCCCAAGTGCACCAAAAAAAAATTCTAAAGTTTCCCCGTTGGATTTCTTCATTTTGGCGTGGCCTAACCCGACCTTTAGTTTTGGGGGTGGAGCCTTGATCTGCGCCAAAAAGATCGGGCTGCCATGGTAACCAGGGACACAATGCGAGCTGAGGCTGCAAAGTGAAGCATACAGCCAGCTCCCAACACATTAAAAGAATTGAAAAGCACATAATAGCAGTTTACCTCCAACCCCGCCCGAAGGGCTTGCCGGTCCAGTCCCAGTCTCGGTCCCCACTGGTTCGATTCTCCGATCTCTCTCTCTCTGTATCTGGCCGAAGGGCTTGCCGGTGTGCTCTCCCGCCCCCAGCCCAGGCCAAAGAGCTTGCCAGTCCACTCCCCCGCTCCTAGCCCAGGCCGAGTGGCCTCCCGATCCGCTCCCCCCACCCGCCCCCCCAACCCAGGCCGAGTGGTCTCCTCCCTCCTGGTTCCCGCTCCTAACTACACCCCAGCCCAGGCTTCCCCCCAACCCCCTCCCTCCCCCCACCTCTCACTTCCTCCCCCACCTCTCTTTCCCCCTCTCTCTTACCTTTCCTGCTGCTGCTGTCCGGGGATCTGCTGCACTTGCTGCGCCAATTTCTTTAACTCTCCGCAAGGTTTTTCTCGAGAGGCTACATACGCTGACCTGAGTAGAAATGGAGTAACTATTAGCTGGCCAACGTTGCCTAAATGGCCAGAATTGGCGTATGTGGCTGGTAATGCCCCCGTTTGGAAAAAAAATCGCACCTAAAAAATACGTAACTAACTGAGTTACACTGGTGCAAATTGATTGGGGAAACTGGGGATTTTTAAGTTAGGCCAGAAAAAGCAGCCTACTCCAAAAAATCTGCCGCAAATACTGGGGAAAATTGAACCCTATCTTATATGTTTCGATAAGATCGCCTCTCATTCTTCTGAACCCCAATGTGTATAGGCCCAACCTACTCAACCTATCTTCAAAAATCAACCTCCTATCTCCGGAATCAACCTAGTGAACCTTCTCTGAACAGCCTCCAATGCAAGTATATCCTTCCTTAAATACGGAGACCAAAACTGTACGCAGTACACTAGATGTGGCCTCACCAATACCCTGTCCAGTTGTAGCAGGACTTCTCTGCTTTTATACTCCATCCCCCTTGCAATGAAGACCAACATTTCATTTGCCTCCCTAATTACTTGCTGTACCTGCAAACTAACATTTTGTGTTTCATGCACAAGGACTCCCCCAGGTCTCTCTGTACTGCAGCACTTTGCAATTTTTCTCCATTTACATTATAATTTGCTTTTCTATTATTTTGCCAAAGTGGATAACCTTACATTTTCCCACATTATATTCCATTTTGCTGCCAAATTTTTGCCCACTCACTCACTTAGCCTGTCTATATCCCTTTGCAGATTTCTTGTGTCCGCCTCACAATTTGCTCTCTCACCCATCTTTGTATCATCAGCAAACTTGGCTACATTACACTCGGTCCCTTCATCCAAGTCATTAATATAGATTGTAAATAGTTGAGGCCCCAGCACCGATTCCTGCAGCATCCCACTGGTTACTGTTTGCCAACCGGAAAATGACCCATTTATCCCGACTCTCTGTTTTCTGTTAGTTAACCAATCCTCTATCCATGCTAATATATTACCCCCAACCCCGTGAACTTTTATCTTGGTGCAATAACTTTTATGTGGCACCTTATCGAATGCCTTTTGGAAATCCAAATACACCACATCCACTGGTTCCCCCTTATCCACCCTGCTCATTACATCCTCAAACAACTCCAGAAATTCTAGAAATTTCATACGTATGGATGATTAGTCACAGCAGGCTTCACCTCTCCGCTCCTTTCCCTACCCCTCCACTCACTTTCATTATTTGAAGAAAATGGAACATTAAAAACTGGTCTGCAGATCATAAAGGTCTCAGGCTTAATCCAATTGCCTGCGCGAAGTTTGCTGATCTCAGCCAGGACAGTGGTGAGCCATTATAATTGGCTTTGAAGAGAAGAAAATAGCTTAGTAATGCCAATGAATGGAGCAACATCTGTTTGACAGAGTCATCCGTACATCAACACAAGACAAAGTTTGGTCAAAACAGAAAATTTAACAACATATCATTAGACACTAAGGCAAGGTCAAATGTGACATTATCTATTCCTTCCAAATGCCAAAGATATACTCAGGTTTTGAGTTACAGAAAAAAAAGATCACCACTGTAGTAAGCTTCTACATTTTTATTAACGTCAACAATTTGATATCTTTACAAAACAGCATTAGATTTAAAACTTATCCTCCGTTTTAAAGATTGCACTGTCGCTTTGCCCAAGCGCTAAACTTGTCGCAAACCCCTCAAAAATCCAGCCCTAAGTCTATATTATGAGAAGCATAATGAAATATTGAAATTCTCTATTAACTGTAATCTGTTCATTCATATATTATGTGTAAACAAACCAGTTGTTGGAGTAGCAGCGGGTCGCAATCTCCTGCTCCTCCTGGCTCCATTTATATGTTTAAAACTTATCTTTTTGGTTGTGGCCCAACAGGCGGTCACTTTACGGTGCTGCGTATTGGCCTGGTTTTCCCGGTACTCACTGGCTCACTGGCTCAAACTGGCTCTACCCGGCTCAAACTGGTTCTCACCGGTTCAAACGCAGTTTCAAACCGGCTCAATCCGGCTGACCAATTCTTTGGCTCAAACCTGCTCTAACCAGCTCAAACTGGCTCTCTGGCTCAAACCAGTTTTAACTGGCTCTCTGGCTCAAACCAGCTACCGGCAATCATTGGCTCATTGCAGGCTGCCTCAGGGAAACTATATCTTGTAATGGAGACGTCAAATGGGGTTGGCTCCGTATTTGCATATGCAAAGGATCTAGCACCTGTCTCAGGCATGGGTGCTGCAAGCTGATTTTTGGTCTTTACCAAAATGGCGGGTGACATACCACCGACTCATAATGAGCATGTACTTCCTGCCCGCCATATTGGAGGCTTAGAAGGCAATTTAGCGCCTGCAAAATGGACACCTGGTTAACATGTTACGATTTTGTTGTGCCTAGCCCACATAAGGAAATCTTCTCTTAGTGTTGGCATAAGATATGCAGTTAGTAGGGCTTCAAGGATTTACTTCATTGGGCTGTATCAGACAAAATTAAAAGAATATCCTGAAATACTTCACAGTTTGTGCTGCTGTAAGGGGTGGTTTTCAGGGGGTCAGCTTTCCCTTCTGACCTTATATGAGCGGTTTTGAATCGCTCCTACACCCTTGGTTCTAGACACTGGAATTATGAAGGGACTGTTGTGGTGTATGTAGCACACAAATCACTGACTCCACACGGTCTGGTGTTAATCTAACTGCTGTGACCTTGGTCCTTTATTGTTCAGCTCCAGAGTGCCTCACAGGTGTGGTGGTCAGCCTTTTATAGTGTTTGTTGCAGGTACTTCCAAGTTTCCCACCACAGCGCCCTCTGTGGTGTACCATTGTGCTTACATTACATTTAAGGTACCAGGACGATACACACATCAATACATAACATCACACTTCCCCCCACCAGGACGCAGGACGACGATACATACATCACTACATAACATCACTTCACACTTCCCCTCTCACTTGTCCCACGGAAGGCAGGTAGGCATAGACAGTGCGTTTGTATGGTACATGTTATCTGGTACATTAACTTGTTATTGACTGGTAACAGATCCCTAATTTCCTTGTTAGCTCTTATCATTAATTGTACTTCATATCCATTATTTTACACAAATACAGTGGCCATTCAGCATTAAAATATTAATTCTTATTATAAATTCGCCATCTCACATTAAGATAGCTCATTTTAGACTCGCTCTGCCTTTCAGAAGTCCTTTGTGGGGACCACGACATGGTAAGGCCCTTTTAAGACTCCCAGGTGCATTTCCTTTTTATGGCGCCATCTTTGACGCAGGAGGATTCCACGAGGCTTCTCCTTGGGCGCCGCCATCTTTGATGCCCTGCTGCTCTGGACACGATGCCGCCGCCATCTTGCTCTCCGTCGCTCCGGATGCCCTCCGCCGCCGCAGCCTCCGCTCCCCTCCGCTGCCACCTGACTTGCCGTCTCTCCTGCGGCCGTCGTCGTCACTTCTCCAGTGGCCACCGTAGCCGCCTCCCCTGCAGCTGTTGTAGCCTCTCCAGCCACCGCACTTGCCGCCTCCCCTGCGGCCTCCGTAGTGGCCTCCCCTGTGGCCGCCGTGGCCCCCGACCTCCAGCTGCTGCCGCCGCCCGACTCTCCCTCTGCGTGGGCTCCTCCGATCCGCCGGCCATCCTGGCTCTCTCGCACCCCGCCCGCAGCGCCCCGCCGGCTCACCCCCCCCCCCCCCACCCCCCACTAGGCCCGCTTCTGCAGGGCTGCTTGCCTGTGGGGGCTGGGGCTGCAGGATCTCTGGGGCCTGAGGTCCGGGCCTGGGGTTTGCCTGTGGGTGGATTGAGGCTGCAGCTTCAGCTCGGTCGGCGCTGCTCTCTGGGGACCCGGGGCACGGCAGCACCCCGGGGAGCAGCAGCCTGTGGAGTGGTGAAATCTTCCCAGCTCCCACGGACCGTCCCCATCCACTTCCAGCCAAGGAGCGTCGGCCCATCACCTGCAATGACCCACAAAGGTAAACCGTGCGTCTCGTCCCCGTGGGATACCTGCACCTCCGCTCTGCCAAGAACAGGTATCAGTTCCCTGGTGTAGGTACGCAGCTTCGCCGTGACTGGGACCAGCTTGGGTCGTGCAGCTGGGTTAATCCACAGTTTATCAAAAGTTCTCCGACTCATCAACGACGGACCTGAGCCCCTGTCCACTTCCATACTCACAGGGACTCCGTTGATTTTGACTTCCCTTATCACTGGGGGCAAATCGTCGGTACATGTGTACAGTCCCAGCACCTCATCATCTTCTGCCTGCTCCTCACTGGATGATGGATCATCCCCCATCTCCTCAGCCACATGGTGAGTCCGATTTCTTTTACACATACGCTGAAGGTGGCCTTTCGTGTGGCAGGTATTGCACGTATACTCCGCAAACCTGCACCGGTGAGCCCCATGGCTTCCTCCGCAGCGCCAGCATGGTGCTGCTTGATTGGCCCCCCTCAGCGGACTCTGAGTTCCAGGACCCCGAGGTCCGTGCTCTCTGCCCCGGGCAGAGCCACGTTCTGCAGTTTTGTCCATGGTGGGCGCTATCCTGTGGACAGTGCCTGCCGGGTTCGAGACTGTGTGGATTATTTGCTTGGTGCTGCAAGTCGAGGTCATATGTGCCTTGCTGATGGTCAGAGTGACTGTGGGTTCCGTGGCTAACAACTTGTGAAGGAGGCCCTCGTGGCCAATCCCCATAACGAAAACGTCCCGTTACGCCTTGTCAAGGTGTGCGCCAAAATCACACGGCACCGCGAGTCTCCTGAGGTCCGCAGCATATTTGGTGACATCCTGGCCCTCGGGTCTGCAGTGATGGTAAAATTTGTGTCTGGCCATGAGGATGCTCTCCTTCGGTTTCAACTGGTCACGAATGAGTTCAATCAGCTCCTCGTATGACTTGTCCCTGGCGCTCCCGGGTGAACAGTTCCCAGACAATTTGATTAGCTCCAATGTCCAAACTGAGTGAAGTCCCATCCCCCTGTTCTGGCAGTCTGTTCCAAAATGCTCCTTTAGAGATCTTAAACTTGTAAAGCTCTTAGGTATCTTCCTCAGAGTTTTTCCTAGGATACCAAAATGTTCATCGAGTTCCAAATTAAATTCCCTTTCCTACGAGTCCAAACACTGGATGGGGGGGGAGGGGGGGGTTGGTGGTCTCCATGAATGCATCCCCTTTTATCCCCTGCAGGTGTCGTCTGCCCCTTTAAACTCATTTGTGTCCCGAAGTTTTTCCGTCCATTTTAAAAGTCTAGAAAGGGACTCTTCTCCTCTGCAGGGGAAAGGTACCAGGAATCTTTGCGAAATATTGGTAAATTCTACACTGCTGTGTAGCTATACTGGTTCATTGCAGGATAAGATCACTACTCCTGTGTTCTCAGTGAGGAGGTTGCAAACTGAAGCATTTTTGTTTTGTTTTAACTTGGTAGCAGTCCCTTTAACTCCATCACAAGATATAACTGTTATATAGGTAAACCTGTAAATACCTTGTTTAACCACCATAGGACTCATCCCCTGGAGTCCCAAGGGATCCCACAATCCTTTGGGAGCACCTGTACTTAAGGAGGCCTCACAGGCTGGAGAAGCACTCTGGAGACCTGCAATAAAAGACTATGGTCACATTTTAATTTGAGCTCACAGTATCTGGTCAGACTCTTTATTCATACACTAAAACTGGCGACGAGATACAGATGACAAACCCCACTGCAACGCTGCAGAGAACAGTGGGCATCCTGGAGAAATTTTCGGAGTGAGATGATTGGGAAACCTTTGTGGAGCGACTTGATCAATACTTTGTGGCCAACAAGCTGGAAGGAGAAACGAACGCTGTCAAATGAAGGGCGATTCTCCTCACCGTTTGCGGGGCACTAACGTATGGCCTCATGAAAAATCTGCTTGCTCCAGCAAAACCCACAGAGAAATCGTATGATGATTTGTGCACACAGGTCCAGGAGCATCTTAACCTGAAGGAAAGCGTTCTGCTGGCGAGATACTGGTTCTACACGTGCAAGAGGTCTGAAGGCCAGGAAGTGGCGAGCTATATCGCTGAGCTAAGACGCCTTGCAGGACATTGCAAATTTGAAGGACATTTGGAGCACATGCTCAGGGACTTCTTTGTACTTGCTATTGGTCATGAAGTAATACTTCGCAAACTCTTGACTGTAGAGACCCCAACCTTGAGTAAAGCCATAGCGATAGCCCAGGCATTCATCGCCACCAGTGACAATATCAAGCAAATCTCTCAGCACACGAGTGCTGCTGCAAGTACTGTGAACAAAGTAATGTTGTTTCCGAATCATAACATACAGGGCAGGCCTCACATGTCTGCAGCTGCACGTCTGCAGATGTCTGAGTCCACCATCAAGGGTGATGAATGCTAGGCCATTAACACTTTGTTGGCGCTGTGGGGGTGATCATCGATTCTGTTCATGCCGCTTCAAAGGATACGTTTGCAAGGGCTGTGGAACAATGGGACACCTCCAACATATGTGCAGGCGAGATGCAAACCCTGCTAATCCTGAAAGCCACCATGTTGCAGAGGAGGACAGATCCACGGTGGATCACGAGAAACCAGAGCCTCAGACCGAGGAGGCAGAGGAATTTGAGGTGCACACATTTACCATAAAGTGTCCCCCAATAATGCTGAAGCTTGAATTAAATGGACTCCTGGTGTCAATGGAGCTGGACACAGGCGCGAGCCAGTTCATTATGAGCAAAAAGACTTTCAATTAGTTGTGCTGCAGCAAAGCCTCAAGGCCAGTCCTGACTCCCATTCGCACTAAACTAAGAACTTATACAAAGGAACTGATTCCCATAATTGGCAGTGCTACCGTAAAGGTCTCCTATGATGGAGCGGTGCACAAATTACCACTCTGGGTGGTACCGGGCGATAGCCCCACGCTGCTCGGCAGAAGCTGGCTGGGGAAGATACGCTGGATCTGGGACGACGTCCGAGCGCTTTCACCCGTTGACGACACTTCGTGTGCCCAGGTCCTAAACAAGTTCCCCTCGCTGTTCGAATCAGGCATCGGGAAGTTCCAAGGAGCAAAAGTGCAGATCCACCTAATTCCGGGGACGGGACCCATCCATCACAATGCGAGAGCATGATGAGAGAGAGGGTGGAGATCGAGCTGCAACGAGAGGGCATCATTTTGCCGATCGAATTCAACGAGTGGGCCAGTCCAATTGTTCCAGACCTCAAGGGAGATGGCACCATCAGAATCTGTGGTGATTACAAAGTAACTATCAATAGTTTCTCCTTGCAGGATCAATACCCACTACCAAAGGCAGACCGACCTATTTGCGACACTGGTGGGAGGAAAGACGTTCACGAAGCTGGACTTGACCTCGGCCTACATGATGCAGGAGCTGGAGGAATCATCGAAAGGCCTCATCTGCATCAATACGCACAAAGGTCTCTTCAGTTACAACAGATGCCCTTTTGGGATTCGATTAGCCGCGGCAATATTCCAGAGAAACATGGAAAGCTGACTGAAGTCGGTCCGCGCACCATGGTCTTCCAGGACATCTCAGTTATAGGTCGGAACTTGAATTGCTTTTTTCTGGCACCTGAAGTGGAGTTCCTGGGGAGAAGAATCATGGCGGACGGCATCAGGCCCACCGATTCGAAGACGGAGGCAATCGAGAACGGACCGAGGCCACAGAACGTGATGGAGCTGCGGTCGTTTCTGGGACTCCTGAACTACTTTGGTAAATTCTTACCAGGTCTCAGCACACTGTTAGAACCGCTGCACACTTTAATGTGTAAAGGAGACGAATGGGCATGGGGTAAAAGCCAAGAAAATGACTTTGTAAAAGCTAGAACCTGTTATGCTCAAACAAATTGCTTGTGTTGTCTGATCCATGTAAGCGTTTGGTACCAGCATGTGATGCGTCGTCATACGGTGTCGGGTGTGTATTGCAACAAGCTAATGAATCTGGGAAATTGCATCCAGTTGTTTATGCATCCAGAAGTCTGTCCAGAAGGGGTATGGCGAGAAAGCAGGAATGGGGTACTGAAGTTGAATGTTCAGCCATGAACTCATTGAATGGCGGTGCAGGCTAGAAGGGCCGAATGGCCGACTCCTGCACCTATTTTCTATGTTTCTATGTTTCTAAGGCTGAGAGAGCCTACAGCATGATTAAAAAGAAGTGTTAGCGTGTGTTTATGGGGTAAAGAAAATGCATCAATATCTGTTTGGGCTCAAATTTGAATTGGAAACTGACCATAAGCCACTGATATCTCTCTTTTCAGAAAGCAAGGGGATAAATACGAATGCATCGGCCCGCATCCAGAGATAGGCGCTCACGTTGTCTGCATACAACTACGCCATCCACCTCAGGCCAGGCACAGAAAATTGTGCCTATGCTCTCAGTAGGCTGCCATTGCCCACCACGGGAGTGGAAATGGTACAGCCTGCAGATTTAGTTATGGTAATGGAGGCATTCGAGAGTGAGCAATGACCTGTTACCGCCCGACAGATTAGAACCTGGACGAGCCAGGACCCCTTACTGTCCTTAGTAAAAAAAACTGTGTGCTTCACGGGAGCTGGTCCAGTGTCCCTTTTGATACGTCCTTACTGCACAGTATAAATGTACACGAGGCCCATGCTTGAGAGAAGGTCAGTCTGTGACCTGTCCTTTATTCCTTAGCACTCAAGTGATGAAGGTGGGTGGGGCTTCCCCTTTTATACCTGAAGGTCCAGGTTAGGAGTGTCTCCCACCTAGTGGTCAGTGTTCTCACGGTGTACAACTTAGGTCAGTTTATACATGGGTTACAATGCTGGTTGAATACATGACATCACCTCCCCCCCAAAGTCTTATTGGGATCACAGGTTGAGTCTCTGGTGGTTTACGCTCCCTTGTAGAGCGCCTGAGTTGGGGCTCCGGTTGTTGGGCACTGGCCTGAGTGTCTGCTGTTTGCAGTGCCTCAGGCCTGTCCGGACTGCCCACAGTGACTGGGCTCTCCTCCCTTTGGTTCCGGTGTTCGGTCACCTGTGGTGGAGTGAACTCTATATCGTGTTCTTCCTCTGCTTCTTCTATGGGGTTGGTGAACCTCCTTTTTGTTTGATCCACATGTTTGCGGCAGATTTGTCCATTGGTAAGTTTAACTACCAGAATCCTATTCCCCTCTTTGGCAACCACAGTGCCTGCGAGCCATTTGGGCCCTGCAGCGTAGTTGAGGACAAAAACAGGATCATTTACATCAATACATCGCGCCCTCGCATTCCTGTCATGGTAGTGATATTGTGACTGGCGCCTGCTCTCGACAATTTCTTTCATGGTGGGGTGTATAAGGGATAATCGAGTTTTGAGCGTCCTTTTCATTAGTAGCTCTGCGGGTGGAACCCCTGTGAGCGAGTGTGGTCGGGTTCTATAGGCCAACAGGAGGCGTGATAAGCGGCTTTGTAGGGAACCCCCTTGGAATCTGAGCATCCCCTGTTTGATTATCTGCACTGCTCGTTCTGCCTGGCCGTTTGAGGCTGGCTTGAATAGTGCCGTTCTAACATGGTTAATTCCATTGCCTACCATGAAGTCCTGGAATTCAGTGCTTGTGAAGCACGGGCCATTGTCGCTGACCAAGATGTCCGGTAGACCGTGGGCGGCGAACATTGCCCGTAGACTTTCTACCGTGGCAGAGGATGTGCTTGAATTTAAAATGTCACACTCGATCCATTTGGAGTAGGCGTCTACTACAACCAAAAACATTTTCCCCATGAAAGGACCTGCGTAGTCCACATGGATGCGTGACCAAGGCTTGGCGGGCCATGGCCAGGAGCTAAGGGGGGCTTCCCTGGGCGCATGGCCCAGCTGGGCACACATGTTGCACCTGCGAACACTAAGTTCCAGATCTGCGTCTATCCCTGGCTACCAAACGTGTGACCTGGCAATTGCCTTCATCGTGACAATGCCCGGGTGCCCATTGTGGAGTTCTCTGATGAACACCTCTCTGCCCATCTGGGGCATGACTACGCGGTTTCCCCACAGTAGGCAATCGGCCTGAATCAAGAGTTCATCCTTGCGCCTGTGAAATGGTTTAAATTTCTCACGGCATGCCCTGTACGTGGCTGCCCAGTCCCCATTCAGGACACATTTCTTGACGAGAGACAATAGCGGGTCTCTATTTGTCCAGACTTTAATCTGACGGGCTGTCACGGGTGAGCCTTCGCTTCCGAAAGCTTCAACAGCCATGACCATCTCAGCACCATGCTCGGTAGCCCCCTCAGTGGTGGCTAGTGGGAGCCTGCTGAGTGCATCGGTGCAGTTTTCGGTGCCCGGTCTGTGCCGAATTGTGTAGTCATAGGCAGCTAATGTGAGTGCCCACCTCTGTATGCGGGCCGATGCTTTTGCATTTATGGCCTTGTTGTCGGCCAAAAGGGACGTTAGGGGTTTGTGATCTGTCTCCAGCACAAATTTCCTGCCAAACAGGTACTGGTGCATTTTCTTTACCAGATATACACATGCGAGCGCCTCCTTTTCTACCATCCCGTAGCCTCTTTCTGCCTGGGACAGACTCCTGGAGGCATAAGCTACCGGCTGTAACTGACCCTTGGCATTGACATGCTGCAACACACACCCGACACCATAGGACGACGCATCGCACGTTAACACAAGTTTCTTACATGGGTCATATAGCGTTAACAGATTGTTGGAACATAACAAATTGCGTGCTCTATTAAAAGCCCTTTCCTGGCTGTCCCCCCAGACCCATTCGCGACCTTTGCGTAGGAGCACGTGTAGCGGCTCTAGCAGCATGCTCAATTTGGGAAGAAAGTTACCAAAATAGTTCAGGAGCCCCAGGAACGAACGCAGCTCCGTCGTGTTACAGGGTCTGGGTGCTCTCTGGATCGCTTCCGTCTTGGATGCAGTAGGGCTGATCCCGTCTGCTGCTACCTTCATCCCCAGGAATTCTACCTCTGGAGCTAGGAAGACGCACTTCGCCTTTTTCAGTCACAGACCTACCCGGTCCAGTCTGCGTAGCACCTCCTCCAGGTTGTGGAGGTGTTCTTCAGTATCGTAACCCACAATGAGGATGTCGTCCTGAAAAACCACCGTCCCTGGAATCGACTTGAGGAGGCTTTCCATATTTCGTTGGAAGATCGCGGCGGCCAAGCGAATCCCGAACGGACACCTGTTGTACTCAAACAACCCCTTGTGTGTCGTGACGGTGGTCAGCTTCTTCGACTCACTCGCCAGCTCCTGGGTCATGTAAGCTGAGGTCAGGTCCAATTTTGAAAAATGTTTGCCACCGGATAGCGTCGCAAAGAGGTCCTCCGCTCTCGGTAGCGGGTACTGGTCTTGGAGTGACACCCGATTGATGGTGGCCTTGTAATCGCCACATATTGTTTCTTAGAACAGTATGTAACAGAGCCTACAAGGGAGCAAGCCATTTTGGATCTGGTCCTGTGTAACGAGACAGGAAAAATAAACGATCTCCTCGTAAAAGATCCTCTCGGAATGAGTGATCACAATATGGTTGAATTTGTAATACAGATTGAGGATGAGGAAATTGTGTCAGAAACGAGCGTACTATGCTTAAACAAAGGGGACTACAGTGGGATGAGGGCAGAGTTGGCTAAAGTAGACTGGAAACAAGGACTAAACGGTGGCACAATTGAGGAACGGTGGAGGACTTTTAAGGAGCTCTTTCATAATGCGCAACAAAAATATATTCCAGTGAAAAAGAAGGGCGGCAAGAGAAGATATAACCAGCCGTGGATAACCAAGGAAATAAAGGAAAGTATCAAATCAAAGACCAATGCGTATAAGGTGGCCAAGGTTAGTGGGAAACTAAAGGATTGGGAAAATTTTAAGCAACAGCAAAGAATGACTAAAAAAGCAATAAAGAAAGGGAAGATAGATTACAAAGGTAAACTTGCGCAAAACATAAAAACAGATAGTAAAAGCTTTTACAGATATATAAAACGGAAAAGAGTAAATGTTGGTCCCTTAGAAGATGAAAAGGGGGATTTAATAATGGGAAATGTGGAAATGGCTGAGACCTGAAACAATTATTTTGCTTCCGTCTTCACAGTGGAAGACACAAAAACCATGCCAAAAATTGCTGGTCATAGGAATGTGGGAAGGGAGGACCTTGAGATGATCACTATCACTAGGGAGGTAGTGCTGGACAGACTAATGGGACTGAAGGTAGACAAGTCCCCTGGTCCTGATGAAATGCATCCCAGGGTATTAAAAGAGATGGCGGAAGTTATAGCAGATGCATTTGTTATAATCTACCAAAATTCTCTGGACTCTGGGGAGGTACCATCGGATTGGAAAGCAGCTAATGTAATGCCTCTGTTTAAAAAAGGGGGCAGGCAAAAAGCAGGTAACTATAGGCCGGTTAGTTTAACATCTGTAGTGGGGAAAATGTTTGAAACTATCATTAAGGAAGAAATAGTGGGACATCTGGATAGGAATAGTGCAATCAAGCAGACGCAGCATGGATTCATGAAAGGGAAATCATATTTAACTAACTTACTGGAATTCTTTGAGGATATAACGAGCATGGTGGATAGAGGTATACCGATGGATGTGGTGTATTTAGATTTCCAAAAGGCATTCGATAAGGTGCCACACAAAAGGTTACTGCAGAAGATAAAGGTACGCGGAGTCAGAGGAAATGTATTAGCATGGATAGAGAATTGGCTGGCGAACAGAAAGCAGAGAGTCGGGATAAATGGGTCCTTTTCCGGTTGGAAATCGGTGGTTAGTGGTGTGCCACAGGGATCAGTGCTGGGACCACAACTGTTTACAATATACATAGATGACCTAGAAGAGGGGACAGAGTGTAGTGCAACAAAATTTGTAGATGACACTAAGATAAGTGGGAAAGCGGGTTGTGTAGAGGACTCAGAGAGGCTGCAAGGAGATTTGGATAGGTTAAGCGAATAGGCTAAGGTTTGGCTGATGGAATACAATGTCGGAAAGTGTGAGGTCATCCACCTTGGGAAAAAAAACAGTAAAAGGGAATATTATTTGAATGGGGAGAAATTACAACATGCTGTGGTGCAGAGGGACCTGGGGGTCCTTGTGCATGAAACTCTTAGAGTTTATCTGTAAAACAAAACATTAAACCATGCCACCCGAACTGGGTGACACACCAGACATTTACAAGGCCCTTTTTTTCCTTTTTTTTGTTTTTTTTTGTGTTTTTCTTTTTTTTGGTTTTTTTTTGGGGCACTAAAATCACAATTTTTCCCCAGTGCCCCCTATAAAAGGGAAGGGGGACACTAAAAGCACCGGCAATTAAAACAAATTAAACTTTAAAACGTAAAATCAAATTAAAATTTGGTTGCGGGGCGTGATGATGCACTCCAGTCCCTCCGGTGCCCACCTCTCGCGGAAGGCCGCGAGCGTACCGGTGGACACCGCGTGCTCCATCTCCAAGGACACCCTGGACCGGATGTAAGAGCGGAAGAGAAGCAGGCAGTCAGGTTGAACGACCCCCTCAACCGCCCGCTGCCTGGACCGGCTGATGGCACCCTTGGCCGTGCCCAGGAGCAGTCCTACGAGGAGGCCTTCGGACCTACCCGCTCCCCTCCGCACAGGGTGCCCAAAGATCAGGAGAGTGGGACTGAAATGCAGCCAGAATTTCAGGAGCAGCCCCTTCAAATAATAAAACAGGGGCTGCAACCTTGTGCATTCCATAAAAACATGGAACACGGACTCTTCCAGACCGCAGAAATTGCAGGCGGCCTGGGAGTCCGTGAACCGGCTTAAAAATTTGTTGCACGGCACTGCTCCGTGCACCACCCTCCAGGCCAAGTCCCCGATGAATAGTGGGAGGACCCCTGCGTAGAGTGCCTTCCATCGGGGACCCCCGCCTCCTCCGGACGGCAAGATGGTACGCCATGGCGTGTCCGGACGGCCGGCGAGGATGGCAAAGTTGAGAGTGTGCAGGAGCAGCCCGTACAGGAAACCCCTCCGCGCGGAACTGAAAGGCACGGAGGGGATTTCCCCGAGGCGGCTCAAGTTGTGAGGCGCCGGCCCCCGAGGGAGGTTCCGGGGTTTGGCGCCGATGAGGAATTCCGTCCGGACGGGGGTCAGTTCGGACGGGATCTCCCCACGTGCTTGAGCCTCCTCGATGCACCTAACGGAGTCAGGGCCCAGAGCTGTTTTTAGCGACTCGATGGCATCGGCCGCGTGGCGGACGTTGGCAGAATTTAGGCGCCGCGCCAGCGTGTCTGGCGCCATCCAGCCCGCTCCTCTGCCATCGAGCAGGTCCCTGACCTTGGTCACCTCACCAGCCACAGCCCTCTCTTCCGACCGCCACATGAAGCCTCGGCCGTGGAGGTACGGATTCCCGAGCAGCGGCTCCTGCAGGACGGCCGCCACTCCAGCCGGCGGAGAGCTGCACTTGGTGGAGACTTTGTTCCAGACCCTGATGAGTTCCTTGTAAAAGACAGGCAGCTCCCGGAGGGCGGTCCTGACACCCCCCAAGTTCACAAACAGGAGCTGCGTGTCGTAATTGAGGTCGCGCTGCTGGCGGAAGAAATACCTCGCCAGAGCACACCACCTAGGAGGGGGCTCGACGTAAAGGTATCTCTGCAAGGTCTGAAGACGGAAAGTCGCGAGCTGGGCGCTGACGCACACCAACGACTGACCGCCCTCCTCAAGCGGGAGACTCAAGACCGCAGCAGAGACCCAGTGCTTCCTGTTGTTCCAGAAGAAGTCCACCAGCTTCTTCTGTATCTTGGCGACAAACGCAGGGGGGGGGGTCAAAGTGACCAGCCGGTACCACAACATTGCGGCCACCAGCTGGTTTATGACTAGCGCTCGACCCCTGTAGGACAGCACTCGGAGCAGTCCTGTCCAGCGCCCTAGGCGAGCGGCGACCTTGGCCTCCAGCTCCTGCCAGTTCGCCGGCCAGGCTCCCTCGTCGGGGCTAAGGTAGACTCCCAAATAGAGGAGATGGGTCGTGCTCCAGGCAAAAGGCCTGAGCTCCTCCGGCAGGGAGTCCACCCGCCACTGACCCACCAGGAGTCCGGAACATTTCTCCCAGTTGATCCTGGCGGAGGACGCGGCCGAATAAATCTCCTGGCACTCACGCATCCTCCGCAGGTCAGCGGGATCCTCTACCGCGAGGAGCACATCATCGGCGTAAGCCGAGAGGACGACCTCCACGCCCGGCCCTTGCAGAGCCAGTCCCGTCAACCTCGTCCGCAAGAGGCGCAGGAAAGGCTCCACGCAAATGGCGTATAACAGGCCGGACATGGGGCATCCCTGGCGCACCCCTCTCCTAAAGCGAAGGGGCGCCGTCAAGGACCCGTTAACCTTAATCAGACACTCCGCGGCGGCGTACAAAAGTCGGATCCGGGCGACGAAATGCGTCCCGAACCTGAAAGCGCGCAGAGTTCCGAGCAGATAGTCGTGATCCACCCTGTCGAACGCCTTCTCTTGGTCGAGGGATAGGAAGGCGACCGACAGACCAGCCTCCTGGGAACAATGGATGAGGTCCCGGACCAGATGGATGTTATCGTGGATTGTCCGGCCCGGGACCGTGTAGGACTGGTCGGGGTGGATCATGTGGTCAAGCACGGCACCAAGGCGAGCAGACATCGCCCTGGCGAAGATTTTGTAGTCCGTGCTGAGGAGGGAGACCGGGCACCAGTTCTTAAGGAGGCGGAGATCGCCCTTCTTAGGCAGCAGGACGATGACTGCCCTGCGCCAAGAGAGGGGCATCTCCCCGGTCGCCAGACTTTCCCCCAGGACCCGCGCATAGTCGCTCCCCAGGACGTCCCAGAACGTCCTGTGGAACTCCACGGTCAGCCCGTCCAGCCCCGGGGATTTTCCCCTCGAGAGCCGGTCGAGGGCACCGGTCAGCTCCGCCAGGCTTAGCGGAGCTTCCAGATTTTCACCGCGCTCCGGGCTGACCTTCGGCAGGTCCTCCCACAAAACTCTACACGCTTCCTCGCTGGACGGATCCGGAGAGAACAGAGCCCCGTAATATTCACGGGCCCTGTTGTTGACGCCCTCCGGATCCGAGACGAGAGAGCCGTTGTCGGCCAGCAGCGTCAAGAGCTGCTTACGGACACTCTGCCTTTTTTCCAGCGAGTAGAAGAAGGGGGAGCCGCGGTCCAGATCCCGCAGGAACCGGATCCGCGACCTCACGAACGCGCCTCGGGACCCGACGAGCTGCAGGTCCTTCAGCGCGGCCTTCTTCGCTCCGTACACCGTCCGCAGGGCCGGGTCCTGGACGACTTGACCGAGACGGGCTTCCAGGTCGAGCACCTCTTTTTCTAGGCGCCCGACTCTGACCGCCCGCCTCTTGGTCGACCCCCTCGCGTACTCTTGACAGAAGACGCGGACGTGAGCCTTGCCCACGTCCCACCATAGCCTCAAGGAGGGGAAGCCCCCCTGCTTCCTTCTCCAGTCGGACCAGAATCAACGGAACGAGTGCTGGAACCGCACGTCCTCCAGCAGCCGGTTGTTAAAGTGCCAGTACGCGGACCCCGTCCTCGCGCGGAGCGAAGCGAGCTCCGCCCACACCAGGTGGTGGTTCGAACACGGCACCGGCCGCATGGAGGCCGCCAGGACGCAGGAAACGTACGCCCGAGACACGTAAAGGCGGTCGACTCTAGACCATCCTACTCCAGGCCTCACCCAAGTAAAGGCGCTGGAGTCGGGGTGGAGATTTCGCCAGACGTCCACCAAGTCGAAGGACCCGACCAGGTCCCTCAACTTCTCCATCGCCGTCATGCACTGTGGGGCACCGGAGTGGTCCCTCGCCTCGAGGGTGCAGTTAAAATCCCCCCCGAGGACAATGCAGTCGCCGATGTCGACGGAACCAAGCAGAGCGGACACCTCTTCAAAGAAGCGCGTTTGCTGCGGGCCGGGCTGAGGGGCGTACACGTTCACGAGATGGAGCGGCACGTCCCCCAGGCGAACCGTTACGTGCAGCAAGCGGCCTGGCACGGGCTCCTCGACCCCCAAGATCTCCGGCTGAAAATGCGGGCCCAGCAAGATGGCCATCCCACTAGAAATGGCGGTGAGGTGGCTCATGCGGACCTCTCCTTGCCATTCCAGAAGCCACGTGGCTTCGTCTCCCGGAACGGTGTGGGTTTCTTGCAGGAAGCACACCGCATATTTCCCCTCCCGCAGGAGCGAAAAATTGTCAAATCTACGGCGTGCCCCTCTGCCGCCGTTGATGTTGAGGCTGGCTATGGTTATCTTCATGGCAAAAGCAGAGTGCAACCTCTACCTAACCTATTGTGGGGGAGGAGTGGAGTCGTTTGTTGACCTCCACTCCTTCAGCAGCCCAGCGAGGAACTTTTTGAGCCGGCGCAGCTCAAGGCCCTGAGCCTTTGATAAGGGCCCGCCCGCGGCCATGGTTTTAGCGGCGGCGCGGACGGACGCGACGAGCAGCCCCGGCTCGGACCATCTTTCCAGGGCCAGACGAGCTTGGTCGCGGCGACCCCGGCACTGGACCAAAAAGTCCCGGAGTTCCTCTACGGGAATGAGGAGGGTCTCAGTGGCGGCCGCGAGCAGATCCACCGCCTCACTGGCGATGGACTCGAGATCTTCACCCGCATCCTCCACCGAGTCCCCGTCCCCCTCCGGGAGGTCGCCGCTAGCAGCCGGCCCGTCGACCGCACGAGGTACGGCAAACGGCCCGGCCGCTCCATCTGGCCCTGGCTCTGCCCCGATCCCACCCCCAGGATCGTCGGCAGAGGAGTCCCCACTGGGCTCTTTTAAAATTGGTGCTGGGTCGCGAAGCGACAGCGGAAGGGGTTCCCCCTCTGCCCCAGGAACCGGGGAACAGGGAGAGACCTGGTCAAAGTAATGTTCCAGGTCCTCCAATTCCCCCAGCTCCACAGTAGGGGGCGAGGGTTGTTGTTCTTCTCCCTCCCCGCCGCCACCCCCCAGCCCAGCGTGTACGGATTCAATAAAATTGGCATTTTCAGAGTCGAGCAAATCCCGGGGGAAGTTGGGTATTGGCTGGGCGGGCTCAGGTTCGGCCTTTTCGGCCCCGCCCGCCTCAGTCCCCGGGATGCTCGACCCGGCGGCTACGCATTCTTCCGCTGGCCCCACGCCCCCCACGACAGGCAGATCTTCCACGCCATCCCCAGGAGGCAGCGGCTGGGCAGCCTCGACTGCCTCACCCTCCCCGGGGACAGATTCCTCGCGCCTGCAGCGCAATTTGGGAGCGCTGGTGGGGGACGCGGGACAAGCGGCGGGCACCGCCTCCTCCGCGGAGGGATGTTGTTCCCCCTCCGCCTCATTGGGGCGGTGCCTCCTTTTGTTCCTGGGGGTGCGCGGAGGCAGGGGGACCTCCATGTCTGCCGAGGCCTCCCGCTCCGCCCCCCCCTTTTCCTTATCTTGCCCTCGCCCGAGCCCCTCTGCGGTATTGGTCAAGGGCTCGGGCACGGGCTCAGGGCACCCCGCGCTCGCCGGTGACTGGGTTGGGCTGAGCGCGGTGGTCAAACTTTCCGGCGCACTGAGGGGACCCGCCTCTAGATGTCTCGTCTTCTTCCGCGCCTTCTTTTCGATCGGACGCTCTCCCTCCCCCCCGCCGGAGGCCCTGAAAACAAAGGCCCCCGACGATGCCCGCGCACCTACGGCTCCCGGCACGTGGACGCAACTAGGGGGAGGGGTGGCGGCGGCGCCAGCCTTGGCCGCCTTTGGTGGTTTGGCGGCCTTGAAGGCGGGGCAGTTCTTGCGTATGTGCCCCACCTCCCTACAGGCATGGCACCGCACGCCGTCCGACGTCCAGAAGACGCGGTAGGCAGTCCCCTCGTGCACCACATTAAAATAGCCCTCCGTCGTCTCCTCCCGCGCCAGCTGGACAAAGAGCTGGCGGCGGAAGGAGAACACGTGGTGCAGGCTGTTCTCCCTGAGGCCGAGCGGTATGGGGTTGATCCCCGACCTTACCTCCCCCAGTTGGTGTAGGTGAGGGAGGAGGAGCTCAGCGGGAACAAAGGGCGGGACGTTTGACACGATGACCCTCTGCGCGGTGGCCTCGAGAGGGTCCACCGGCAGGAACGTCCCGCCCACCGTGAGCCCCTTTTCAAGGGCCAGGGACACCACCCGCTCCGACCCCAGGAAGAACACGGCCTTCCCAGACATCTTGGAGGCTGCGACAATGGCCGAGGGGCCGACTACCCCAGCCATAGCCCACACGCATTCCTCAATGCTCATTGTGGGGTGAGTGTAGCTCTTGACCCCGTGTTTCTTTGTGATGAGTGTAAAAGGTGGCAGGTCAGCGGGTGGCGCAGGAGGTGCCGTGGATGTGGACACCGCCTGCGCATATGTCCTCACTGGCCCCGCCACCGGCGTGGATGGGGTCGCCATCATGGGGTCCCTTTAAGGGCTACACCCACCCCAAAGTCACAGGCCTCAAAGGTCTTAATTGGCCTCGTTTGATTAGACTGAGCAGAGGAGCTCTTAACGAGGCACACCTCTCCCCTAGTTGGCAATTGGGGAGGGGCCTTGCTCCCTCTGCTCAGTTGTCTCAATTGTTTTTTTTTGTAATTTGGAAGGAAGGGCTCTCAGAGAGAGAGGGGAGAAACAGAGAGTAACAGAGAAAGAGAGAGGGGGGTGGGAAGGGGGGGGGAACTGCGAGGGCAGGTCTCCCCTCGCAGCTGTGGGTGGGTGTAATCCCCAGATGGCAAAACACAAATAGTCTTTGGGGTGGTCTTCAGGTGAGGGGAGAAGACGTCTTCACCTGGGGCAGCTCGAGCCACCAGGCACACACTCCTAACGATGTTAATAGGGTGATTAAGAAAAATCTTCAGCCTGGTAGCTCCAGCTATCCCAGGCTAGGCAATTGGGTGGGGGGGGGGGGGTTCAATTGTGTGTGGGGCCCAGTTGTAAGCAAGGCCCCCACACACACTTCCACACACACACACACCCCGCGATGTTCCGGCCCTCAGTGGTCTTCTTTCCTCCCCCCACCGATACAACAAAGTCTTTTTGGGAAATGCACCCACACCCACCTGTAGAAATGGTAGAGTCTCCCTCCTTCCACACTGGATGTTGTTGTTGGTCTTTCCCCCTCTCTCCAACTCTTTGTAGAATGGTAAAAAGTTGTAAGTTTTCTGCCTTTTCCTCCTCTCCCTCTGGGTGAAAGTTGGTGGTGAAGCCCCTTCCTTCCTTCTCTTCCTGGGCTGTTCTCAGGCCTTTCAAGGCAAGAGCAAAAGTTGATAGCTGCTCTCCTCACTGCAGCTCAGCTCCAACTGAGCAGGACACGCCTCCACTGCTCCACGATTGGTTCCTTGTGCATGAAACTCTTTTTGAGTTTATCTGTGAACATAAAAAGACATTAAACCGTGCCACCCGCCCTGGATGACACAGCAGACATTTACAAGACCCCTTTTTTTTCTTCTTTTTTTG
Source organism: Pristiophorus japonicus (assembly GCF_044704955.1). Lineage (NCBI taxonomy): Eukaryota > Metazoa > Chordata > Chondrichthyes > Pristiophoridae > Pristiophorus > Pristiophorus japonicus. Next base: position 71,878,667 of record NC_091980.1, on the reverse strand, counting down.
GGTTTTTTTTTGGGGTGCTAAAATCAAATTTTTTCCAGTGCCCCCTATAAAAGGGGAGGGGGACACTAAAAGCACCGGCAATTAAAACAAATTAAACTTTAAAACGTAAAATCAAATTAAAATTTGGTTGCCGGGCGTGATGATGCACTCCAGTCCCTCCAGTGCCCACCTCTCGCGGAAGGCCGCGAGCGTACCGGTGGACACCGCGTGCTCCATCTCCAAGGACACCCTGGACCGGATGTAAGAGCGAAAGAGAGGCAGGCAGTCAGGTTGAACGACACCCTCGACCGCCCGCTGCCTGGACCGGCTGATGGCACCCTTGGCCGTGCCCAGGAGCAGTCCTACGAGGAGGCCTTCGGACCTACCCGCTCCCCTCCGCACAGGGTGCCCAAAGATCAGGAGGTGGGACTGAAGTGCAGCCAGAATTTCAGGAGCAGCCCCTTCAAATAATGGAACAGGGGCTGCAACCTCGTGCACTCAATAAAAACATGGAACACGGACTCCTCCAGACCGCAGAAATTGCAGGCGGCCTGTGAGTCCGTGAACCGGCTTAAAAATTTATTGCACGGCACTGCTCCGTGCACCACCCTCCAGGCCAAGTCCCCGATGAATAGTGGGAGGACCCCTGCGTAGAGTGCCCTCCATCGGGGACCCCCGCCTCCTCCGGACGGCAGGATGGTACGCCATGGCGTGTCCGGACGGCAGGCAAGGATGGCAAAGTTGAGAGTGTGCAGGAGCAGCCCGTACAGGAAACCCCTCCGCGCGGAACTGAAAGGCACGGAGGGGATTTCCCCGAGGCGGCTCAAGTTGTGAGGCGCCGGCCCCCGAGGGAGGTTCCGGGGTTTGGCGCCGATGAGGAATTCCGTCCGGACGGGGTCAGTTCGGACGGGATCTCCCCACGTGCTTGAGCCTCCTCGATGCACCTAACGGAGTCAGGGCCCAGAGCTGTTTTTAGCGACTCGATGGCATCGGCCGCGTGGCGGACGTTGGCAGAATTTAGGCGCCGCGCCAGCGTGTCTGGCGCCATCCAGCCCGCTCCTCCGCCATCGAGCAGGTCCCTGACCCTGGTCACCTCACCAGCCACAGCCCTCTCTTCCGACCGCCACATAAAACCTCAGTCGTGGAGGTACGGATTCCCGAGCAGCGGCTCCTGCAGGACGGCCGCCACTCCAGCCGGCGGAGAGCTGCGCTTGGTGGAGACTTTGTTCCAGACCCTGATGAGTTCCTTGTAAAAGACAGGCAGCTCCCGGAGGGCGGTCCTGACACCCCCCAAGTTCACAAACAGGAGCTGCGTGTCATAATTGAGGTCGCGCTGCTGGCGGAAGAAATACGTCGCCAGAGCACACCACCTAGGAGGGGGCTCGATGTAAAGGTATCTCTGCAGGGTCTGAAGACGGAAAGTCGCGAGCTGGGCGCTGACGCACACCAACGACTGACCGCCCTCCTCAAGCGGGAGACTCAAGACCGCAGCAGAGACCCAGTGCTTCCTGTTGTTCCAGAAGAAGTCCACCAGCTTCTTCTGTATCTTGGCGACAAACGCAGGGGGGGGGGTCAAAGTGACCAGCCGGTACCACAACATTGCGGCCACCAGCTGGTTTATGTCCTTGTGCATGAAACTCTTTTTGGAGTTCACCTGCAAAACATAAAACATTAAACGGTGCCACCCGACCTAGGTGACACTCCAGACATTTACAAGGCCCTTTTTTTCCACCCCCTTTTTTTTTTGGGGGCGCTAAAATCAAATTTTTTCCAGTGCCCCCTATAAAAGGGGAGGGGGACACTAAAAGCACCGGCAATTAAAACAAATTAAACTTTAAAACGTAAAATCAAATTAAAATTTGGTTGCCGGGCGTGATGATGCACTCCAGTCCCTCCGGTGCCCACCTCTCGCGGAAGGCCGCGAGCGTACCGGTGGACACCGCGTGCTCCATCTCCAAGGACACCCTGGACCGGATGTAAGAGCGGAAGAGAGGTTGAACGACCCCCTCGACCGCCCGCTGCCTGGACCGGCTGATGGCACCCTTGGCCGTGCCCAGGAGCAGTCCTACGAGGAGGCCTTCGGACCTACCCGCTCCCCTCCGCACAGGGTGCCCAAAGATCAGGAGAGTGGGACTGAAGTGCAGCCAGAATTTCAGGAGCGGCCCCTTCAAATAATAAAACAGGGGCTGCAACCTTGTGCATTCCATAAAAACATGGAACACGGACTCTTCCAGACCGCAGAAATTGCAGGCGGCCTGGGAGTCCGTGAACCGGCTTAAAAATTTGTTGCACGGCACTGCTCCGTGCACCACCCTCCAGGCCAAGTCCCCGATGAATAGTGGGAGGACCCCTGCGTAGAGTGCCCTCCATCGGGGACCCCCGCCTCCTCCGGACGGCAAGATGGTACGCCATGGCGTGTCCGGACGGCCGGCGAGGATGGCAAAGTTGAGAGTGTGCAGGAGCAGCCCGTACAGGAAACCCCTCCGCGCGGAACTGAAAGGCACGGAGGGGATTTCCCCGAGGCGGCTCAAGTTGTGAGGCGCCGGCCCCCGAGGGAGGTTCCGGGGTTTGGCGCCGATGAGGAATTCCGTCCGGACGGGGGTCAGTTCGGACGGGATCTCCCCACGTGCTTGAGCCTCCTCGATGCACCTAACGGAGTCAGGGCCCAGAGCTGTTTTTAGCGACTCGATGGCATCGGCCGCGTGGCGGACGTTGGCAGAGTTTAGGCGCCGTGTCAGCGTGTCTGGCGCCATCCAGCCCGCTCCTCCGCCATCGAGCAGGTCCCTGACCCTGGTCACCTCACCAGCCACAACCCTCTCTTCCGACCGCCACATGAAACCTCGGCCGTGGAGGTACGGATTCCCGAGCAGCGGCTCCTGCAGGACGGCCGCCACTCCAGCCGGCGGAGAGCTGCGCTTGGTGGAGACTTTGTTCCAGACCCTGATGAGTTCCCTGTAAAAGACAGGCAGCTCCCGGAGGGCGGTCCTGGCACCCCCCAAGTTCACAAACAGGAGCTGCGTGTCATAATTGAGGTCGCGCTGCTGGCGGAAGAAATACCTCGCCAGAGCACACCACCTAGGAGGGGGCTCGACGTAAAGGTATCTCTGCAGGGTCTGAAGACGGAAAGTCGCGAGCTGGGCGCTGACGCACACCAACGACTGACCGCCCTCCTCAAGCGGGAGACTCAAGACCGCAGCAGAGACCCAGTGCTTCCTGTTGTTCCAGAAGAAGTCCACCAGCTTCTTCTGTATCTTGGCGACAAACGCAGGGGGAGGGGTCAAAGTGACCAGCCGGTACCACAACATTGCGGCCACCAGCTGGTTTATGTCCTTGTGCATGAATCCCAAAAGGTTAGTTTGCAGGTGCAGCAGGTAATCAGGAAGGCAATTGGAATGTTGGCCTTCATTGCGAAAGGGATGGAGTACAAAAGCAGGGAGGTATTGCTGCAACTGTATAAGGTATTGGTAAGGCCGCACCTGGAGTACTGCGTGCAGTTTTGGTCACCTTACTTAAGGAAGGATATACTAGCTTTGGAAGGGGTACAGAGACGATTCACTCGACTGATTCGAGAAATGAGGGGGTTACCTTATGATGATAGATTGAGTAGATTGGGTCTTTACTCCTTGGAGTTCAGAAGGATGAGGGGTGATCTTATAGAAACATTTAAAATCATGAAAGGGATAGACAAGATAGAGGCAGAGAGGTTGTTTCCATTGGTGGGGGAGACTAGAACTAGGGGGCACAGCCTCAAAATACGGAGGAGCCAATTTAAAACCGAGTTGAGAAATAATTTCTTCTCCCAGAGGGTTGTGAATCTGTGGAATTCTCTGCCCAAGGAAGCAGTTGAGGCTGGCTCATTAAATGTTTTCAAGTCAAAGATAGATAGATTTTTAAGCAATAAGGGAATTAAGGGTTACGGGGAGAGGACGGGTAAGTGGAGCTGAGTCCACGACCAGATCAGCCATGATCTTATTGAATGGCTGAGCAGGCTCGAGGGGCTAGATGGCCTACTCCTGTTCCTAATTCTTATGTTCTTATGTTCTTATGTTATATCCTGACCGACCCATCCGCCTTGAGCACCGGCACAATCGGGCTCGCCCAGTCACTGAATTCGACTGGCGAGATGATGCCTTCCCTCAACAGGCGGTCCAATTCGCCTTCTATCTTTTCCCGCATCACGTATGGCACCGTTTTGGCCTTGTGGTGTACTGGTCTGGCGTCCGGGTTTATGTGAATCACTACCTTGGCCCCCATGAACGTGCCAATCCCGGGTTGAAATAATGAGTCAAATTTGTCCAGGACCTGTGAGCATGATACTCACTCCACAGAGGAAATCGCATTGACATCGCCCCATTTCCAGTTCATGACAGCAAGCCAACTCCTCCCCAGTAGTGCGGGACCGTCCCCTGGGACAATCCAGAGTGGCAACCTGTTCTCCGAATCTTTGTGGGTCACGACTACCGTGGCGCTGCCTAGCACCGGAATGATCTGCGCTGTGTAAGTCCGTAGCTGTGCGTCAATCGGCGATAATTTTGGCCTCCTGGCCTTGGATGCTCACAACTTTTCGAACTGTTTGATACCCATCAGGGACTGGCTGGCACCCGTGTCTAACTCCATTGATACTGGGATGCCATTGAGGAGCACTTTCATCATTATCGGTGGCGTCCTGGTGTATGAACTGTATACGTGCTCCACATGAACTCGCTGAACTTCAGCTTCCAGCGATTTCCTCCATTTCTGCAATTTCTGCAGGTATTTTGCTCATCTCTGCAAACTCCGGCTGAGTGTGTGCCTCCACGCCTCCAGCATGAGTTGCGGTTTGAAACAAAAGGTCCCTTGCCAGTCGATCGTCCCTGACTGCCCCTGTTATTGTCCTTGAGTGCACCATTAACAGGTGTTGATGGCCCCATTACTGGCCGCATTGTCCCTTGCAATGGCGTGAATCGCTGTTCAGCTTGCCATTTTCTCTGTCGAACTCCCCCTTCGACTACATGTTGGGGCATGCCTGACTGCCCTTGTCTGCCAGGAGAACTGTGTGCTGCTTTAACAATGTTGAATCTCTGTCCCAACCATTCCTTAACACAGTACCTCTCGTCTGTTCTGCTAGTGGCCATGCTCGCGTGATTTAAATCCCAGTTTCTTGTCGCCATTTGATACGTCCTTACTACACAGTATAAATGCACACGAGGCCCATGCTTGAGAGAAGGTCAGTCTGTGACCTGTCCTTTATTCAATAGCACTCAAGTGATGAAGGTGGGTGGAGCTTCCCCTTTTATACCTGAAGGTCCAGGTTAGGAGTGTCTCCCACCTAGTGGTCAGTGTTCTCACGGTGTACAACTTAGGTCAGTTTATACATGGGTTACAATGCTGGTTGAATACATGACACCTTTAGAAATGCAGGAAGAAATAAAGCCGTACCAGCGGCACAAAGATGAAATGTCTATACAGGCAGACTGCCTTCTGTGGAGTAATCGGGTAGTGGTACCAAAAAAGGGCAGGGACACTTTCATCAGTGACCTCCACAGCACCCACCTAGGCATCGTAATGATGAAAGCGATAGCCAGATCCCACGTGTGGTGGCCTGGTATCTATGCTGACTTAGAGTCCTACGTGCAGAAATGTAACACATGTTCACAGTTAAGCAATGCACCCAGGGAGGCGTCACTAAGTTTATGGTCTTGGCCCTCCAAACCATGGTCTAGGGTCCATGTTGACTATGCAAGCCCATTCTTGGGAAAAATGTTCTTAGTGGTTGTAGATGCATACTCCAAATGGATTGAATGTGAGATAATGTCGGCAAGCATGTCCACTGCCACCACTGAAAGCCTGCGGGCCATGTTTGCCACGCACGGCCTGCCTGATGTCCTTGTGAGTGACAACAGGCCGTGTTTCATCAGTGCCGAGTTCAAAGAGTTCATGATCCGCAATGGGATCAAACATGTCACATCTGCCCCATTCAAACCAGCATCCAATAGTCAGGCAGAGAGAGCAGTGCAAACAATCAAGCAGAACTTGAAGAGGGTAACTGAAGGCTCACTGCAGACTCACCTATCCCGAGTCCTGTTTAGTTACTGCACGAGACCCCACTCGCTCACTGGGATTCCACCCACTGAGCTGCTCATGAAAAGGGCACTTAAGACCAGGCTCTCGTTAGTCCACCCTGATCTACACTAACAGGTAGAGAGCAAGTGGCTTCAACAAAGTACTTATCATAGCGCAAATGTGTCACATGAAATTGTGAGTAATGATCCTGTATTTGTGTTGAACTATGGCCAAAGTCCCAAGTGGCTTCCCGGTACTGTCGTGGCCAAAGAGGGGAGCAGGGTGTTTCGGGTCAAACTTTCAAATGGACTCATCTACAGGAAACACTTGGACCAAGCCAAACTCAGACTCACATACTATCCAGAGCAACCCACATTGGACCCTACCTTTTTTGACCCCCCAACACACACACCAGTGGCAACCGACACAGTGGTTGACCACGAAGCAGAACCCATCACCCGCAGCAGCCCAGCAAAACTCACCACACCAGGCAGCCCAGCAAGGCCAGCTGCTCAGCAGCCCAGTGAGGGCCCAACAAACGACTCACCAAAACCAGCATTTGCACCGAGACGATCAACCAGGGAAAGAAAGGCCTCAGATCGACTCACCTTGTAAATAGTTACACTAGTGACTTTGGAGGGGGGAGTGTTGTTATACATGTAAACCTGTAAATACCTTGTTTAACCATCAGAGGGCTCATCCCCTGGAGTTCCAAGGGATCTCACAATCCTTTTGGAGCACCTGTACTTAAGGAGGCCTTACAGGCTGGAGAGGCACTCTGGAGACCTGCAATAAAAGACTAAGGTCACACTTTACTTTGAGTTCACAGTATCTGGTCAGACGCTTCATTCGTACACTATAATAACGACCCCCAACGAACTGTTCCAGTAGACTCCCACTGTGCATTCGGTGGGACTTTGCTAGAATAGCCAGAAACTTGGCCAGAAGCTGGGTATTCTGGGCCCCAATTTTAAGGCAGTATCTTGTATGGCCTTGTGGGAGTGGAACATCTACCCATCTTTACAAGGCCATTGATGCAAGGGGAGCGGGGATTCCCCAGATCGAGAGTTTGAAATGTCTTTGCCCTTAGTGAAGACACAGTGTAGTATTAGCACAGGTATACCTTATCTCACTAGGCGTACCTCACCAAAAATGGTGGTAGTGGGCCACACCTCTAGGTCCAGGTTGGGGTCTGCACCCCTGAAGATTAGGTGAGTATTTTTTTTCTATTTAAAGTGACAGCATTTGTTAGGGGCTATGGTAACAGTCGGATTGTTCTTCTGGGGGGAACTCAGCATCTGCCCTCCCCGAACCAACCAGCTTCCACTACCATTTGCAGGATATCTAGCAGGTGTGATGGAATACTCTCCACTTGCCTGGATGAGTGCAGCTGCAACAGCACTCAAGACGCTCGACACCATCCAGGACAAAGCAGTCCGCTTGATTGGCCGCCCATCCACCAACTTAAGTATCCATTCCCTTCACCACTGACGCAGCGTGGCTGCACTATGTGTTATCTACAGGTTGAACTGCAGCAACTCGCCAAAGCACTTTCGCCAGCACTCCCAAACCCATGACCTCTAACACCTAGGGCCCAAGTTTCCACACGATAAAAAACGGGTGCCCCTCCGAGCTGGACGCCCGTTTTTCGCGCCTAAAACAGCGCCTAAAAAAAACCTCGCGATTCTGGAGCGTTCTGCAGCTCCTTGTCTGCCTGGCGCGGCACCCAGGGGGGCGGAGCCTACACTCGCGCTGATTTTGTAAGTGGGAGGGGGCGGATACTATTTAAATTAGTTTTTTTCCTGCCGGCAACGCTGCGCATGCGTGTTGGAGCGTTCGCGCATGCGCAGTGTGAAAAAAAACATTGGCACTCGGCCATTTTTGTAGTTCTTTGTAGCTGTTTAATTTTTGAACATTTTTTTAATAAAAGCACATTGCCATCAGCACATCAGCACTTGCAGCCTTCTCACTGTCTCCTTCCCCACTCCCCCGCGGGAAGAACGGGCGCCTCCTCCCCCCCCCCGCGGGAAGAACGGGCGCCTCCTCCCTCCTCCTCCCCGCGGGAAGAACGGGCGCCTCCTCCTCCCCCCCCCGCGGGAAGAACGGGCGCCTCCTCCCCCCCCCCCCGCGGGAAGAACGGGCGCCTCCTCCCCCCCCGCGGGAAGAACGGGCGCCTCCTCCCCCCCCTCCCCCAGTGGGAAGAACGGGCGCCTCCTCTCCCCCCCCACGGGAAGAACGGGCGCCTCCCCCCCCCCTCCCCCGCAGGAAGAACGGGCGCCTCCTCCCCCCCCCCGTGGGAAGAACGGGCGCCTCCTCCCCCCCCCGTGGGAAGAACGGGTGCCTCAGGCTGACTGCAGCATTCTCCGTGCCTGAAGCACTTTCACACAGGTAGGAAGATGGTTTATTTAATCTTTTCTTTGCTTATAAATGTTTATTCAGGTTGGATTTATTTGTATAATATTTGTAGAAGTATAAATAAGGATTTATTGTAGAATTTAATGACTTCCCTTCCCCCCCCCCCCCCCCCCACCTCATTCTGGATGCCTAATTTGTAACCTGCGCCTGATTTTTTAATGTGTATAACAGGTTTTTTCAGTTCTACAAAAATCTTCACTTGCTCCATTCTAACTTAGTTTGGAGTATGTTTTCACTGTGGAAACTTTAAAATCAGCCGTCAGTGGCCGGACACGCCCCCTTTTGAAGAAAAAATTCTGTTCCAAAGTAAAACTGTTCTACCTGACTAGAACTGCAGAAAAAAAAATGTGGAGAATTGCGATTTCTAAGATAGTCCGTTCTCCACCAGTTGCTCCTAAAAATCAGGTGCAAATCATGTGGAAACTTGGGCCCCTAGAAGTACAAGGGCAGCAGGTGCATGGGAACACCACCACCTCCAAGTTCCCCTCCAAGTCACACACCATCGTGACTTGAATGTATATCACTGTTCCTTCATCGTCACTGGGTCAACTCCCTACCTAACAGCTCTGTGGAAGTACCTTCACCACATGGACTACAGCGACTCACCTCCATCTGATCAAGGGCAACTAGGGATGGGCAATAAATGCTAGGGAATTGCTAGCGATGCCTATACCCCAAGATTTAATTTATTTAAAAGGAGGGCACACCACTGAAGGCCATTTCTGGAGGCCCCTCTATCTGACATCATAAGCTTTGTCGAGGTCAGTGGTGCTATTCAGTGGCTGTCAAAATCCTGCTGTAACTGCAAGGATCACACCGCCACAGAATTTCTGGGCCAAAGAATTAAAAAAGGCAGTCGCAGTCAGATTCCTGTCTTTAGCCTAACTCAGTACAAATGTTGTGAGTATTTGTTAGTTATCTCCAAAGGGCTGTAAGCTTGAGTACCCAATAAGGAGCCAAGCCACATTCAACGGGAAACATATAATTCAGTATGTGTATGATATCACCTTTTGAATTGAAGTGACGGTTATTTAAATCCAACATACATCAACAACTATTTGAGGGATATTTAAATAAGTTGAACAATTTGAATTGTGGAGTTTAGTTGAATTGGTCAGGCCATTTAGCTTTTGTTGAAAAGGCTGCAAGAAGAAATTAATACTATGTATATAAAAGATAACTATAGAAGATTAGCTTACCAGAAGAATAGTGACCATTTATTGTTTTTGCTTGTGGAATTGGCTAACATAATATCTACCGTAAATATATATGTATTATTTGCTCTAACTTGTAACTTGTTTGTCTTTTATTTAATATATTCACTTGCTAGTCAAAGACTAAAATGAGATTTGATGTTGTGATGCTCTGCTCTTTTTCGAAGATGGGACAAAATTGCCAAGGAATTCCAGGATAGATTCAGTAATTTAAACAATTTACAGAAAGGTTATCTGTTTATTATCCTGGACACTTCCATTAAATAACTACACAGAGGACTGTCATACATATGCATTTGGAATTCGTACGATAATATTGCAAACGGTAATTCATAGTCTGTACACAAGAAAGTGCATTGTCCAAATGTAGTAATGTAATAATAATATAACAATTAAAATAAAAAAGATGTTTGCATTTATTTGTAAGGGAGATTTAATTTCACTTTGTTGTTCCTTTGCTAATGTGCATTAATGGTAAGAAACGTTGTTTTCCATCATCTTAAATATTTCTTTAACTCCATGTACATATTAATACATTTCACTATTATATGTTCATATATTAGTTGCTGATACATGTTTGTTCAATACTACAACCCTAAAATGTACGGGTTTAATCAATCATTGTTTAACATTATAACCAATTCAAAGTCATTAATGAACCTCAATTTTAATATTGGGGCCAAGTTTCCACAGGAGTTGCTCCTATTTTTTTGGAGCAACTAGTTTTTTTTGGAGTATCTTAAAAATCGCAATTCTCCACATTCAGTTTGCTCCATTTTCAGTGAGTTAATTCAGTTTCTTTTTAGTTCATTTTTTTTTCAAAAAAGGGCGTTACCAGCCACATACGCCTGTTTTGGCCATTTAAGCAAGTTTTGACAGCCAATAGTTACTCCAAACTAACTTAGGCCAGCATATGTGTCCACTTTTATACGCTCAGAAAAACCTTGCGGACACTTTAAAAATCAGGTGCAGGTACCCAGAGATGGAGGGGAAGGGAAGTTAGAGGATTTTCCAAAGCACTAAACACCTTCACAACAACATTAAAGAAGCATAAGTACATTTAAAGCACCAAGCACTAAACAAAGCACTAAAATAAGTATTCAATAACTAATAAAAAATATAAGGAAAGCACCAAGACTTACAAAGCACTAAACAAAGCACAAAAAGTAATAAGCAATTAATTAACAAATAGAAGGAACCCTGCACCTAAAGCACGAAGACCAAAGTAATAAGTAACCAATCAATCAATAACAAATAAAAAATAGAAGTCCTACATTTATGTGAAGGGAAGGCAACGAGCCGCTGATGAGGGAGAGGGGAGGAGGGGGGAGAGAGGAGGCGGGGAGAGAGGAGGGGGCAGGAGGGGGAGAGGAGGGGGCAGGAGGAGGGAGAGAGGAGGAGGAGGGGGAGAGAGATGGGGGAGAGGGGAGAGAGGAGGGAGGAGTGAGGAGGGGGAAGAGAGGAGGGGGGGCAATGTTAAACAGACTGCCCAGGTCCCATCCTACTCACGTCTTGCCCCCAATCTCTTTGCTTTCCTGCGACCCCCGCCCCCCCCGAACATCTCCGAGACAGTCTCAAGGAACACTCGATGGCCTCAGTCATCCTCCTTCTTGATGATCACTTTTGCCAGCTCCTTTCCCTTTCTTGTTTGGCTTTTTATTCCCGGGATCTCCTGTCTCCGATGATGGACATTGCTGTCTGTTCCCTCACAGGTCGCGGCAGGGAGCCCATTTGGCCAGAGCTAGGGGCGACGTGCTTTGGGCCCCTCCCACACAGCCTGCAGCACAGACAGAATCTGGGGGCAAGGAACTACTGCACATGCGCGCACACTCTAGCACACATGTGCAGAGGTCCCAGCACTGTTTTCAGCAGCGGGACCTGGCTCCGCCCCCCGCTGGTTCTGCTGCGCTCCGCCAAGTCCGAAGAAGGTCTGATGAGCGTGGAGAATACCACAGTAAGGATTAGGCGCAGAAAGTTGGCGGACCTCACGGAGATGTGCTGTTCTAAGGGTCGGTGGAAACTTGGCCCCAATCTCTTACCACAAAGGTTGCCCTGGACTTCAAATCATTTAAAATTTCTTCTGCTTCCCACTATTACTCCATATACTTACTTGTTTGCAGCAATAAGCTATCAGTTTTGAGTTAATTTAAAGCCATGGCCATGATTGCCATACCTATAATAATTAAAATAGACATTATCATTAAAAAGTTAGGATGTTCAGGGACAAAACCTCCAAAGCCAATGGTGGTAATGGCAAAAAAATAGAAATAAAAGGAATCAAGATATTTCCATTTTTCCTAAATTAAAAGCTTACTGTTGTGTATGTATATACCCTGTACACTCAATGTAGTTACATAAGACCACTGAATGTATCTTCACACTGTATACACTATGCCTATACCACCAGAGGGTGCAACTGGTGGAGACCTAGGGGTCACCTGTACATGACAGGTGACCAGGTATAAAAGGGAGCTCATTCAGGAGCTGCAATAAATGGACTAAGGTCACAACCGTTCAAGTGCAATACTTTACCTCGTGGTGTCATTACTAGAGTGCTTGCAGACACAATACTTATAATGTATATGGTAATGATGATTGGCTGTCAAATCTTTCTAGTTCTTGTCCCAGATGTGGTAAAAAATTGTCAACTTTAACTGGCTTTACATCCAGTTGGGGACATGATCTACTTTGATCTCTCTTGCTAAGCCAGAAAGTTTACTGATTCGAGTTTTCTGGAACATTTCATTTTTCAAATGTTTTAGTTTTACTCAGCAGTTCAGATTTCCTTTCAACAGAAGACTAAGTGTTCAACACACTTTTTATGCTTATTAGTGTTATTATGACATGTGAGCCATCTTTAAAGGAGATAGACCAAGCTTATAGTCTACAGGGCTGTAGTATTACCCACCCTCCTGTATGGCTCAGAGACATGGACTATATACAGTAGACACCTCAAATCGCTGGAGAAATACCACCAACAATGTCTCTGCAAGATCCTGCAAATCCCCTGGGAGGACAGACACACCAACGTTAGTGTCCTCGATCAGGCCAACATCCCCAGCATTGAAGCACTGACCACACTCGACCAGCTCCGTTGGGTGGGCCACATTGCTTGCATGCCTGACACAAGACTCCCAAAGTATGCGCTCTACTTGGAACTCCTACACGGCAAGCGAGCCCCAGATGGGCAGAGGAAACGTTTCAAGGACACCCTCAAAGCCTCCTTGATGAAATGCAACATTCCCCTGGGAGTCCCTGGCCAAAGACCACCCTAAGTGGAGGAAGAGCTTCCGGGAGGGTGCTGAGCACCTTGAGTTTCATCGCCAAGAGCATGCAGAAAATAAGCGCAGGCAGCAGAAGGAGGGTGCGGCAAACCTGTCCCTTTCCTTCAACGGCTGGCTGTCCCACATGTGACAGAGACCGTAGTTACCGTATTGGACTGTTCAGTCACCTGAGAACTCATTTTTTCAAGGGACTGCCTATGATGATGATGTTGTAACTTTTGTTTCCGATTTTGTGAAGCTTTGTTTTGAAGATCACCTTGTTGGTGCTGAGGATGGTGGAGTGCTATTCTTTCTTATCCGCTGCCTTGCATTGCTGTAAACTTTGGAAAGCAAAGCTGCCAGCTTGTCTCCAACATCTTTGCTGACTAATAGCATAATGGGGATGCCAAGTGTTGCATGGAAGATGCAGACAATATTTCCTCCTACTGTTAAAGGAGAGATATGACTATAACCAAAAATTAAAAAGAAAGAGGTTACACAGCACAACAGTGAGAATAATGTACAACACTACTGGCAGTTTTTCAGACTAACACATCTGTACGTTATTTGTAATATTTTTTATTCCCATGACCTCTGAATCTGTTGGTCTTTGGGTACCATCCTTCCAGTTATAAATGGTAATGGGAGATAAGTGAGCAATGAATTGCTATAACTGCTAACTGTCATGTATGTAACCTTTATGTAACAACAATGCAATACTGTATATACGTAAGAAATGCACACCTTGACCACAGGGGGTGAACTTGTGGGAGACACTCCTCACCTGGTCATCCAGGTATATAAAGGGAGGTTCCATGCAGGGTCATCACTTCTTGGTCCTTTGAATAAAGGTTCAGGTCATGGAGTTACCTCATCCATAGAATGTGCCTCGTGTGGATTTGTGGTATTTTGTAAAGACTTTACATTGGAGACGAGAAACGGGAATCAGCGACCCACGAGAATGGCCACCGGCAGCATAGATGAACGGTACTGTGTTGGTGAGGACTGGGACGATTTCATTGAGAGGCTCCAGCAGAGTTTTGTCACGAAGGACTGGCTGGGAGACACAGCGGCCGACAAACAAAGGGCTCATCTGCTGACCAGCTGTGGACCTAAGACTTACGCGCTCATGAAAGATCTGCTAGCACTCGAGAAGCCGGCGGACAAAACCTTTGAAGAGCTCAGCAAACTAATCGGTGAGCACCTTAAACCGGCGAGCAGCGTACACATGGCCCGACACAGATTCTATACCCACCGACATCGGGAAGGACAGAGCATACCGGGTTTCGTTGCGGACCTCCAGCGCTTGGCCAGCCTCTGTAAGTTCACAGACGCCTGCAGGGGGAGATGCTAAGGGATTTCTTTATTGAGGGCATCGGTCATGCTGGGATTTTCAGAAAGCTAATTGAGACCAAGGACTTGACCTTGGAAGCGGCGGCGTTGATGGCTCAGACTTTTATGGCGGGGGAGGAGGAAACTAAGATAATATACATGCACAATTCTGTCTCCAACGATGGATCAGGGAGTCAATATCATAAACGCGACACAGAGCTCCGCAGGCAGGCAAGGGCAGTTCGACACACCCCAGGCAGCAATAGACCCAAGAGTAAGTCTCCAACAGAGACAATGGCAGGCTGAACGGACATTTACGCCCCCCCCCCCAGTGGACAATGCGGCCCGGGATGGGGCCATTGACACCCACTAACAGGGTGTTCAAGAGCAGTCAAAGGGACAATCAGCGAGGAATGCTTTGTAACAGCTCTTTTGTTCACAACAATGGGAATCTCAGTTCTTGCTAGAGGTGTGGGGGCAGACATGCTGCCAGGACTTGCAGGTTTCAACAGTTCGTCTGCATAAATTGTAACCTCAGTGGCCATCGAGCCGGAATGTGCAGAAAGCCTGTAACCAGGCTAATATACGAGGCGGATGAACCAGATGAGGGGTCTGCAAGGCAGGATGACGCTTGGGGCAAATCAATGGACGCTGAAGTTCAGCGGGTTCATGTGGCAAACATTCACAGCTCATATACCAAAACGCCACCTATGATGATGAAAGTCCTATTAAACGGCATCCCTGTACGCATGGAGCTGGACACGGGGGCCAGCCAGTCACTCATGAGTGTTCAACAATTCAAAAAGCTGTGGCCACTCAAAACCAACAGACCCAAACTAGAACGCATTGAGATGCAATTACGGACGTACACCAAAGAAATCATTCCAGTGCTAGGCAGTGCAATGTTGGCGGTCACATACAATGGATCGGTGAACCAGCTGCTGCTCTGGATTGTCCCGGGCAATGGTCCCGCACTGTTGGGGAGGAGCTGGCTAGCTGAGATTAACTGGAAATGGAGGGGATGTGCATGCCATGTCATCTGTGGAGCGAAGTTCATGCTCACAGGTCCGACAGCAATTTGAACCACGATTTCAACCTGGCGTCAGGACGTTCAAAGATACCAAAATAGTGATACGCATCACCCCGGACGCCAGATCAGTACACCACAAAGCCAGAGCTGTGCCGTATGTGATGCGGGAGAAAATTGAGAGCGAGTTGGACCGGTTTCTGAGAGAGGGCATTATCTCGCCCGTTGAATTCAGCGACTGGGCGAGCCCCATTGTTCCCGTCCTAAAAGCGGATGGCTGTGTCAGGATCTGTGGCGACTACAAGGCCACTATCAACCGGGTGTCCCTACAAGACCAATACCCGCCCCCGAGAGTGGAGGACCTTTTTGCCACGCTGGCAGGCGGCAAGCTGTTCACCAAGTGGGACCTCACTTCAGCCTACATGACCCAAGAACTGGTCGACAAGTCTAAACTACTGACCACCATCACCACACACAAGGGACTGTTTGTTTACAACAGGTGCCCGTTTGGCATTCGGTCAGTGGTTGCGATTTTTCAAAGAAACATGGAAAGCCTGCTCAAATTCATTCCCGGAACGATCATATTTCAGGACGACATCCTCATCATGGGTCGTGACACCGAGGAACACTTCCACAACCTGGAGGAGGTGCTACGCCGACTGGACCAGGTAGGCCTGCGACTCAAGAAGTCTAAGTGTGTGTTTTTGGCTCCCGAGGTCGAGTTTCCTGGCAGGAGGGATGCTGCAGACGGGATTCGACCCACCGAATCGAAAACGGAGGCAATTCGACGAGCGCCCAGGCCCTACAACACATCGGAGTTGCTTTCATTTCTGGGACTCTTGAACTATTTTGGGAACTTTCTGCCGAACTTAAGCACATTGTTGGAGCCGCTGCACATGCTCCTGCGTTAGGGTTGCGATTGGTTTTGGGGGCACTGTCAGGAACGGGCTTTCAATCGGGCGCGGAACCTACTTTGTTGAAATAAGTTGTTGACCCTGTACGACCCCCGTAGAAATTGGTTCTGACATGTGATGCATTGTCCTATGGGGTTGGGTGCGTGTTGCAGCAGGGTAACGCTGAGGGTCAACTACAACCTGTGGCTTCTGCCTCCAGGTCGCTCTCTCAAGCTGAACGGGGATATGGGATGTTTGAGAAGGAAGCGCTTGCATGTATCTATGGGGTGAAAAAGATGCACCAGTACCTTTTTGGCAGGAGGTTCGAATTAGAAATGGACCACAAGCCGTTAACATCCCTGCTGTCAGACAGCAAGGCTGTCAATGCCAATGCGTCAACTCGCATACAGCGATGGGCTCTCACGCTCGCTGCGTATGACTACACCATACGGCACCGGCCCAGCACCGAAAACTGCGCTGACGCGCTCAGCAGGCTTACTCTGGTCACCACTGAGGGGGCAGCGGAGCAAAGAACCGAGATGGTCATGGCTGTCGATGCCTTTGACAGTGCTGGCTCCCCCATCACAACCCGCCAGATCAAAATCTGGACCAACAGAGATCCCCTCCTATTCTTGATTAAGAAATGTGTCCTGACTAGGGTTTGGGCGCCCGCACACGGAGCATGCCCTGAGGAGGTCAGACCTTTTGACAAAGGGATGGATGAGCTCTCCATCCAAGCCGACTGCCTACTATGGGGCAGCCGAGTAGTCATGCCCCAGAGGGGCAGGGAAGCTTTCATCAGGGAACTCCACAGCGAGCACTCGGGCATCGTGCTGATGAAGGCCATTGCCCGGTCACATGTGTGGTGGCCGGGAATTGATTCAGACCTGGAGCACTGTGTTCGCAGGTGCATGATGTATACCCAGCTAGGTAATGCCCCCAGGAAGGTCCCGCTCAGCCCGTGGCCCTGGCCCACCAGGCCATGGTCACGTATTCACGTAGATTACGTGGGCCTGTTCATGGGAAAAATGTTTCGCATTGTGGTTGATGCGTACTCGAAATGGATCAAGTGCATCATTTTGAATTCGTGCACGACATCCACCACCATGGAGAGTCTGCGCGCGGTCTTTGCGACCCACGGCTTGCCGGACATCCTTGTTAGCGATAATGGCCCATGTTTCACAAGCTATGAATTCCGGGAGTTCATGTCGGGTAATGGCATTATCTATGTTAGGACAGCACCATTCAAGCCGGCCTCCAATGGCCAGGTGGGACGTGCAGTCCAAATCATAAAACAAGGCATGCTCAGGATTCAAGGACCCTCCCTTCAATGCCGCCTATCGCGCCTCCTGCTGGCCTATAGATTCTGACCGCACTCGCTCACGGGGGTCCCGTCCGCGGAGCTACTCATGAAACGAACACTCAAAACTCGGCTGTCCCTCATTCATCCAGTCCTGTCCGACATTGTTGAGGGCAAGTGCCAGTCCCAAAACGAGTACCATGACTGAAATTCAAGGGGAAGATGTATAGAAATTGATGTCCCCATATTTGTTCTCAATCACGCTTTGGGACCCAAATGGCTTGAGGGTACTATAATAGACAAAGAGGGGAATAGGGTCATAGTGGTTAAACTTAACAATGGGCAGATATGCCGTAAGCATCTGGACCAAGTTTTAAAAAAAGGTTCAGCATGGACACTGAGGAACATGAGGAAGATCATGAGATGGTATTCACACCACCGCCAGTGAACGAACAACAAGAACATTCAGCAGCATGCACAGTCCCTGCGGTCAGGCCGGACAGGCTGGAATCACCACAAGTGACAGACACTTACACCAAGGCTCAACAACCAGAGCCCCCAACTGTGGCACTCCACGAGAGAGCGTAGACCACCCGAGAGACTTAACCTATGATCCCAATAAGATTTTGAGGGGGAGGTGATGTCATGTATGTAACCTTTATGTAACAACACTGCAATACTGTATATGCGTAAGAAATGCACACCTTGACCACAGGGGGTGAACTTGTGGGAGACACTCCTCACCTGGCCATCCAGATATATAAAGGGAGGTCCCACGCAGGGTCATCACTTCTTGGTCCTGTGAATAAAGGTTCAGGTCATGGAGTGACCTTGTCCATAGAATGTGCCTCGTGTGGATTTGTGATATTGTGCAAGGACTTTACATTAACCATTGCAAGTGTCAGCTGTGGCTCAGTGGGCAGCACTCTCACTTCTGAACTGTGGATTCAAGTTCCACTCCAGAGACTTGTGTACAAAAATCTAGGCTGACATTGGAGCGCAGTACTGAGGGAGTGCTGCCCTGTTGAAGGTGCTGTCTTTTATTTGAGACGTTAAAACTGAGGCCCCGTCTGCTCTCTCAGGTGGACGTAAAAGATCCCTTGACACTATTTTGAATAAGAGCAGGGGAGTTATCCATGGTGTGCTGACCAATATTTTACCCCAGAACCAACATCACTAAAACAGATTATCTGGTTGCTGTTTGTGGAACCTTGCTGTGCACAAAATGGCTGACAAATTTCCTACATTACAACAGTGACTACATTTCAAAAGTACATAATTGGCTGTAAAGCACTTGAGACTTCCCGAGGTCATGCAAGGCGCTGTATAAATGCACGTTTTTGTTTCTTACTTTCAATGCCAATGTGTTCATGAAAATTTCCTCTGGCTGATATTTCTAGCAAAATCAGAAATCCATTCAGAAAGAGTAAACCATGAAGTGGCCTCAGTTTGAAAGTTCAGGTCTATATGAGTGAAACCAAATTGACAGGCAAGTTAATACTGTTGTTACATCCTCATAGATTATTAGTGAAACAGAAATGAACTTCACCTTTGGAGTTAACTACATCATATTTGCCAAGGCAGATTTGGTGCCTGAGTTATATTACATTCTAATATTAACCATAGTTTTTTAGACTCTCCTTTTTTTAGACCCCCCCACAAGGCCTCCGATCACGTTCCCAGACCTCGCCCCACAACGATGATGGGACAGGCCCCGATACTCTCTCCTTCACTGCTGATCCCCAGGCGACCTCCCCCCCCCCCCAAATCCCCCTGCCGATTGCTGATCTTCCTCCCGATCCCCGATCCCCACCAATGCTCTCTGCCCCCTCCCGATCCCCGATCCCCACCAATGCTCTCTCCCTCCTCCTGATCCCCGGCCCCTGCTGATTGCTGATCCTCTTCCCATGATTCCTCCCTCGGACTGAGTCTCACTTCTGAGGCCTACCCGCCCACAGCCAGCCAGCCTCTCAAGTTGGCTGGCTGCAGGTGGGAATCCGAGGCCTCACATTCAAATTAGGCCCTGCTGTTAAAGTCGGCAGGGCCTATGAGAAACCCAGCCTCCTGGGGTCCCCCGTCCTAACCTGCCTATCTGGGCAAAATTCCAGCAAAAATGTTTTCCCTGTTTTGTACCCTATGACAACAACAAAGTATGGACATCTGAGTCCAATGTAATGTTGAGCTTCCATCCACTGACAATGTCCCTGAACCATGGCTTCAGAAAGAGACTTCTACAATATCATAGTGTGACATTGAAATATCACGTATTCAAAATTCTTCCGACCTCTAAGATTATGGACACAACTATTTGTGCTAATAAAATGGCCTCGCGTGTCTCTGATTGGCTCTCCATTATCACATGACCTGTTGCTGATTGGTCCCCTTGGAGGATAAGCCACACCCTGAAGTTTCTCTGGAATGTGTAAATGGAACCACCCAGCCCAAGTTTGACTAACTTTACAAATTGTAATTTGATCCATTCTGACTTCTGAAGCCATAGATCAGGAATCATGATAAATCACGAACAACCCACCAAAAACCTCCCAAGTTCGAACTGAAGTCCCTTACCCAAGCGCAAGTGCTGCCTCCCCCAGCCAAAGTCCATTATCCCAACGCATGACTTTACGCCCACACCCCCCTCCCCTTCCCGCCATAGATGGGGCATTGTGTGTGGATTGTTAACAGGTTTATTGGGTATGAAGAGATTGGTCACAGTGTCATGACTTCTGGATTTCATCCACTTCAACGATGTCCCTCGTAACACACACACCGAGCATTCCGAGAAATCGGGTATGGATGTAAAGGGAACCATCTTCCCTGAGTTCCCTCTCTCCCCTCCGATCCCCCACTCCCTCATGACTCTCTGTTCCCCCCCACCAGGCTCTCTCTCTCCACGCTACCCCCTCCGCACAGGCTCTCTCTCACTCTCCCCCGGCTGCCCACTGCCGCCCGCCGGCATTCTTGCCGCCGCTGCCGCCCGCCAGCTCTCTCCCCCGGCGCCCTGCCGGCTCTCTCCCCCGGCCCCCTGCCGGCTCTCTCCCCCGCCGCCTACCGGCTCTCTCCCCCGGCCCCTCGCCAGCTCTCTCCCCCGGCCCCCCGCCAGCTCTCTCCCCCGGCCCCCCGCCAGCTCTCTCCCCCGGCCCCCCGCCAGCTCTCTCCCCCGGCGCCCCGCCAGCTCTCTCCCCGGCCCCCCGCCAGCTCTCTCCCCCGGCCCCCCGCCAGCTCTCTCCCCCGGCCCCCCGCCAGCTCTCTCCCCCGGCCCCCCGCCAGCTCTCTCCCCCGGCCCCCCGCCAGCTCTCTCCCCCGGCCCCCCGCCAGCTCTCTCCCCCGGCCCCCCGCCAGCTCTCTCCCCCGGCCCCCCGCCAGCTCTCTCCCCCGGCCCCCCGCCAGCTCTCTCCCCCGGCCCCCCGCCAGCTCTCTCCCCCGGCCCCCCGCCAGCTCTCTCCCCCGGCCCCCCGCCAGCTCTCTCCCCCGGCCCCCCGCCAGCTCTCTCCCCCGGCCCCCCGCCAGCTCTCTCCCCCGGCCCCCCGCCAGCTCTCTCCCCCGGCCCCTCGCCAGCTCTCTCCCCCGGCCCCCCGCCAGCTCTCTCCCCCGGCCCCCTGCCAGCTCTCTCCCCCGGCCCCCCGCCAGCTCTCTCCCCCGGCCCCCCGCCAGCTCTCTCCCCTGGCGCCCCGCCAGCTCTCTCCCCCGGCCCCCCGCCAGCTCTCTCCCCCGGCCCCCCGCCAGCTCTCTCCCCCGGCCCCCCGCCAGCTCTCTCCCCCGGCCCCCCGCCAGCTCTCTCCCCCGGCCCCCCGCCAGCTCTCTCCCCCGGCCCCCCGCCAGCTCTCTCCCCCGGCCCCCCGCCAGCTCTCTCCCCCGGCCCCCCGCCAGCTCTCTCCCCCGGCCCCCCGCCAGCTCTCTCCCCCGGCCCCCCGCCAGCTCTCTCCCCCGGCCCCCCGCCAGCTCTCTCCCCCGGCCCCCCGCCAGCTCTCTCCCCCGGCCCCTCGCCAGCTCTCTCCCCCGGCCCCCCGCCAGCTCTCTCCCCCGGCCCCCTGCCAGCTCTCTCCCCCGGCCCCCCGCCAGCTCTCTCCCCCGGCCCCCCGCCAGCTCTCTCCCCTGGCGCCCCGCCAGCTCTCTCCCCCGGCCCCCCGCCAGCTCTCTCCCCCGGCCCCCTGCCAGCTCTCTCCCCCGGCCCCCCGCCAGCTCTCTCCCCCGGCCCCCCGCCAGCTCTCTCCCCTGGCGCCCCGCCAGCTCTCTCCCCTGGCGCCCCGCCAGCTCTCTCCCCCGGCCCCCCGCCAGCTCTCTCCCCCGGCGCCCCGCCAGCTCTCTCCCCCGGCCCCCCGCCAGCTCTCTCCCCCGGCCCCCCGCCAGCTCTCTCCCCTGGCGCCCCGCCAGCTCTCTCCCCCTGGCTGCTACCACCGCCCACCGGCTCGAAGAAACAGCATGATCAATTGCGGGGCCCCACTTCAGGTTCGGCCCCCACGTCCTGTTCCGGTTTCGGGTGGGGGGGGGGGGTGCGGAGTCCAGAGGACGCAGGCGCAGAAGGAACGGAAAAGTGTTAGTACAAATAGTTACTCTTATTGAATTTCTGCCAATTAGTGTTTACTTCCATGGTAGGGCCTTATAATATTCAACTAGAAGATGAATTGTTTAATAACCGTTCAGCCTATGAAAATAGATTACAGGTAACATAAGGGGAATCGAAAGGAATTTTATAAACATATAAATATTAAAAGGATAATCAAAGGAAGGGTGGGACTGATTAGGGACCACAAAGGAGATCTTCTCGTGGAGGCAGAGGGCATGGCTGAGATACTAAATGGGTGCTTTGTCTTCACTAACTAAGAGAATGCTGCAGTAAGAGTAAAGGAGGAGGTAGCAGAGATATTGGATAGGATAAAAATATATATAAGATTGGCAGTGCTCAAAGTAGAAAAGCCACCCAATCCAGATGGGATCCTAGGTTCCTGAGGCAAACAAGGGTAGAAACTGCGGAGGCTCTCGCCACAATATTCCAATTCTTCTTAGATATGGAAGTGGTGCCAGAGGACTGGAGGATTTCGAGGGAGGCGATTTTCCCTGAATACCTTAGGCGCTAAATAGCCTCTGAGGTGGCCAAGATGGTGGCTTAAGTTGAAATGCCGGTTTAGTCCGCATTTGACGCACGATGCCATCTAGGTAAAGGAGTTGAAACCAGCGCTAGGAACGGCCACCCAGAGACTTGTTAAACAGCTGATTGCTACTTAAATTGCCTGATAGCACTCATTGAGGAGACTGCACATCATTTTGGTGGCTAACTCTTGAACTAATGCCCTCTCCTGACAGCAATCTGCTGATTGGGAGTAAACTAGTCATGCTGAGGATTTCAAGCTTTACTTAAAGGTGTATCATCTTTTACTGATCACTTGCTGCTGGAGGTTTGAAGAGGACTTCTGAAACACTTGAAGAGACTTTCTGGGACACTTTGTCAAGACTTCACCACTCTTTTTTCCAACGCTCTTATCAACATTTCTTCTGGAAATTCTCTGAGGACTTCATCTAAGAACATAAGAAGTAGGAGCAGGAGTAGGCCATTGGCCCCTCAAGCCTGCTCCACCATTCAATAAGATCATGGCTGATCTGATCATGGACTCAGCTCCATTTCCCTGCCTGCTCTCCATAACTCCTTACTCCCCTATCACTCAAAAATCTGGCTATCTCCGCCTTAAATATAATCAATGACCCAGCCTTCACAGTTTTCTGGGGCAGAGAATTCCATAGATTTACAACCATCTGAGACTATGTGCCCTAGTTTTAGTTTCCCTTATGAGTGGAAATATTCTTTCTGCATCCACGTTGTCAAGCCAACTTCATTATCTTATATGTTTCAGTAAGATCACCTCTCATACTTCTGAACTCCAATGTGTATAGGTCCAACCTACTCAACCTATCTTCATAAGTCAACCCCCTCATCTCCAGAATCAACCTAGTGAACCTTCTCTGAACAGCCTCCATTGCAAGCATATCCTTACTTAAATACAGAGACCAAAACTGTACGCAGTACTCCAGGTGTGGCCTTACCAATACCTTATACAGTTGTAGCAGGACTTCTCTGCTTTTATACTCTATCCCCCTTGCAATAAAGGCCAACATTCCATTTGACTTCCTGATTACTTGCTCTACCTGCATACTAACTTTTTGTGTTTCATGCAGAAGGACCTCCAGGTCCCTCTGTACTGCAGCATTTTGCAATTTTTCACCATTTAAATTATAATTTGCTTTTCTATTATTTCTGACAAAGTGGATAACCTCACATTTTAACACATTATACTCCATCTGCCAAATCTTTGCCCACTTACTTAGCCTGTCTATATCCCTTTGCAGATTTTTTTGTGTCCTCACAATTTGCTTTCCACCCATCTTTGTATCATCAACAAACTTGGCTACATTACACTCGGTCCCTTCATCCAAATTATCAATACAGGTATCTCTCGTTTATCCGGATACGGATCTAACGGAAAACCCACTGTAACGGAATTTAAAATATTGCGTCGCCACTTCTCACTGCTGTTTTGATTAGCATGGAGTTCATTTTAACCAATGAATAGGTTTAATTTTCTACTTTGTCACCTGAACGGTAACGTGGAAGAGCAAATCACCCACCTGTTGTAGATGCTTCTGTTGCAAAATCGCTCCTCTGCCTTTGCTTTGCTGGTGTGTGTGTGTGTGCGCGCTGCTGCAGCCGCTGTCTCTCGCGGCTGCCGCTGACGTTGGGAATGGGGGCAGTGCCAGCACCGGGTTCCAGGCACAGATCGCAGCCCAGAGAGCGCGCTCCGGAACCCTGGAGTTAGACAATCTCCTCCTCGAGGCCACCTGCAGCCACTCCCAGTGCAGCATTCGTCCCTCCGCGATTACAGTCCGGCGGAAGTACATGCATGCTGGTCATGTCCATCTTTTGTATACTTAACTGCCTTGTTACTGTTTGTAGCTGATTGTATTTGTTCATTAAAGTTTTAACTTTAAAATGTAAACTCGCCCAAACGGACAATTCGTTTACCCGGAATTGCCGAATCCCCGAGCAATCCGGATAAACGAGAGTTCCCTGTATAGATTGTAAATAGTTGAGGACCCAGCACCAATCCCTGCGGCACCCCACTAGTCTCTGCTTGCCAACCGGAAAATGACCCATTTATCCCAACTCTCTGTTTTCTGTTAGTTAGCCAATCCTCTATCCATGCTAATATATTACCCCCAACCCCGTGAACTTTTATCTTCTGCAATAATCTTTTATGTGGCACCTTATCGAATGCCTTCTGGAAATCCAAATACACCACATCCACTGGTTCCCCCTTATCTACCCTGCTCATTACATCCTCAAAGAACACCAACAAATTTGTCAAACATGATTTCCCTTTCATAAAACCATGCTGACTCTGCTTAATTGAATCATGCTTTTCCAAATGTCCTGCTACTGCTTCCTTGATAATAGACTCCAGCATTTTTCCAACAACAGATGTTGGGCTAACTGGTCTATAGTTTCCTGCTATTTGTCTGCTTCCTTTTTTAAATGGGGATGTTACATTTGTGGTTTTCCAATCTGTTGACACCACCCCAGAATCCAGGGAATTTTGGTAGATTACAACCAATGCATCCACTATCTCTGCAGCCACTTCTTTTAAGACCCTAGGATGTAAGCCATCAGGTCCAGTGGACTTGTCTGCCTTTAGTCCCATTATTTTACCGAGTACTACTTCACTAGTGATAGTGATTGTATTAAGTTCCTCCCTCCCTATAGCCCCTTGATTATCCACTATTGGGATGTTTTTAGTGTCATCTACCGTGAAGACCGATACAAAATATTTGTTCAATGT
The DNA here is from genome assembly GCF_044704955.1 of Pristiophorus japonicus. Lineage (NCBI taxonomy): Eukaryota > Metazoa > Chordata > Chondrichthyes > Pristiophoridae > Pristiophorus > Pristiophorus japonicus. The sequence goes on along the minus strand of NC_091980.1, from coordinate 71,853,373 downwards.
CTCTGCCATTTCCCTGTTCTCCATTATTAATTCCCTAGTCTCATCTTCTAGGGGATCAACATTTATTTTAGCCACTCTTTTCCTTTTTATGTACCTGTAGAAATTCTTACTATCTGTTTTTATATTTCGTGCTAGCTTACTTTCATAATCTATCTTCCCTCTCTATAATTATTTTAGGCGTTCTTTGCTGGCTTTTAAAAATCTAAAAAGAGTGAATACTGTGCTAACACTACCTTATTGGGCACCTTATAGGAGAATGGGAGTGCTTGGTCATAGGCATCTTCTACATTCTCACATTTAAAATGCCCCGATCTTTTGGTTCTGGCCACAAAAACTAATTTTATATTTGTAGAATGTTGAATGTTTCCATTAATATAAGAATGACTAGATTTTAAAATAATAATTTTTAAAAGTTTGTTTATGATATTTGAACTTCTATTTTAATCTTATGCGTAAGTCCCAATCTTTATTTTGCTCTCTGTAAAATTTATAAAAAGTAAATTATAATCTGTGCATTTTACTTCCTGGTTTGCTGTCTGAGAATTTTTCATTGTGGTTGGCTGTTTAGCCTGCCTGATAACATAACTGTTGCTGGATGCTGGAGATTCGCTTGATTTGGCGCCAGATTCAAACTAATGTTGGGAGGGCTGAAATTCACACTATAGAGATTGCTAGATCTTTGTGAGTGTCTTTGCTTCACCGCTGACCACAGTATCTGGGCCAATATCTGATCATTGTCTTGTTGCTGTTTGTGGGATCTTACTAGGTGCAAGTTAGTTATTTACCGCAGTTCTTACAACAGTGACTACACTTTAAAATTACTTCATTGGGCTGGATTTTCAGCAGCTTTGCGACAAGGTTTCTGCCGCGATTTGACCCTCCACGACGAAAATATGGTCGGCGGGATCCTCGGGCACCTCTTTGCGGCAGCGCTTCCACATACCGCCGGGGAGAGGTGCGCCGACATGCAACAACGCAGATTGTATTTGAGTCGTACTTTCGGCACTCTCACGACCCCTACACCATTCCCAGAATATCAACAGATCAAACCTGTCAGTGCAGCCCTGCCAGCAGTAGTAACTATGAAGACCTGCAAAAAGGTAAGTTAAAGTTTTTATTTTTAAATTAATTTTCAGCGATTTAGTAGGTAAGGGTTTTTTGAATGTTTTATGAATGTTTTTCGCAATTTTTTTTTTGTTTGTTTTTCCCCCTCCCAAGGCCTCTCTTGCACGCTACAGGCCCCAGACTAAAGTTGCCGAAACTCGCGGTTTGCGCCGCGGATCCTCGTGCAAAGCTGACTTTCATTATCTGTTTGTGGGAGCATGCTATTGCCAAGTTGGCTACCAAGTTTTCTACATTAAAACAGTGACTACACTTCAAAAGTACTTTATTTTCTGTAAAGTACTTTGGGAGATCCTAAGGTTATGAAAAGCGATTTATAAATGCAAGTCTTTTTTTCATGGAAAAAGTCATGGGTTCTGCCCTCAAGTCCACATACAGTGCAATGGTATCTTCTAAATTCTGGACAGTTACACTGATGACAATTAATTTCTAAAAAGGTTTTGGGATGCCTCAATGTCATGTGTATCATCACATGATGCAATGTAAGGTTCACAATCTGGAAAATGGACCAGTTTACATTTATTCTATGTGGCATTAGAGAAATACTACCACACTGAGCATTGATATTGCACAGCTCAGGGTAGTTATTCTATAAAATTGGGGTTGCATTTCAATAAGTTTTGAAACATCTGAAAGTATAATATAAACTGGGTATATGTCACTACTCTGCCATGACAATCACCAGTGGAAACAATCCTAATCAAAGTCACATAACAATCAATATGTGATTTACAGTGAACCCCTGAGCTGAGGGGTCAATGGCAAACGTTTAGGGCTGGATTTTGGCCGACTTTGCGACCGGGTTTTTGTTACGATTTGACCCTCCGTGGCGAAAACCCAGTCGGCGGGATCCTCGTGTACCTCTTTGCAACGGCAATTTCAAGTTACCGTCATACTTTCGGCACTCTCCCGACCCGTATGCTGCACCCAGAGTACCAACAGGGTCAAACCTATTGGTGCAGCCCTGCCAGCAACGGTATGAAGACCTGCAAAAAGGTAAGTTAAAGTTTTTATTTTAAAATTATTTTTCAGTGATTTAGTAGGTAAGAGTTTTTTGAATGTTTTGTGAATATTTTTTGAATGTTTTTTGCAATTTTTTTTGTTTGTTTTTCCCCCCTCTGAAGGCCTCGCTCACAGTGCTACCGACCCCGGACTGAAGTTGCCAAAACTTGTGATCTGTGCCGCAAATCTTCATGCAATGCCGACTTTACCGCAGACGTAAAGGCCAAAAGTTAGGCCTAAAAATGGTAGTGCAGTGAAAACAATAATTTTGGCGTAAAAACTACCATTTTTGCTGAAAACCAAAAATCTAGCCCCTAAATTCTAAAACTTGTCAAAAGATCAAAATTATTAATGTGTGTAATCAATTTTGCCATACCTTTATTGGATTTACATATGCTACAAATAGCGTTATCCACTAAGAATGTGATGTCATTCAACAGAATTCAATTGACAAGAGACCAGCAACATGGTTTGACATAGAATCTAAGGTATATATTTAACATTTGAAGATTTTAATGTTTGGCTTTAATAAGGGCCCATTAGATTATGGTTGTGAAAAGCATACTGTTACAAGTTTGTCTGGTACTTCAGGCAATGATTGATTTGACTTTCAGCAAACAAATTGGAAACGGTAGCATAGTGGTAATGTTACTGGATGAGTAATCCTGAGGTCTGGACTAATGATCCGGAGACATTTGTGGAATTTAAATTCAGTTAATTAAATAAATCTGGAATTTAAAAAATTTGTACCGGTAATGATGACCATGAAACTACCGGATTGTTGTAAAACCCCATCTGGTTCACTAATGTCCTTTAGGAAAGGAAATAAGCCCTCCTTACCTTGTCTGGCCTATACGTGCCTCCAGACTCACAGCAAAGTGGTTGACTTTTAACTACCCTCTGAAATGGCCTAGCAAGCCACTCAGTTGCATCAAGCTATTAGGAAAACCTTCATTGCACCGACTGCAGCGGTTCAAGAAGGCGGGTTGACGGGCAATTCAAGGGCAATTAGGGATGGGCAATAAATGCTGGCCTTGCCAGTGATGCCCACATCCCCTGAATGAAAAAAAAAGTGTTGGGCCGGACTTGCAGAGCTGCCTGGCACACATGTTTGACTTAACCGTGAAGTTAATTAATTATTTTGTGGGGTTGTCTCTAGCATGCCCTATTTATGGGGAGCAGCTGTGATAGTACTAATTATTCAATAGTAATTCAATACTAATTATTCAGCTTGGGCAGTATATCCAGCCAGGAGTTCAAGATAAAAGTAGTGCTATTGGTCTGTGTGTAAATCATCTTGGTTCTTCAGTTCCCTAATGACTTGGAAGTGGTGTGACTGATGCCTGGTGAATGAAGACTTTATGGACGCGTATATTTGCAACTGAAAAATGCTGTGATTGGGTCGCCTTGATCACATGATCTGATTGGTCTCCTTAGAGGATAAGACACACTCAGCTGTTTCTCTGGAATGTGTAATTAGAATTGCCCTGCCGACATAATCAGTGACTTTCCAAAGTATAATTCGAGCCATTCTGACTGCCGACTCCAGACAGGAGAGAGCTCACTCTCACAGGTTAAGACCTCCCCCCCCCCACCCCCCAAGTTCCTGCCTCATCCCCATCCGCAGTTCCTGCCCCATCCCAGCCCAACTTCCTGACCCATCCCCCAGTCCAACTTCCTGCCCCATCCCCCAGCCCAACTTCCTGCTCTATCCCAGCCCAAGTTTCTGAACCCCCAGCTCAAGTTCCTGCCCCATCCCAGCCCAAGGTCCTGACCTTACCTCGCCCACCGCCGCCACGCCAAAGATGGGGCATTTTGTGTGGGTTACGAATTGTTAACACATTTATTGGGTATGAAGTGAATAGTGAGTGTTGTGACTTCTGGATTTCATCCACTCCAATGATATCACTTGTCATACACTCACCAAGCTCACCAAGAAATCGGGTGTGGATGTAAACATAGACATAGAAAATAGGTGCAGGAGTAGGCCATTCGGCCCTTCGAGCCTGCACCACCATTCAATGAGTTCATGGCTGAACATGCAACTTCAGTACCCCATTCCTGCTTTCTCGCCATACCCTTTGATCCCCCTAGTAGTAAGGACTACATCTAACTCCTTTTTGAATATAATTAGTGAATTGGCCTCAACAACTTTCTGTGGTAGAGAATTCCACAGGTTCACCACTCTCTGGGTGAAGAAGTTTCTCCTCATCTCGGTCCTAAATGGCTTACCCCTTATCCTTAGACTGTGACCCCTGGTTCTGGACTTCCCCAACATTGGGAACATTCTTCCTGCATCTAACCTGTCTAAACCCGTCAGAATTTTAAACGTTTCTATGAGAGCCCCTCTCATTCTTCTGAACTCCAGTGAATACAAGCCCAGTTGATCCAGTCTTTCTTGATCGGGGGTGGGGTTGTAAGTACGTGATCCGTCTTCGCTGAGTTCCCTCTCTCTCCTCTCTCTCCCCCATCGCCTCACGCTCCCCCAGTCTCTCTTTGTCCCACTCTCTCTCTCTCCCAACCCCGCCTCCGTCTCTCTCTCTCTCTCACCTCCCATCACTCTCTCTCTCTTCCCCTCGCAGTCTTCCTCTCTCTCTCTCCCCTCCAGTCTCCCTCTCTACCCCAGTCTCTCACCAGTCTCTCTCTCTCCCCAATCTCTCACTTTGTCCCCAATCTCACACTATGCCCCAGTCTCTCTCTCTCACCCAGACTCTCTCTCTTCCCCCAGTCTCTCGCTCTCTCTGCCCCATTCTCTCCCCCCCCCCCACCGTCTCCCCCTCTCCCCCCAGTATCTTGCTCTCTCTGCTCCATTCACTCTCCCCCCATTTCCCCGTCTCCCTTCCCAATCTCTCTTCTCTCTTTCCCTCCCAAGTCTCTCTCTCCCTCCCCAGTCTCTTTCTCCCCCTCCCCAGTCTCTCTCTCCCTCCCCAGTCTCTTTCTCCCCCTCCCCAGTCTCTCTCTCCCTCCACCCCCAGTCTCTCTCTCCCTCTCTCCCCCACACTCTACCGCACTATCTCTCCCCCCCCCGTCTCTCTCTCCCTCCCTAGTCTCTCTCTCTCCCAGTGTCTCTCTCTCCCAGTGTCTCTCTCTCTCTGCCCCACTCTCTCTCCGCCTCCCCCAGTCTCTCCCTCCCTCCCCAGTGTCTCTCTCACTCTTTCCCCCAGTCTCTCTATCTCTCTCCCCAAGTCTCTCTCTCTCTCCCCAAGTTTCTTTCTCCCCAAGTCTCTCTCTCTCACTCTCCCCAGTCACTCACTACCTCCGATTTTTTTTCTCTCCCACAGAAGCCGTGAAAGTGTTCGTGTAGATAATTACAGCGATATTTTAGGCAAACGTCGAAATCAGCAAAGCAACGTGGTCGGCAGCAGCACAGCAGCTCTAGGCTCCTCATGATGCAGTCCCCACTTCCGGTTTTGGGTTTGAGTCTGCGCATGCGTGGGACATAAGAACACAAGAACATAAGAAATAGGAACAGAAGTAGGCCATACGGCCCCTCGAGCCTGCTCCGCCATTCAATAAGATCATGGCTGATCTGATCATGGACTCAGCTCCACTTTCCCGCCCGCTCCCCATAACCCCTTATTCCCTTATCGTTTAAGAAACTGTCTATTTTTTGTCTTAAATTTATTCAATGTCCCAGCTTCCACAGCTCTCTGAGGCAGTGAATTCCACAGGTTTGCAAACCTCTGAGAGAAGAAATTTCTCCTCATCTCTGTTTTAAATGGGTGACCCCTTATTCTAAGATCGTGCCCTCTAGTTCTAGTCTCCCCCATCAGTGGAAACATCTTCTCTGCACCCACCTTGTCAAGGCCCCTCATAATCTTATATGTTTCGATAAGATCACCTCTCATTCTTCTGAGTAGAGGCCCAACCTACTCAACCTTTCCTCATCCCCGGAATCAACCTCGTGAACCTTCTCTGAACTGCCTCCAAAGCAAGTATATCCTTTCTTAAATATGGAAACCAAAACTGCATGCAGTATTCCAGGTGTGGCCTCACCAATACCTTTTATAGCTGTAGTAAGACTTCCCTGCTTTTATACTCCATCCCCTTTGCAATAAAGGCCAAGATACCATTGGCCTTCCTGATCACTTGCTGCACCTGCATACTAACCTTTTGTGTTTCATGCACAAGTACCCCCCCCCCCCCCCCCCCCCCCCCCAGGTCCCGCTATACTGCAGCACTTTGCAATCTTTCTCCATTTAAATAATAACTTACTCTTTGATTTTTTTTCTGCCAAAGTGCATGACCTCATACTTTCCGACATTATACTCCATCTGCCAAATTTTTGCCCACTCACTTAGCCTGTCTATGTCCTTTTGCAGATTGTTTCTGTCCTCCTCACACATTGCTTTTCCTCCCATCTTTGTATCGTCAGCAAACTTGGCTACGTTACACTCGGTCCCTTCTACCAAGTTGTTAAGATAGATTGTAAATAGCACTGATCCCTGCAGCACCCCAATAGTTACTGGTTGCCAACCAGAGAATGAACCATTTATCCCTACTCTCTGTTCTCTGTTAGTTAGCCAATCCTCTATCCATGCTAATATATTACCCCCAACTCTGTGAACTTTTATCTTGTGCAATAATCTTTTATGTGGCACCTTCTCAAATGCCTTCTGGAAGTCCAAATACACCACATCCACTAGTTCCCCCTTATCCACCTTGTTCGTTACATCCTCAAACGGGGACGGAGGGGGGCGGAGTCCAGGGCGCGCATGCGCAGAAGGACACACGTAAAACTGTTGCAAATAATCACTCCGGGACTTTATTGCCTGTCCTACTGGCAAAGGAAGAAGCAAGAATATGTGTTGGTGTTCACAACAGCTGTGTCCAGAGCAATCAGTCTGCCGTGACCTTTGGAGGAGGAAAATTCTTGGTAGCAAACAGCTTGGAAGGAGAGATGTGCCTAAAATGTTAATTGTTAGAAAGAGTGCAAAATCATTGGAATCTCAACTTGAAGACCTAAGACTGAATCCTATTGATGCTCCTTTGGGAGTAACATTTAAAGTTTCAGCTGACTTCAATCTACGAGAAATGGAAGTGACACATCTCATCGTACAAATGCACTGCGGCATGTCAATAAGAAGTGGGATTAATATCGAAGGATTCTATCCTCCCAAGTTAGGATATTGGGGAAGATGAGAATGGGGAAAATTATAGTAAATGTTGTTACTTTAGGCATTGAAGTTCTTCAATATGTAATCTGTGAAAATAAAAGTGCTTATGCAGTCAAATATGCATCTGTATATATAAATATATATATTTTTCTTATATTCATTTGGTTAGCATGGCCACAATAATCATCAAACAGTTCTTGTTTTGTGTCAATACAAATATAAACCGTTGCTAGAATAGGAAACCCATCTAGAAAATGTGATCTGCAAATCAGTTTTAAAAGATCATTTACAACAACAACAACTTGCATTTATATAGTACCTTTAATGTGGAAAACCTTCCCCTTAGGAGCTCATAAACATGAACCAAAAGGAGATTTTAGGAGGGGTGACAAAAACTTGGGTTTTAAGGAGTGTCATAGAAGGAGAGTGATGTGGAGAGGTAAAGGGTTTAGCATAGGGCCGAGGTGGCTGAAGGCATGATCACCGATAGTGGGTCAAAGGATGGGAGTTCAGACTTAGAGCAACAGAGAATTCAGGAACATTGTATTGTGAGAGAAGGTGACAGAGATGGGGAGGGGCATAAGGATGAGAATTTTAAATTTGAGGGGTTGGGTGATTGGGAGCCAGATAATGCAACAAAGGCAGGGATATAGGTTAGCGGGACTTGGTGCAGGATAGGATACAGGCAGCAGAGTTGTGGATGAGCTGAAGATTTTGGAAGGTGGACAATGGGAGGCTGGACTGGAGATTATTGGAATAGTCAATTCTGGAGGTGACAAAGGCATGGATGAGGGTTTCAGCAGCCGATGAGCTGAGGTACGGGTGGTGGCGGGTGATGTTACAGAGGTGGAAATAGGCAGTCTTTGTGATAGATATAAGATCAGAAACTCAGCTTGGGATCAAATAGGACGGCAAGGTCATGAACAGGCTTGTACGGCCTGAGACAATGGTAGGGGAGGGGGTGGAGTCAGTAGTGAGGGTACAGCGTGATGAAGGGCCAAAGACGGTTGCTTTGGTACTGTCCAGGTTTAGTTAGATTAAATTGCAGCTCATCCAAGATTGGATGTCAGAGAAGCAGTCTAACAGCACTGAGACAATGACGGGGTCAAAAGAGGTGGTGGAGACGTAGAGCTGGATTTTATCAGCACACACGTGGAAGCTGATCCTATTTACACAAAGAATGTTGCAATGCAAATTTATATTGATAAACAAGTATTATTCATTGTACTGCAACACTTAAAAATCACGTACTGGGTAGGAACTAAAATACTGGCTTTAGACCCAGTTCAGCTAGAAAACTTAAAAGTGTGTTTGATGGTCGATAAGATTGGAGCATTGATGGACATGGTGGGATGTTGGCTTGTGTTTGTAATCCCCTCATTATTGATATCTTGATCTCAGTTAAGTTGCACGGAGCAAGTGTTGATGGGAGTTCAGACATATCTGCACAAGGAGGAGGAAACAATTGTTTGGGAGGATCAACCCTGGGCCTCTCTCACACAACTTCTAATGATCAGATCAAAGTGACAGAGGCTGCTTTCCCATCTTCTCAGTCACAATTGGTATGTACATGGTGAGGAGGAGTAGAATAATAATTTACATTCAAAGGTTTTATATACAGATGTACAAAAGTTGCATATTTGTGCTTTGATAATTAAAACAAAATTAGAACAGGACCAACTAACAAAATCATATTGTATGTTGCAGATTTACTAATTTTTCTCTTTTCAGCTGCTGTGCATGGGTAGCATCTCTGCATGGCAAACAACTACACCTAGAAGGCTTTTTTACTAGCAGTTGGTCCTGATAACTCACCAAGCTCACTTGTGGCTTCAAGTGCCATACCTTGCCACAATCTTGCCTCGGTTGGGGTGATAAACCTAGAGAGTAGCCAAGGAACAATGATCGAACACTTGGCAAATTCTAGACCTCTGAAACCGACCCCAATGCCTCTCCATCATCGACTGCACTCACCTGGTTCCATTCTTATCTATCTAATCGTAGCCAGAGAATCATGCAACAGCTTTTCTTCCCACCTCCACGTCGTTATCTCTGGTGTCCCCAAGGATCTATCCTTGGCCTCCTCCTATTTCTCATCTATATGTTGCCCCTTGGTGACATCATCCAAAAACACGCCGGCAGTTTCCACATGTACGCTGATGACACCCAGCTCTACTCACGACACTTCTCTTGACCCCTCCGTCTCTAAATTGTCAGACTGCTTGTCCGACATTGACCCTGAAATGAGCTTTCGACCACAAATCCACAGCATAACTAAGACCACCTATTTCCACCTACTCTAATTCCGCCCTCTTGAGCATCCCTGACATCGTTTGTCTCCACCCTTGCCTCAGCTCATCTGCTGCTGAAGCCCTCATCCATGCCTTTGTTACCTCTAGACTTGACTATTCCAATGCACTCCTGGCTGGTCTCCCACATTCCTCCCTCCGTAAACTAGAGGTGATCCAAAATTCAGCTGCCCATGTCCTAACTCGTACCAATTCCCGCTCACCCATTATCCCTGTGTTTGCTGATTTACATTGGCTCCCGGTGAAACAACGCCTCGATTTCAAAATTCTCATCCTTGTTTTCAAATCCCTCCGTGGGCTCACCCCTCCCTATCTCTGTAATCTCCTCCAGCTCCACAATCCTCCCCCCGCGATGTCTGCGCTCCTCTAATTCCACCCTCTTGAGCATCCCTGATTATAATCGCTCAATAATCATTGGTGGCCGTGCCTTCTGTTGCCTAGGCCCTAAGCTCCGGAATTCCCTGCCTAAACCTCTCCGCCTCTCTACCTCTCTTTCCTCCTTCAAGATTCTTCTTAAAACCTATCTCTTTGACCAAGCTTTTGGTCACCTGACCTCATTTCTCCTTACGCAGCTTGGTGTCAAATTTTTTTTATCTCATGCTAAATGGTATATACAAGGAGCATAGTGAATAAGGTGGATGAGCTGAGAGCACAGGTAGACACTTGGGAGTATGACATTATAGCCATTACAGAGACATGGCTGATTTGACAGCTCAATATTCCTGCTTTCAGGATTTTTAGACAGGACAGAGAGGGGGTAAAAAGGGGGAGGGACGGTATTGATTAAAGAAACTATTACAGCTGTGAGAAGGGATGATATGTTAGAGGGATCATGAAATGAGGCCATATGTGTCGAACTGAAAAATAAAAAAGGGGCGATCAGACTGCTGAGTATGTATTATCGACCCCCAAACAGTGGGAGGGAGATAGAAGAACAAATATGTAGGCAAAGTTCTGTGAAGCCCAAAAACCATAGGGCAGTAATAGTAGGGGATTTCAACTATCCTAATATTGATTGGGACAAATTATTGTGAAGGGTATAGAGGGTGCGGAATTCCTAAAATGCACTCAAGAGTTTTAGTCAGTATGCAACAAACCCAACACTAGAGGGGGCGATTCTGGATTTAGTTTTGGGGAATGAAGCTGGGCAGGTAGAAGGGATATCAGTGGGAGAGAACTTGGGTGCCAGTGACCATAATTCAGTCAGATTCAAGGTAGTTATGGATAAGGACAAGGATAGACCAGGAATAAAATCCCAAATTGGGGAAAAGCTAACTTTGCTAAGTTGAGAAGTCATTTGGCCATAGTGGACTGGAAACAGCTACTTGTGGGTAAAACAGTGGCAGAACAGTGGGAGGCATTAAGGAGGAGATCCGGAGGGCTCAGGCCAAACATGTGCCCTTAAAGAAAAAGGATAGGAATAATAATTATAGTGCCACCTGGATGTCTAGGAACTTACAAGGAAGGATAAAGAAATAAAGGGAAGCTTATGTCATATACTGACAGCTAAATACTGTAGAATCTCTGGAGAAATATAGAAAGTTCAGAGGTAAAATTAAAAAGGATATTAGGAATGCTAAGAGAAAGCATGAAAAATTCTTGGCAAGTAAAATTTTGCCGGCCAGCACAGACACAATGGGCTGAAATGGCTTCCTTCTGCGCTGTAAATTTCTATGTTTCTATGTTTCTATAATACAACTGTGAAGCGCCTAGGTATATTTTGCGGCGGGAAATGGTTTGCGTAACCAGCCGCAAAATTTACCAGCTGTGCCCTAAGTGTGGAGCGGAGTGCGAATGGAAACGTTCCACAACTCTTTTAGAGCACTAGGCCGGCTGAGCAATTGCAAATCCTGACCTAAACAGCTGACCTCAGAGCACCCCCTTAGGAGATGCTTTCGTGAAAAAAAATCTGAAAAAAACCACCAAAAATATTCCCAATACATGGCTCACGCCACCACGACATAAATCGCAAAAATAAAAAAATAAAAAACAATCAGACTTACCTCAGGTCGACATTAATTCCCTCACGGCATCTGCTATAGCTTAGAATGTCAGCTTCCACAGGCGTCCCACTAGGGCGCTCTACGGAGCGGTATGGATCGGGCGCAATCCAAATAGCGAGCCGGTGTCGCAACCAGGGGCGTTGCACACTGGCTCTTCCAGGCGGATTGCTCCACGCCCCCTCGAAACCGGCACCAAATGTCCTGGCGGGGCTTTGGAAGCTGGCTGCCCGCCCAGAAGTGCTTACCGCTGCCATTGCCGCCCTTCCGGGGCATTAACAGGGGCAGCAGAAGACCAGAAATCCAGCCCAAAGAACAGTAAACATTACGGATCCCTGGTTTAAAATAAAACATTCTGCCTTCTGTGTTTTCCTATATAACTAAAGACTGGAATACCACAGACACAAATTAGTTTTTTGGTACACACCCTTGTACGTATCATAGACTATTCAGTATGACCTCATTTACATGGATTGTAGATGGTTTGGCCAGGATTCTGGCTTTTTCTGGTATATGCAAAGAAAATGGATATACCAGCTTAATAATTTAAATTCGATTGCATTTATTATTGGAGTCAGTTGAAAGACTCCTAGGGGATTAAAATGCCCCTTTTTTTAAGAGCTGTTACCCAATGGGTTGTTAAGCAGCGGTGCCGATATTTCAGAAATTGCCCTCCTTTATTTTTGTGGTGGTGCACACTACCGTCCTACCCAAGTTCCCGCCCCGTTGGGCCCACGCCAACCCCATACCGACTGGCGGCGACCCCCTTTCTGCCCCGCGTGGGAAATTGTCCCATGGGAAATTGCCCCGTGGGAGTGAATCGGCCGCCGCTCGATGCCGACAGTTTTCCCCAGCGGGAAGCTGCTAGTGGCTGGGCAGCGCATCCGCCCTTAAAGGGGGACATTTTAATAGTCGTCCAACTTCAAAGTCGGCCCAACAGACAGCCTGGCATCCCATCTTGGGTACCGGGCCACTGGCCCGGTCGAAACCCTCCCTGGTGGCCCAATGGGCCCAACTAAACTTTGTACCGAGCTCGCAGCGACCCTCCCCTTTAACTGAAGGGGAGGGACGTTGTGACATGTCAGCGTGACGCGGCATGTCAGCGCTGACATCATAAGCGTCTCTGCGTTGACTGCCCGCCTTCCGCCCTGCTCCCGAACAACTTCCGCCCCTCAGCCGCCCTAAACACCGCCCGGAGAAAATAAAAACTTTTAAGACCTTAATTTCGCTCGACTCTCTGCCCCCTGGATTGGGGCGGAGAAAACGTATTTATATCGGTAGGTGCGCCCATTTCAGTTGGGGGGCAATTTCGGCTCCCTATTCTGCAAAAGTTCATCATGTTTGTATTTGCAACAGCATCAAAAAGAGAAATATGAAATTCATCCTTAATTCTAACACATTCCAGGCTGCTGAGAAGTCACTGTAATTTTTACTACAACCATTTTCTGTTGTTATGCACAACATATACAGCATTTACATAATAAATAGTACAGTGAAAAAACATCAAATAATATATTTGAGCCAGGAGAGTTTGTTCTTCCTCTTTTTTCCACTAGTTTTCTCCGATCCCCTTCACCTCCCCTGAAGGCACTGACTTCTTGCTGAGGTACCTTTCTGCAGGTGGCCTCTGGTACCTCGCCCCCAAGTATCCATTCTTCAAATGCAAACCTCGCCAATGATTGCCAGCAGGTTTTGCTCTGCAAGTGTATCACAGCTTAGTTACAGCCTATCCCTGCCCAATGGGGGTAAATTTACTTTGGGTGGTTGTGTAAGATGAGCGATATTGGATCAGCCGCGCAACATAGAGGGGAACCAATGGTCAGTGGGAGTTTGATTCTACCAGTAACGAATAGTAACTCACTGAAATTGCTCTGATAACTATTAGTAATACTAGTAACACTCCATAACCAACATTAATGCAATGACTTACTGATAGTCTATATGTAACTGGCAGTAATAGGTATAACACCCGATATCCTACCAGTAACTAATTGTATTCTTATATCCCGCTGATATTCACCTGACTCCTTCCCCCAGCTCCCGAGGGGAGGTGACGTCATTGACTTGCTGTAGCGGCAGCTGTCATGTATGTAACCACAATGTAACACCACTGTATTACTGTATACACTCAACCTAGATGCACACCTTGACCACAAGGGGTGAACTTGTGGGAGAAACTCCTTACCTGATCACACAGGTATAAAAAGGGAGGTCACACGCAGGGTCATCGTCTTTGGAGTCCTGTGAATAAAGAGTTAAGGTCACAGAGTGACCTTGTCCCCAGAATGTGTCTCGTGTGGTTTCATGCTGTGGAGTTTACGTTGGAGACGAGAAACAGGAATTCACGACCCACGAGAATGGCCACTGGTAGCACAGAGGAACGGTACTGTGTTGGGGAAGACTGGGACGATTTTGTCGAGAGGCTTCAGCAAAGCTTTGTTACGAAAGAATGGCTGGGGGACGCAGCGGCCGACAAGCGAAGGGCTCATCTTTTGACCAGCTGCGGACCAAAGACTTACACGCTCATGAAGGACTTACTGGCACCCAAAAAGCCGGCGGACGAAACCTTTGAAGAACTTAGCAAATTGATTGGGGAGCATCTCAAACCGGCGAGTTGCATACATATGGTCCGACACAGATTCTACACCCACCGACGTCGTGAAGGACAGAGCATACCGGACTTCGTAGTGGACCTCCGGCGTTTGGCCAGCCTCTGTAAGTTCACAGATGCCTGCAGGGGGGAGATGCTAAGGGACTTCTTTATCGAGGGCATCGGTCATGCGGGAATTTTCCGCAAATTAATTGAGACCAAGGATTTGACCTTGGAAGCGACGGCGTTGATGGCTCAAACTTTCCTGGTGGGGGAGGAAGAGACGAAAATAATATACACATGCAATTCTGCCTCTAACGCGGCGATGGATCAGGGAGTCAACATCATCAATGCGATTCAGAGCCCTGTAGGCAGGCAGGGGCAGTCCGACACCCACCAGGCAGCAATAGGCCCCAGAGTAGGACTTCGACAGAGACAACGGCAGGCTGAACGGACATTCACGCCATCACAGTGGACAATGCGGCCCAGGATGGGGCCATTGACACCCACTAATAGGGTACTTAAGAGCAGTCAAAGGGACAGTCAGCGTGGAATGCCTGGCCATAGTTCCTTTGTTCCCAACAATGGAAACTTTAACTCATGCTGGAGGTGTGGGGGAAAACACTCAGCCAGATCTTGCAGATTTCAACAGTTTGTCTGCAGGAACTGCAATCTCAGTGGCCACTTAGCTCGAATGTGCAGGAAGTATGCAACCAGACTAATATATGAGGCGGATGGACCAGAAGAGGGTTCTTTGAGGCAGGATGACTTTTGGGGCAAATCGATGGACGCCGAGGTTCAGCGGGTCTATGTGGCGAATATTCACAGTTCATACACCAGAACTCCACCAATGTTGATGAGGGTTTTATTAAACGGTATCCCTGTACACATGGAGCTGGACACTGGGGCCAGCCAGTCACTCATGGGCGTTCAGCAATTTGAGAAGCTATGGCCACTTAAAGCCAGTAGACCCAAATTAGCACGTATTGAGACACAATTACGGACTTACACTAAAGAAATCATTCCGGTGCTAGGCAGTGCAATGTTGGCTGTCACACACAATGGGTTAGTGAATCGGCTGCCGCTCTGGATTGTCCTGGGCAATGGTTCTGCATTGTTGGGGAGGAGCTGGTTAGCCGAGATGAAATGGAAATGGGGTGATGTTCACGCAATGTCATCTGTGGAGCGAAGTTCGTGCTCACAAGCCCTACAACAATTCGATTCACTATTCCAACCTGGCGTCGGGACTTTCAAAGGCACTAAAGTAGTGATACACATCACCCTGGACGCCAGGCCTGTGCACCACAAAGCCAGAGTGGTGCCATATGTGATGCGGGAAAAGATCGAGAGCGAATTGGACTGGCTGTTGAGAGAGGGTATCATCTCGCCCGTTGAATTCAGCGACTGGGCAAGCCCCATCGTTCCCGTCCTAAAAGCGGATGGCTCTGTCAGGATCTGTGGCAACTACAAGGCCACCATCAATCGGGTGTCCCTACAAGATCAATACCCGCTCCCGAGAGCGGAGGACCTCTTCGCCACGCTGGCAGGTGGCAAGCTGTTCACCAAGTTGGACCTCACTTCAGCCTATATGACCCAGGAACTGGCTGACGAATCTAAACTACTGACCACCATCACCACGCACAAGGGGCTGTTCGTTTATACCAGGTGCCCATTTGCCATTCAATCAGCGGCCGCGATTTTTCAACGAAACATGGAAAGCCTGCTTAAATCCGTTCCTGGAACGATCGTATTCCAGGACAACATCCTCATCACGGGTTGAGACACCGAGGAACACCTCCACAACCTGGAGGAGGTGCTACACCGACTGGACCGGGTAGGCCTGTGACTGAAGAAGTCTAAATGTGTATTCTTAACTCCTGAGGTTGAGTTTCTGGGCAGGAGGGTTGTGCAGATGGGGTTCGGCCCACCGAATCCAAAACAGAGGCGATTTGACGAGCACCCAGGCCCTGCAACACATCGGAGTTGCGTTCATTCCTGGGACTGTTGAACTATTTCGGGAACTTTCTGTCGAACTTGAGCACGTTGTTGGAGCCACTACACGTGCTCCTGCGTGAGGGTTGCGATTGGTTTTGGAGGGACTGTCAGGAACGGGCTTTTGATCGGGCGCGAAACCTACTTTGTTCAAACAAGTTGTTGACCCTGTACGAGCCCTGTAAAAAATTGGTTCTGACATGTGATGCATCGTCCTCTGGGGTTGGGTGCGTGTTGCAGTAGGGCAATGCTGAGGGTCAACTACAACCTGTGGCTTATGCCTCCAGGTCGCTCTCTGAAGCAGAACGGGGATATGGGATGGTCGAGAAGGAAGCGCTTGCATGTGTCTATGGTGTAAAAAAAAACATCAGTACCTCTTTGGTAGGAAGTTTGAATTAGAGACGGACCACAAGCCATTAACTATCCCTGTTGTTAGACAGCAAGGCTATCAATGCCAACGCATCAGCTCGCATACAGTGATGGGCTCTCACATTGGCTGCTTATGACTACTCCACCCGGCACCGGCCCAACACTGAAAATTGCGCTGACACGTTCAGCAGGCTTCCACTGGCCACCAGTGAGGGGGTAGCGGAGCAAAGCGGCGAGATGGTCATGGCTGTCGATGCCTTTGAGAGCGCAGGCTCCCCCATCACAGCCCGCCAGATCAAAATCTGGACAGACAGAGATCCCCTCCTATCCCTGATTAAGAAATGTGTCCTGACTGGGGATTGGGCGCCCGCACATGGAGCATGCCCTGAGGAGGTCACACCATTCCACAGATGGATGAATGAGCTCTCCATCTAAGCCGACTGCCTACTATGGACAGCTGGGTAGTTATGCCCCAGAAGGGCAGGGAGGCATTCATCAAGGAACTCCACAGCGAGCACCCAGGCATTGTAACATAGAAACATAGAAAATAGGTGCAGGAGTAGGCCATTCGGCCCTTCGAGCCTGCACCGCCATTCAATGAGTTCATGGCTGAACATGCAACTTCAGTACCCCATTCCTGCTTTCTTGCCATACACCTTGATCCCCCTAGTAGTAAGGACTACATCTAACTCCTTTTTGAATATATTTAGTGAATTGGCCTCAACAACTTTCTGCGGTAGAGAATTCCACAGGTTCACCACTCTCTGGGTGAAGAAGTTTCTCCTCATCTCGGTCCTAAATGGCTTACCCCTTATCCTTAGACTGTGACCCCTGGCTCTGGACTTCACAACATTGGGAACATTCTTCCTGCATCTAGCCTGTCTAAACCCGTCAGAATTTTAAATGTTTCTATGAGATCCCCTCTCATTCTTCTGAACTCCAGTGAATACAAGCCCAGTTGATCCAGTCTTTCTTGATATGTCAGTCCCGCCATCCCGGGAATCAGTCTGGTGAACCTTCGCTGCATTCCCTCAATAGCAAGAATGTCCTTCCTCAAGTTAGGAGACCAAAACTGTACACAATACTCCAGGTGTGGCCTCATCAAGGCCCTGTACAACTGTAATAACACCTCCCTGCCCCTGTACTCAAATCCCCTCGCTATGAAGGCCAACATGCCATTTGCTTTCTTAACTGCCTGCTGTACCTGAATGCCAACCTTCAATGACTGATGTACCATGACACCCAGGTTTAGTTGCACCACCCCTTTTCCTAATCTGTCACCATTCAGATAATAGTCTATCTCTTTGTTTTTACAACCAAAGTGGATAACCTCACATTTATCCACATTATACTTCATCTGCCATGCATTTGCCCACTCACCTAACCTATCCAAGTCGCTCTGCAGCCTCCTAGCATCCTCCTCGCAGCTCACACTGCCACCCAACTTAGTGTCATCCGCAAATTTGGAGGTACTACATTTAATCCCCTCGTCTAAATCATTAATGTACAGTGTAAACAGCTGGGGCCCCAGCACAGAACCTTGCGGTACCCCACTAGTCACTGCCTGCCATTCTGAAAAGTACCCATTTACTCCTACTCTTTGCTTCCTGTCTGACAACCAGTTCTCAATCCACGTCAGCACACTACCCCCAATCCCATGTGCTTTAACTTTGCACATTAATCTCTTGTGTGGGACCTTGTCGAAAGCCTTCTGAAAGTCCAAATATACCACATCAACTGGTTCCCCCTTGTCCACTCTACTGGAAACATCCTCAAAAAATTCCAGAAGATTTGTTAGGCATGATTTCTCTTTCACAAATCCATGCTGACTTGGACCTATCATGTCACCTCTTTCCAAATGCGCTGCTTTGACATCCTTAATAATTGATTCCATCATTTTAGCCACTACCGATGTCAGGCTGACCGGCCTATAATTCCCTGTTTTCTCTCTCCCTCCTTTTTTAAAAAGTGGGGTTACATTGGCTACCCTCCACTCGATAGGAACTGATCCAGAGTCTATGGAATGTTGGAAAATAACTGTCAATGCATCTGCTATTTCCAAGGCCACCTCCTTAAGTACTCTGGGATGCAGTCCATCAGGCCCTGGGGATTTATCGGCCTTCAATCCCATCAATTTCCCCAACACAATTTCACGACTAATAAGGATTTCCCTCAGTTCCTCCTCCTTACTAGACCCTCTGACCCCTTTTATATCCGGAAGGTTGTTTGTGTCCTCCTTAGTGAATACCGAACCAAAGTACTTGTTCAATTGGTCTGCCATTTCTTTGTTCCCAGTTATGACTTCCCCTGATTCTGACTGCAGGGGACCTACGTTTGTCTTTACTAACCTTTTTCTCTTTACATATCTATAGAAGCTTTTGCAGTCCATTTTAATGTTCCCTGCAAGCTTCCTCTCGTACTCTATTTTCCCTGCCATAATCAAACCCTTTGTCCTCCTCTGCGGAGTTCTAAATTTCTCCCAGTCCCCGGGTTCGCTGCTATTTCTGGCCAATTTGTATGCCACTTCCTTGGCTTTAATACTATCCCTGATTTCCCTTGATAGCCACGGTTGGGCCACCTTCCCTTTTTTACTTTTATGCCAGACAGGGATGTACAATTGTTGTAGTTCATCCATGCGGTCTCTAAATGTCTGCCGTTGCCCATCCACTGTCAACCCCTTAAGTATCATTCGCCAATCTATCCTAGCCAATTCACACCTCATACCTTCAAAGTTACCCTTCTTTAAGTTCTGGACCATGGTCTCTGAATTAACTGTTTCATTCTCCATCCTAATGTAGAATTCCACCATATTATGGTCACTCTTCCCCAAGGGGCCTCGCACAACGAGATTGCTAATTAATCCTCTCTCATTACACAACATCCAGTCTAAGATGGCCTCCCCCCTAGTTGGTTCCTCGACATATTGGTCTGGAAAACCATCCCTTATGCACTCCATAAAATCCTCCTCCACCGTATTGTTTCCAGTTTGGTTAGCCCAATCTATATGCATATTAAAGTCACCCATGATAACTGCTGCACCTTTATTGCATGCACCCCTAATTTCCTGTTTGATGCCCTCCCCAACATCACTACTACTGTTTGGAGGTCTGTGCCCAACTCCCACTTGCGTTTTCTGCCCTTTGGTATTCCGTAGCTCCACCCATACCAATTCCACATCATCCAAGCTAATGTCTTTCCTTACAATTGCATTAATTTCCTCTTTAACCAGTAACGCCACCCCGCCTCCTTTTCCTTTCTGTCTATCCTTCCTAAATGTTGAATACCCTTGGATGTTGAGTTCCCAGCCTTGGTCACCCTGGAGCTATGTCTCCGTGATGCCAACCACATCGTATCCGCTAACTGCTATCTGCAGTTAATTCGTCCACCTTATTCCGAATACTCCTCACATTGAGGCACAGAGCCTTCAGGCTTGCCTTTTTAACACACTTTGACCTTTTAGAATTTTGCTGCAAAGTGGCCCTTTTTGTTTTTTGCCTTGGGTTGTACTGATGAAGGCCATTGCCCCGTCACACGTTTGGTGGCCTGGAATTGATTCAGACCTGGAACACTGTGTTCGCAGGTGCACGACGTGTGCCCAGCTGAGTAATGCCCCCAGGGAGGCCCCGCTCAGCCCGTGGCCCTGGCCCACCAGGCCATGGTCACGCATTCATGTTGACTACGTGGGCCCATTCATGGGTAAGATGTTTTTTATTGTGGTAGATGCGTCCTCGAAATGGATCGAGTGCATCATTCTGAATTCATGCACGTCATCCACCACCGTGGAAAGCCTACGTGCGATCTTTGCAACCCATGGCTTCCCGGACATCCTGGTTAGTGATAATGGCCCATGTTTCACAAGCTACGAATTCTGAGAGTTTATGTTGGGCAATGGCATCAACCACGTCAGGACTGCACCATTCAAGCCGGCCTCCAATGGCCAGACGGAACGTGCGGTCCAAATCATTAAGCAAGGTATGCTCAGGGTTCAAGGACCCTCCCTACAATGCCGCCTATCGCGGCTCCTGCTGGCCTACAGATCCCGACCGCACTCGCTCACGGGGATCCCGCCCGCAGAGCTACTAATGAAACGGACACTCAAAACTCGGTGGTCCCTCATTCATGTGGTTCTGATCGACATAGTTGAGGGCAAGCGCAAGTCACAAAACGAGTACCATGACCGTAATTCGAGAGGGAGATGTATAGAAATAAATGATCCTGTATTCATCCTCAATCACACCATGGGGCCCAAATGACTTGAGGGCACTGTAATTGACAAAGAGAGGAATAGAGTAATCGTGGGAAAACTCAACAATGGTCAAATATGCCGTAAGCAACTGGACCAAGTTTAAAAAAAGGTTCAGCATCGACACGGAGGAACCTGAAGAAGACCATGAGATGGATATCACAACACCAGCAATGAACGAGCAACAAGAGCAATCAGAAGAATGCACAATCCCTGCGGTCAGCCTGGACAGGTGACAGACACTCATGTCATTATCCAACAACCAGAGCCCCAACTGTGGCGCTCCACGAGGGAGCGTGGATCACCTGAAAGACTAAACCTATGATCCCAATAAGACTTTGTGGGGGGAGGTGATGTCATGTATGTAACCACAATGTAACACCACTGTATTACTGTATACACTCAACCTAGATGTACACCTTGACCACAAGGGGTGAACTTGTGGGAGAAACTCCTTACTTGATCACACAGGTATAAAAAGGGAGGTCCCACACAGGGTCATCGTCTTTGGAGTCCTGTGAATAAAGAGTTAAGGTCACAGAGTGACCTTGTCCCCAGAATGTGCCTCGTGTGGTTTCATGCTGTGGAGTAAGGACTTTACAGCAGCCAGTGACATCACAGAAGAGGTGAAATTTAAAGTGTAAAAATCTCTTGGCGATCCATGCCCCATTCTGGGAGACCCCTAGGCAATCTGGGAGGATTAATAACCGTAGGTGGGATCCTTAGGGCGCTCAGGCCAATTGCAGTGCTGTTATTGTTCTCAAGAATTATTTATTTTTAATGTAGTCCTTTGTTATTATTTTAGTGATGAAATTATTCATGACATCTGGACAGTATTATTCCAACATTAGAGGATTTGTCAGCATTATACGTGTGTGTGAGCTGTAACATTGGGGGTGTGGTGGGAAAGGCTAGCCAAAGAAGACGCCATGGTCTGGATCCACCCATTTTCAGTTCTGAAAAGAGAAAAGTCAAGTGATATGGCTTAATACCACAATCCCATATCTAAATTCTCCTGCAAGAAAACACCAGTCTGCATTGCCATCCACCATGATCCAACTTGCTGCAAGGTAATTGGGCTGGATGGGTGCGGCTAAGCACGCCCTGCAATTTTCCACAATTAGCATCCCTACCCTGATCATAGAAAACACAGCTACTATATAAGTGATGGTATGAGCAGCACAGTGGTATCCCTGAGGCAGATATATCACAATGGTGGCCATTGAAACAAAAGTAATTACACTTTTTGGAATTTAACTGGGACAGTGATTTTGGTTTCTTTATGCTCTTGAGATTTACTAAAGAGATCTGCTGCCATTTGAGTGAGAGTGTGCCCACCAGACAAATTAAAAATGTGAAGGAGGGAAATGAGTATTATTATTCCCTGTGGGAATCCCTCTCTTCTGATGTTATAAAGAGGAGGAGGAGAATACAGAAGACGATATATAGGAGGAACAGAGTAAGACGTCACAGAAGATGTTTCTTTCCAGCATGTCGATACCCTCTCGACATGTTTTGAAGATACTGGGTAGTCTGTGGACATCAGGAATCAGCTGCCAGTCGGGAGCAGCGTCGGAGAGGTGGGAGTCTGTGGAGCATCGGAGAGGCCTATAAAAAGGCCCAGCGGCAATCGGGAGCAGCGTCGGAGAGGCGGGTGTCCGGGGAGCATCGGCGAGGCCAGCTGGTGCAGCTACAGCAGGGGCAGAAGGTAAACAAAGAAGTAGAAAGAAATCGAAAGGTGACGTCACAGCCAAGGGGATAAATGATTGGCTGGTGATTGGTGAATAGTTTTTCTTTTCTTTTCCTTATCTGTAGGTAACCTTTATCATTGTTGTTGCCAAATTACATTAATCTAGGGGTTAAATCATGGCAGGAGAGCTCAGACACATATTATGCTCCTCCTGTGCTATATGGGAACTCAGGAACGCTGTCCCTGATGTCTACATGTGCGGGAAGCGTGTCCTGCTGCAGCTCCTGACAGACCACATTGTGGCACTGGAGCTGCAGGTGTATTCAATCTGGAGCATCCGCAATGCTGAGTTAGTCAGACCGCAGGTAAAGGTTACACAGAGAGATAGTGAATGAATGACCAACAGGAAAAGCAGTGGAAGAAAGGTAGTGCAGAGGTCCCCTGTGGTCATCCCCCTCCAAAACAGATACACCGTTTTGGGTATTGTTGGGGGGGATGACTCATCAGGGGAAGGCAGCAGCAGCCAAGTCCATGGCACCGTGGGTGGCTCTGCTGCACAGCAGGGCAGGAAAAAGAGTGGGAGAGTTGTAGTGGTAGGGGATTCAACTGTAAGGGGAATAGATAGACATTTCTGCGGCCACAATCGAGACTCCAGGATGGTATGTTGCCTCCCTGGTGCAAGGGTCAAGGATGTCTCGGAGCGGTTGCAGGACATTTTGGAGCGGGAGGGTGAACAGCCAGTTGTCGTGGTGCATATAGGTACCAACGATATAGGTAAAAAAATGGGATGAGGTCCTACAAGATGAATTTAGGGAGCTAGGAGTTAAATTAAAAAGTAGGACCTCAAAGGTAGTAATCTCAGAATTGCTACCAGTGCCACATGCTAGTCAGAGTAGGAATTGCAGGATAATTCAGATGAATACGTGGCTTGAGGAGTGGTGCAGAAGGGAGGGATTCAAATTCCTGGGACTTGGAACCGGTTCTGGGGGAGGTGGGACCAGTACAAACTGGATGGTCTGCACCTGGGCAGGACTGGAACCAATGTACTAGGGGGAGTGTTTGCTACTGCTGTTGGGGAGGAGTTAAACGAATATGGCAGGGGGATGGGAACCGATGCAGGGAGACAGAGGGAAATAGAATGGGGGCAGAAGCAAAAGATAGAAGGAAGAAAAGTAAAAATGGAGGGCAGAGAAACCCAAGGCAAAAATCAAAAAGAGCCACGTTACAGCAAAATTCCAAAAGGGCAAAGTGCGCTAAAAAGACAAGCTCTCAATGCGAGGAGTATTCGTAATAAAGTGGATGAATTAACTGCACAGGCAGCAATTAATGAATATGATATAATTGGCATCACGGAGACATGGCTCCAGGGTGACCAAGGCTGGGAACTCAACATCCAGGGGTATTCAACATTCAGAAAGGATAGAGAGAAAGGAAAAGGAGGTGGGGTCGTGTTGCTGGTTTAAGAGGACATTAATGCAAGAGTAAGGAAGGACTTTAGCTTGGATAATGTGGAATCTGTATGGATGGAGCTGCGGAATACCAAAGGGCAGAAAATGCTATTAGGAGTTGTGTACAGACCACCAAACAGTAGTAGTGAGGTTGGGGACAGCATCAAACAAGAAATTAGGGACATATGCAATAAAGGTACAGCAGCTATCATGGGCGACATTAATCTACATATAGATTGGGCTAACCAAACTGGTAGCAATACGGTGGAGGAGGATTTCCTGGAGTGTATTAGGGATGGTTTTCTAGACCAATATGTTGAGGAACCAACTAGAGGGCTGGCCATCCTAGACTAGGTGGTGCGTAATGAGAAAGAACTAATTAACAATCTTGTTCTGCGAGGCCCCTTGGGGAAGAGTGACCATAATATGGTAGAATTCTTTATTAAGATGGAGAGTGACACAGTTAATTCAGAGACTAGAGTCCTGAACTTAAGGAAAGGTAACTTCGATGGTATAAGGCGTGAATTGGTTAGAATAGACCGGCAAATGATACTTAAAGGGTTGACAGTGGATAGGCAATGGCAAACATTTAAAGATCACATGGATGAACTTCAACAATTGTACATCCCTGTCTGGAGTAAAAATAAAACGGGGAAGGTGGCTCAACTGTGGCTAACAAGGGAAATTAAGGATAGTGTTAAATCCAAGGAAGAGGCATATAAATTGGCCAGAAAAAGCAGCAAACCTGAGGACTGAGCGAAATTTAGAATTCAGCAGAGGAGGATCAAGGGTTTAAGTAGGAGGGGGAAAATAAAGTATGAGAGGAAGCTTGCCGGAAACTGACTGCAAAAGCTTCTAGAGATATGTGAAGAGAAAAAGATTAGTGAAGACAAATGTAGGTCCCTTGCAGTCATATTCAGGTGAATTTATAATGGGGAACAAAGAAATGGCAGACCAGTTGAACAAATACTTTGGTTCTGTCTTCACGAAGGAAGACATAAATAACCTTCCGGAAGTACTAGGCGACCAAGGGTCTAGTGAGAAGGAGGAACTGAAGGATATCCTTATTAGGTGGGAAATTGTGTTCGGGAAATTGATGGGATTGAAGGCCGATAAATCCCCGGGGCCTGATAGTCTGCATCCCAGAGTACTTAAGGAAGTGTCCATAGAAAAAGTAGATGCATTGGTGATCATTTTCCAACAGTCTATCGACTCTGGATTAGTTCCTATGGACTGGAGGGTAGCTAATGTAACACCACTTTTTTAAAAAGGAGGGAGAGAGAAAACGGGTAATTATAGACCGGCTAGCCTGACATCAGTAGTGGAGAAAATGTTGGAATCAATTATTAAAATGAAATAGCAGCGCATTTGACAGGATCGGTCCAAGTCAGCATGGATTTATGAAAGGGAAATCCTGCTTGACAAATCTTCTAGAATTTTTTGAGGATGTAACTGGTAGAATGGACAAGGGAGAACCTGTGGATGTGGTGTATTTGGACTTTCAAAAGGCTTTTGACAAGGTCCCACATAAGAGATTGGTGTGCAAAATCAAAGCACATGGTATTGGGGGTAATATACTGACGTGGATAGAGAACTAGTTGGCAGACAGGAAGTAGAGAGTCAGGATAAATGGGTTCTTTTCAGAATGGCAGGCAGTGACTAGTGGGGTGTCGCAGGACTCAGTGCTGGGACCCCAGCTATTTACAATATACATTAATGATTTAGATGAAGGAATTGAGTGTAATATCTCCAAGTTTGCAGATGACACTAAACTGGATGGCGGTGTGAGCTGTGAGGAGGATGCTCAGAGGCTGCAGGGTGACTTGGACAGGTTAGGTGAGTGGGCAAATGCATGGCAGATGCAGTATAATGTGGATAAATGTGAAGTTATCGACTTTGGGGGCAAAAACACGAAGGCAGAATATTATCTGAACAGCGGCAGATTTGGAAAAAGGGAGGTGCAACGAGACCTGGGTGTCATGTTACATCAGTCATTAAAAGTTGGCATGCAGGTACAGCAAGTGGTGAGGAAGGTAAATGGTATGTTGACCTTCATAGCTAGGGGATTTGAGTATAGGAGCAGGGAGGTCTTTCTACAGTTATACAGGATCTTGGTGAGGCCTCGCCTGGAATATTGTGTTCAGTTTTGGTCTCCTAATCTGAGGAAGGACGTTCTTGCTATTGAAGGAGTGCAGTGAAGGTTCACCAGGCTGATTCCCGGGATGGCAGGACTGACATATGAGGAGAGACTGGATCGACTGGGCCTTTATTCACTGGAGTTTAGAAGGATGAGAGGGATCTCATAAAAACATATAAAATTCTGACGGGACTGGACAGGTTAGATGCAAGAAGAATGTTCCCGATGTTGGGGAAGTCCAGAACCAGGGGACATAGTCTAAGCATAAGGTGTAGGCCATTTAGGACTGAGATGAGGAGAAACTTCTTCACTCAGAGTTGTTAACCTGTGGAATTCCCTACCGCAGAGAGTTGTTGATGCCCGTTCATTGGATGTATTCAAGAGGGAGTTAGATATGGCCCTTACAGCTAAAGGGATCAAGGGATATGGAGAGAAAGCAGGAAAGGGGTACTGAGGTGAATGATCAGCCATGATCTTATTGAATAGTGGTGCAGGCGCGAAGGGCCGAATGGCCTACTCCTGCACCTATTTTCTATATTTCTATGTTTCTACACAGCAGCAAGTAAGTAGCAAGTGTTTGGAGCACTCAGTTAATTGCTAGGTAGCTGCACTGGATGGCTTGTGTGGCTTTTTGTCCCACTCTTTAAGAATGTCTACCACAGCAGGATTTGGCACTGACAACCAATAGACGGTCAAGAACGTTGCAAAGAGGAAAAAGAGTACATCATTTATATGCGTCATCTCCAAGGTGTTGAGGTGGAAAACAGAATTTCAACCTTGTAGATTATGAGGATGACAAAGGTGCAGAAGATATTGCTGAAGAAAAGGAAGCTGGTGATGTGCACCTGTGAATTCCTGCATTGACATTGTTGAGTAAACAATAACTCAATAGTCTAAATACTGTAAACTCCAAACAGGTACAAACCTGGCTCTACTTTATTAGGGCCAAAAGTGATTACATTACAAGATGGCTGGCCTTTTATACCTGGGCCGCACACACGTGCGCACAGCCCAATGACCTCCGACAGTGGTGCCACCTGGTGGCTAGTAAACCCAAGCATACATATATAATATCCCCCTTTAAGATATTAGTAACGGTCTTTTTACAAATTGAGATGGCCCGGGGCTTTCCGCTCCCGAGTTGAACGTCTCAGTTCAACTCCAGCCTTGGGCGAGCGTACTGAGTCTGTTATTACTGGGGGCTGGGTAGTCGATCTGATGGGAGTGGCAATGACCACATCAGGCATTTGAAAGTCCAGATTCATTGACCATGTCAGTGATTGAAAGTCCAGATTCATTCATGACAGCGGAGTTCACTGATGACTGAGGGTAGGTTGGTTGGTCACTGATTGTGTCTTCCTCAGACTATTCCGGTTCATCCGTGTGCCACAGCTTTATCTGATCGACATGTTTCCTGCATGTCTGCCCATTCTTGAGCTTAACGATAAACACCCTGTTACCCTCCTTGGCTGTAACAGTACCGGCGATTCCTGTGGGACCTTGACCATAATTCAGTACATACACAGGATCATTGCTAGAAACGTCACATGACACAGTAGCGTGATCATGATACCCTTGCTGACTTTGACGTCTGTATCCGACATGATTATTCAAGTCAGGGTGGACAAGAGAGAGCCTGGTCTTGAGACATCTCTTCATCAATAGTGCTGACCTCACATATTTGATACCATTGAGTTTCATGAACTCTTGAAACTCCATACTGGTGAAGCAAGATCCGTTGTTGCTTGCAATGATGTCAGGCAGACCTTGCATAGCAAACATGACATGAAGGCTCGCAATGGTAGCTGTGGATGTGCTGGATGACATGATTGTACACTCTATCCACTTGGAATAAGCATCCATCACAACTAAGAACATCTTTCTCAGGAAGGGACCTGCAAAGTCGATGTGGATCCTGGACCATGGTTTAGATGGCCACGACCACAGAACAGCCGAACATCGTTGGACCATTGCCTGGAACAATCCATAACGGTAAATCGTGAACCGCACCATCATACGACACCTTGATTACTGCACTGCCAATCACCGTTATGAGTTCTTTATTGTTCATACGCAACTTGGCATTGACTTGACTCAGCTTAGGCCTCACTTAGGCTAGCCTTAGTATTCCACAGCCTGTCGAATGTTCTCTGGCTCATTATTGATTGACTCGCACCCATGTCCAATTCCATCGATACCGGCACACCATTAAGATTTACATTAATCATTATCGGTTGGCTTTTTGTTAGGAATGAATACAGTCCATACACTTCCTTCTCTGGTTTCTTGGATTGCATATCCGGATCCGCGCTAGACTGGTCATCATCCTCCATGTGGTGTGTCGCAGCACGCTTGCTTGGTTGCGGACACATGCACCGGAGGTGCCCCACTCTCGAACAGCCTTTACAAATATACTGTTTAACCCGACACTGATGATGCCAATGATTTCCCCCACAACGTCAACATGGTGATATCGGATTCATTCCCGTTGGCGGACTTTGCGCAGCCACAGGTTTCGCATACGCAGTTGGGTAGGTCCTGCTATATGCAGCTCTGCCAAACGACGACACTATCTTGTTTACAGTACTTGCCGAGTTCCGATTTTTCAATGATATCTGCTTTAAGCTTTTGTCCGTCGTCATGCATGATTGGGCAATCGTGATGGCCTTGCTCAAATCCAGCATCTCCGCCGCCAGTAACTTACACAGGATCACCTCGTGGTTGATGCCGATTACAAAGAAGTCCCGCAGCATGTCTGCCAATGCAGTTTTGAACTTACACGGTCCAGCTAGACGTCATAGGTCGGCAACGAATTCCGATACATCCTGGCCCTCAGAACGAACGTGCGATATAGAATCGATATCTTGAGATGATGATGCCTTCATTTGGTGTGAGATAGTCACGAACCAGAGCACACAATGTTTCATAGTCCTTGTCCGTTGGATGTAAGGGTGAGAGGAGATTCTTTATGAGTCCATAGATTTTCAGACCGCAAACCATGAGGAGGATTGCCCGGCACCGAACTGCGTCTGCCTCTTTCTCCATTTTGTTGGCCACGAAGTACTGGTTCAGGCGGGCTACAAAGTCTGCCCAATCTTCTCCCTCCACGAATCGCTCCAGAATTCCAATTGTGCTCATTTTTGCATGCGAATGCTCTTGTTACCTCATCGTCAAATGTTGTGTATGCAATAACGCAATAGTCTAAATACTGTAAACTCCGAACAGGTACAAACCTGGCTCTACTTTATTAGGGCCCAAAGTGATTACATTACAAGATGGCTGCCCTTTTATACCTAGACCGCATACACGTGCGCACAGCCCAATGACCTCCGACAGTGGCGCCACCTGGTGGCTAGTAAACCCAAACATATATACATGACAGACATCCTGTCCCAATTTGCTCTGCTGCAACCCCCTTGATCAAAGCCCTGTTTCACATGCTTTTTCACTCCTACACACCAGCTCCGATACTAATCACTGTGTATTAGATAGTGTGGATATGGTGCCAAGTGATTCAGAGCAGGACAGAGCTGGAGAATTGGGGAGTGAATGAGGATGTGCCACCTTCCCAATAGAGAGTGAGGAGAAGCTGCCCATTGCTTTGGAGTCCAGGGATCTAGAACTATTGGGTGCTCACCTGAAAAGGAGGTTTCAGGAACATCACACCTATGTGCAGATTTTCATGTCAGTCTCTGAGGATAAGCAGCAAATGATAGGTGCAACTCTTGAGTCTACAGCCCTCATGTGCAGCACTGTCAGGGAAGCTTTTTCATTGTTGTAGACATCAATGAAGTGTTTATCAGCTTGACTGGAATCAAATCTGCAGCAGACCCGCACCTAAGAAGTGGCCAGGGACCTGTTGATGCTTCCACCTTCACAGAAGTACAGAATACCGTCCTGTTGGCAATCGGGGACAGAACAGACAGTGCCGATACCAGACCCTAGCAGCTGGGATGCACGCTACTCCCTCTCAGGGTTTTCAGGATCTGATAACTATCAATAGACGGGTCAACCCACTGATCAGAGGGGATATAGATCCAGGGACCAATAGAAGGACAATGGCTGGAGTCAACCTGCCTGAGGTTGCCGTCGCTCAGGACAGCTGTAAAAGCCAGACTGACAGCTTTATCCTTCAGAGCAACACACTAGTAACATGTAAAAGAAAGACTTGGATTTATATAGCTCCTTTCATGACCAGCGGACATCGCAAAGTGCTTTACAGCCAATTAAGTATTTTTGGAATGTAGTCACTGTTGTAATATGGGAAATGCGGCAGCCAGTTTACGCACAAGCAAGGTCTCACAAACAGCAATGTGATAATGACTAGATTATCAGTTTTCTTGTTATTTTGATTGAAAGATAAATATTGGCCAGGACAGCAGGGATAACTCCCCTGTTCTTCGAAATAGTGACATGGGATCTTTTATGTCCACTTGAAAGCACAGACGGGGCCTCAGTTTGACGTCTCATCCGAAAGATGGTACCCCTGACAATGCAGTGCTCCCTTGGCTCAAGTCCCTGGAGTGGGACTTTAACGGATTCAGGCGAGAGTGCTACTTACTGAGCCACAGCTGACACATGTAGGAGGCGATACCAAGCTATTCAGGCACAACTTCCAAAGACACAGTCGACAGCGGCTCCCTCCCAGATCAAGCTTCCATAAGAGAAAGGCCAATCAGTCCCATGACCCTTTTGTAGCACAAAAACAGCCAACCACCTTTCACAAAGGGGAAGCATGATGTGAGGGAAGAAGTTGGCTTGTATTCACTTTGGACCTCATTGTATTAAAACAGATTGAGCACGACATCGGGCTTTGTTATTCATGATGGTTAGAGTCATACTAGAAAGGCTACACTTGATCAATCACATGATAGTTATTGGCTTTGTCAAGTAGGAGCAAAGAAGGTTGATGTGTTGTTATGTTCTAGGATGTGCACTGGATTAATTTGAATGAAATGGAAGTAAGGGAGTGGTGACAAAGATATTCTGGACTGGATTTTCAGTTGGATTGTGCCTCTGTGAACGCCCCAGAGGAGCGGTAATGGATCTCGAAATGCGGAGCATGCTCGAGGGGCTAGATGGCCTACTCCTGTTCCTAATTCTTATTACTGCCCAGGAGGCCAGCTCCCAGCGCCCCGCTGGGAAATATGGTGTCGGTTTTGTGGCGGTGCAAAATACTATGGCCTTGCTCTGTAGTTTCATTCAGATCATGATGTCAGTCATCGTGCAATGTCCTGCTCGTGCCCCGGTCACTAAATTAGGTGGAAACGCTGCATTTAACATCTGCCCCAAGTCCCGGTTGAAAAACCAGGCGGTTCCATGCTCTGTTGGCGTTTTTTCTGCAACCTATTTAAAGTGAGGGAGAAGGATCCTAAATTGGAGCTCACATTGACTGCAACGTTTCCGCACAACACGCTGCATGAATTTCTGACTTTAAAGCGGTCGATTTATCTGTCGTACAAGGTCCTTACAATTTCAGTGAAATAATTTAATGCGGGCATTACTAGTTCGCTATGTCGCCTACTCCATGCTCTGGTTAGGCGGTGTCAAGATAGAAGGGCCGTTGGCCATGTCGGGCCATGAATGAGGAGAGGCCGTAGACGTCTGGACAGGAGGCCGACCCACCACAAGTTTACAGGCAGCAACGCTCATATCTCCAGCTCTCTGAGGAGCAGTGTGTGAGAAGGATGCACTTCCAAAAGGAAGTGCTGACAGAGATATGCCATCTCCTACAGGCAGACCTGCAGCCTCACGTCGGCACCAGGACTGTGCTGCCCATCATAGCGAAGGTCTCTGTGGTGCTGGCCTTCTATGCCTCCGGCTCATTCCAGGCTGCATCTGGGGACATATGCAGTGTCTCTCAACACGCTGCACATTGCTGCATTCGCCACGTCATAAAGGCTCTCTACGCCCGCAGAATAGACTTCATAACGTTCCCAATGAGCAGGGAGAGCCAGAATGAGCAGGCATGTGGGTTTGGCACGTATGCAGGCTTCCCAAGGGTTCAAGGAGCCATTGAATGCACACACATGGCCTTGGGAGCACCATTCAACAATGCAGAGGTATTCAGAAACTGAAAGGGATACAAGGTCCTAAACGTGCATCTAGTGTGCGACCGCACGCACTGCATCCTCGCAGTGAATGATCTCTATCCAAGGAACGCCCATGATGCTTTCAACCTGCGTGAGAGCACTGTGCCACAATTGTTTGGACCACCACAAGAAGGGTGCGGCTGGCTGCTCGGGCACAAAGGATATGGCCTAGCCACCTGGCTAATGATCCCCCTCCGTAACCCCACCACACAAGCGGAGCATGGCTACAATAAGAGCCATGCGACCACCCGCAACATCATCGAGCAGACAATAGGGGTGCTCAAGCATCGTTTCTGATGCCTGGACCACTCTGGAGGCAGCCTTCAATACTCATGCTACATGCTGCACAACTTGGCCATCATGAAGGGCCAGGCATTGCCAGTGGGGATTGCAGCCCCACCTCAGGAGGAGGACGAGGAACAGGAGCCTGGCAAGGCCATAAATGGCCAGACACACCAGTAGGAGCACCATCCACGGTGGAGGCAGTGTGGCGATTCTGCCAGTGCAAGAACCGCACGTCAGCGGCTTATAATGCATCGGTTCTTTTGAATGCAGGAAGCTGAGGGATGCAGTTAATACTGACCATGTGCCACGATAATGGCACATCTCCATTAAAGTCCACAATTATACACACAACACCAATGCGAAACAATCAAAGTAACATTTTACTTACGACACCAACGTCGTTGCCTCAAGCACAACTAATCCCCCCACCCACTCTCAGTAAGTCACAAAACGTCCTGTTGAAACACCATCAAGCACAATTAAGTTAAACAATGTAACAATATTTACAGCCATTATTTACATTAGGAGTACATCTGGCCATGGTAGGCAAAGTCCTCAGTCAGACTTAGCCTGAGCGTTCCCACACCTCACCTTTTCTCCCTTCCCCCTCGGGCGGCGCGTCAGCATCCGGAGCACCATGTGTGGGCACAACTTGCTGGCCTACTTTGCACAGTCACTTCCACGTCGGACTGTGGAGAACACAGAGAGGAAGGCAGCAATCAGTGTGTGCATGGCATTACACGAGACTGACTCAGAGCACACTGAGCCTGAAATGCAGCAGTCTGCGAGTTCTTGCCAGCAATCACTGACAGCATCACATCACAAAGTTCTTGCGTGGCTTGGGCCTGTGATGTGATTGCTGCTGTCATGTCAACCATGGCATGTGCCATCCCCTCTGGGACTCCACTTTCACTTGTTGACCCCATCGCCCTCTGTGAGCGGGCAAGGCTGGGCACGTAAACTATAGCAGGCCTCTGCGCATGCGCAATTAAAATAGCTTTTTTTGCACTGCTGTTTTTGATTGTGGCGGCTAAGTACAGGTGTGTAACACCTGATTTAGTGCATGCAATCAATGCAGCTGAGTTTTGGGTGACTTTCCCGGACGGAGGCGCAAACCTTTATAGGGCACTATACATACCGCCCCGCCATGAATAATACCGCAAAATGGCCGGAACCAAATTTCCAACCCTTGATGTGAAACAGAAGAGAAGACTTTAATGAACGGTTGTGCTATTGCAGCAGTCACTGAGAAGTCCTTAGAGTGACGCTCTTCTCCATGTATTTATGTTTCCAAAACTACTAAGGCCATCTCCCCAGGAATATTCAATTCCTGTCCTTTTTGGAAGTCCCAAGATATGCAGGGCACTGCAGGCTACAAATATGTGGGATACCGAAGTTGGTGCCTACTGCAGAATATGGTCACTCTGGTAGAAGCATGTGTGTAATTGTAGCACTCGTTTGCTGCAGTTTGGACAACTCATATTGGGGTCATAATCCATGAAAGTAGGGGTAGGCTTCATCACTCACAAGCTATATACTGACATGATTTTCTTCTATGAAAGGATCAGTGAGGGCCTGAATTCCGAAGGATATACACCTTGTGATAACTTACAATCCATTACAATATAGGAAGTGGCAGCCCACCTCTGTTGAGGAGGGCAAGAGGGTTGACTTTAGGAGCCCACAAAGCAATGTGGATGGCATCTATTGTACCATGGAACTTGAGGAAGTTAGCAACTCCATAAGATTGGATGGCCCTGTCTTGCTTCTATCTTGCTGTGATGCCAAAGGTAATGAATATCCCAGCTCTCTTGGAAAGTGCATCAGTCCACCTACTGCCCTCTAGTTATTAGAGAGCCCCATGACCCCCCTGAAATGACTCAATGTCAAAAAGATGAGCAATTGTCATCTTTGTAACCACAGAGAGAGAGCAGTGCAGACAGAGGACTGTGGCTACAGTCCTGGCACAGCTCCCATACTGCTTCTTTAACGAAGTATACTTGCCCAACGCACACCTTCTTGCTCAGGTCCTCATACGACTTGTGTTGCCAGTATATTCTTTGGGTGGAGGCTAATTTCTGGTGACATGCATCCTCCTTAAATACTGCCTTACTCCCTTTTCCTCCATTCTTTCCTGCTCGTCTTAATAGAAAATAGGTGCAGGAGTAGGCCATTCGGCCCTTCGAGCCTGCACCGCCATTCAATGAGTTCATGGCTGAACATGCAACTTCAGTACCCCATTCCTGCTTTCTCGCCATACCCCTTGATCCCCCTAGTAGTAAGGACTACATCTAACTCCTTTTTGAATATATTTAGTGAATTGGCCTCAACCACCTTTTGTGGTAGAGAATTCCACAGGTTCACCACTCTCTGGGTGAAGAAGTTTCTCCTCATCTCGGTCCTAAATGGCTTACCCCTTTGTTAGATCTCTTAATTTCCAATGAAATACGAACTCCGATGGTAGTTTTAACTTTTTAATCTTGGCAGAGAGCAACAAACTGCTGGCTGATTGCCAGTTTCTTTGTCTTGCTGAGACACAAGGTCAAAATGGCTGTATTTTATATCCGGATCAATTTACAGAAAAGAACTCGCCTTCTTTGACCTTATTGGCTCAATTGAAAGTATTTTAACATTTTATTGGCTCGCTACCCAAGGTCCGAAAATGTCAAGTTGATTGATGAGTTAATGCAACATGCCGAACTGCATGTAGCAGCCTTGACTTGGGGGTCTGTGAATTTTCAGTCTGTCTAAATGAGCCTGTTTGAATTCTCTATCAATCCCCCCTTTGATTCTTTCACAAACTGAATCATAAAACATCAGGTATCACTGGTTAAACATTCTGCAAAATAATTTCATACATGTTAATAGAGTTTCCTTCTAAAATTTGTTGATGTGTTTCGCCACATGTCCGGACTAGTAGCTTCCACACAAATTTACACCAACCCGAGTTCCATCGTGGCCACAATGGAAGTCTGGTTTTAGTGGGTTAATTAACCTTATTCCAATTTAATCCAAATCAATATCTTAATTCAACCAGAAAACCACCTTTCCTTAAGCATAACATACCCCTGTGCCACGTACAGACGGTCTGCTGGGACCTGCAAGGTGTCTCACCTGCGGGACAGCAGCTACAGCCATCTGGTCGCAACAACATTTAATCAACATAAACAAACAATATAAAAGTAAAAGGTATTTACATGTAATTCCCTTGCTACCCTACTATTTCCCTTTGGTGCAGAGGGTCGGCTAGTAAGAAGTAGACCTATGCCTAGAATACCTACAATCAATACTACAGTAAATTTATACATTTTCACGAAAAGTAATTGTCCTTATTAGATTTCAGCTTCAGTTACGGGTGCTCATTTAACGTGTGAAGCGTGGATCCAGGCTTTCTTTCCTTGGACTTTAACAGCTGCCTGGGTGGTCAATAACACTTGATAAGGTCCCTCCCACTTGGCACCCAAAGGTTCTTTATGCAACTTTTTCACACTCCCGGGATGATGTCGTGTCCTCCTTCGGGTGGATTACCCCAAGCTGCCAATACCTGTCGGGAAACAGAACTAATAGCATTGGTTAAGTTCTGACAGTATGATAACAAAGTGTCATTCATTAAGTGAACATCAGCTTTCCGTAAATCGATAGTTCCTGGCAGCGACATGGGTCTTCCTGTTATAATTTCCAATGGGCTTAGACCTGTAGTTCTGTTCGGGGTTGCCCTAATGCTACATAGCACTATTGGTAGTGCCTGGGGCCATGGTGTTCCTTCTTGGTGATATTTGGCAAGCCATTGTTTCAGAGTTCGATTCATTCGTTCTACTTGTCCTGATGATTGTGGATGATAAGGACAGTGTAAATCCCACGTAATGTTCAGTAACCTGCAGACTTCTTGGCAGACAGCACCTGTGAAGTGTGTTCCCTGATCTGAGTCAATGCTACTCGGGACTCCCCATCGGGGAATGTAATCCTTACACAAGACCTTTGCAGTGTGATTGGCTGTGGCTCTTTTAGTTGGGACAGCTTCTACCCATCTAGAGAATCTGTCGACCATGACAAGAATGTTAGTGTATCCTTGGCATGAAGGAAGAGATGTATAATCAACCTGCAGATGCTGGAATGGTCCGACAGGGGGCAGGGGGCCTCAGTTGGGGCATTACCGTGATGGGTCCAGAATTATTTTTCTGGCAGACCACACAGCGGTCTACTACCAGCTGGGCATGTTTTTTAAATCCCCGACCCCACCAGCTTTTCTGGAACTGTGCCATCATCTGTTGTGAGGCCAAGTGTCCCCACGAGTGGA
This sequence comes from Pristiophorus japonicus, assembly GCF_044704955.1. Classification (NCBI taxonomy): domain Eukaryota; kingdom Metazoa; phylum Chordata; class Chondrichthyes; family Pristiophoridae; genus Pristiophorus; species Pristiophorus japonicus. The sequence continues at coordinate 71,816,680 of NC_091980.1, read as the reverse complement.
TCTGTTGGGCTAAAAAAGGGTATAAGCGCTTGTGGCGCGACTGGCTTGTCGGTAACTCTTTGTCTCCAGACACCATCTTCGCATAGCTTAATTCCTGCCTCAATCCATGTCCATTTTTCCTCTCGGGAGCACTCGCCTTGCGTTGTTTGAAGGTCTCATGTCAGAGTCCTGAGTGCTTTCAATCTGCACATCTGTGTTGGTTCTTCTGGAGGAACGCCCTGTGAGGCGGCATCTTTAGCTGCCTGGTCGGCTAGGGCATTTCCCTGTGCTTCTGTGGTATTTTCCTTGGTATGGGCCTTACATTTAAGGATGGACACTTCCTGAGGTAATTGTATGGCCTCCAGTAAGTCTCGGACTTCTTTTCCATTTCGGATAGGTGTACCAGCAGCAGTGAGGAATCCTCTTTTCCGCCATAACAGACCAAAGTCGTGAGCGACTCCAAAAGCATAACGCGAATCTGTGTAGACATTAGCTGTCTGTCCTTCTGCTATTCGACATGCTTCTGACAGGGCCCGTAACTCGGCCTGTTGTGCTGACGTTCCTGAGGGTAAACATCCTTTTGCCACTACCTCATATAAGGTTGTAGCTGCCCATCCTGCTTTTCTGGTACCATTGTCAACAAAGGAGGAACCACCTGTAAACAGGATGAGGTCTGGGTTGTGCAGAGGCTCCTCTGCAGCTAAGGCTGCTTCTTCTGTTTCTTTTAAAATGTCCATGCAGTCATGCTCTTCACATTCTCCCATCTTTTGCTCCCTCGATTCTGACATCGGGAGCATAGTTGCGGGATTAACCGGGCTGGCCCGGACGATATGGAGATTAGGAGCTTCCAAAACTGCTGTCCAGCGGGTCCATCTTGCTGCTGTCACCTGAGACATTCTATTCATAGACAGCAAAGCGTGTACGGTGTGGGTACACTTGACAATCAGCTTTTGGTCGAGGACTAGACCCGCAGTGATCATTACCGCTCAACATGTAGCTTCCATGGCCCTTAGGCAACTTCCCCATCCGAGGGCTACCGCATCCAGTTTTGCCGAATAATAGCCAATAGGTCTTTGCCGATCCCCATGTTCTTGTGTCAGTATAGCTGTCATATATCCTTCTTTCTCATGAACAAACAGGGTAAATGGCTTACCACTATCGGGGATTCCCAGAGCCGGTGCTGAACACAAAAACTTTTTCAAACTCAGGAAGGCTTCTTGCCTTGCGTTGTTGGCTGAGCAAGCTGTGTGAAGGAGTCAATCCAATTTCTGTTAAAGTTACACAATCCCAAAAAAGACCTTAGTTCCTGAATAGTGGTGGGTTTTTTAGCAGCCCGAATGGCTGCAGTTCTATCCTGGGTAAGTTCTCTCTTTCCTTGTGACATCTTTTGTCCCAGGTATACAACCTCTTCTTGGGATATTTGTGCTTTGTCAATGCTGGCTTTATGTCCTTTCAGCCGAAGGTGATCCAGCAAAGCTCGTAAATCTTATTCATGCTGTTCTTCCGTGTTTGAAGCTAGCAGGATATCATCTACATATTGGATGACTGTGGATGACAGGGGAGGTAATTCTCGCAAATGGCTTTGTAAAGCCATGTGGAATGCCGTAGGCACCGACCAAAATCCGCTGGCCATATCTATAACCGAGAAATATTTATGTTCCGGTTTGAGGGCATTAAAAATGGTGGAGGGATCTGCGACCAAAGGAGCTTTTTGATCAATACACTGGTTAGCTTTCCTATAATCGACAGTCAAACGGCAAGTCTTATTAGATTTCTGTACCGGCCACACGGGGCTATTGGAGGAGCTATGCGTTTTAATAAGCACCCCTTGTTTCTCCAATTGCTGAATAACCGGTAAAATTCCCGCGATGGCAGTTGGACTGATGGGATACTGTTTAGTGTATGGAGGCTTGGTCCCTGTAAATGACGCAGGCTCCATCTGGAGTAGGCCACAATCGTTCTTATCTTTAGCCCATATCGGGTGTTCCTTCAATTCTTCTTTCTTCAAAGTTCTTATTGACCATGTCACCCGACCATCCTCGAAATGCAACGATGAATCTATTTGGATTAGAACGTCCATTCCCAAAAGGGGTTAATCTACTGGGCCTATCCAGACCGGCGTGGTTAGTTCATGTGGACCCAGCCCTATAAGTACCGGTGTTGTCCTTTTAATTTCCATTTTATGGCCCCCAACTCCATAGGCTGTACATGCCCTACCATCCAACGGCAAAAAGTCTCCATATTGTAGGGGTAAGCATGTTAATTCCGCCCCTGTGTCTAAAAGACAGTCCACATCCTTATTGCCCACCCTCACAGTTATATATAGCCCATCTCCCCTTTGTTGTATTAGTGCGAGGAGGGGGGCCAGGGTGAGCTCTAATCGTTTTTTGCTATCCCAAGTAACTCCTTCTGTTGTTGTATTGTCAGTCGCTTAAATGCTTCTATGAGGTCGTTATCTTGTGACAAGCCTGGCTTGTTGGTTGAATTGTATCCCTGGCTGCGTCCTCTTCCCCAGCCACGACCTTGCTGTTTTGCCCTGCACGTCTTGGCCCAGTGACCTTCTTTCCCACAATAATGACATTTTCTGGGTAATTTTCCCAATGACTGTTTATCGGAATCCTGGGATTTCCATTCCATAGCCTGTACAGCTCGGACTTTAGCTCCCATATCCCGATCTAATTGGTTACATCGATCCACCAATGCTGCAAAGATAGTTCCTCTATCTTCCCAGTCCGGTAACACTACCTTAAGCATTTTGGACAGTTCTGGCTTTAGACCTGCCACGAAAGCTGCTTTCAGGGGTCCAAACGCTTGTTCATCCATTTCCTCATCCGTATTATTCATACCCGAATTTTCTAGCCACGTGCATTTAAACCGCTCGTGATACTCCAGGACCTCCTCTGTTCCTTTCTGTTGGCAGGCTGCAATTTTTCCCCAGTCTGTCTTAGCTGGACTGAAGGCTTGCAGCCAGTGTTTAATCGCCTCCCATCCTGCGTTTAATTCTTGCTCATTCTGCCCCAAAGCTTCATCTACCTTGTCGTGCAATTTTCTTCCCTGTGTTTTTGGCACCATTATGGTCAAAATTTGCACTCTGTCCCAGGGATGAAGTTGATATATATTTCTTAAGCGGTCCAATTGGTCCCACGTTTTTACTCCCCCTTTCTTTGGATTGGGCAATTCCTTGGACCATTTATCAATTTTCTCTGGGTCTGTCGGATCATGAATTAAGTATTTTTCATACAGCCTTTTCTTCGTTTTTTTGGTTCCGCCCTCATCCGCAGTCTCTTCTGATTTGACTACAACTCGTCTTTTTTTAAACGGGGCAAAGCGCACCCCTAATTCTTCATCATCCTCCGACACTGTATTGTCGGAGGATTCGGAATCCGTATCTATTCCTCGGTCGTATCTTCGGGTTTACTCTTTTAATTTATCCAAACATGGGTACCCTTGGAATTGATCAATACATTTTCCTTTTCCTAATACTGTCTCTTGACCTAATGATTTTTTCCATTCTTTAATTTCACCTTTAAGATCTTTAACTTCCGCTTCCAGCTTTTCAAGTTCAAGCTTTTTCTGTTGCAGCTGTGCACAAACAGCTTGCAATTGATCCTTTGTACTGGTCAGTTCTCGATCATGTTGGGAACGCATTATAATTTCATTCCGGTTTCGGATCTGGCCCATAACCGCTAGGGACCATCTAGTTCGCTCTTTATTTTTCATACAGGTCGTTTTTCCCCAGACCCTTTTAATCTCGTCTAAGGACCATTGTCCTTTGGAGGTTCCGTACTTTTGTTCGATCTTAATACAGGTTTTAGATAAGTTGAATTGTTGCTCTATGTATTCTTTCAACTGTTCGAGAATTAAATCTAGCGAACCTTGAGGTGGTGCCTGCCCATCTTTAACAGTTGTAGGCAATTCTTTGCCCTTATCTCCTGCCGCCATTTCTTTACTAAGTTCTTTACTGGGGTCTCGAGTCGTAGGCCTGCTAGCCGATCAATAGGTCGGTGATTAATTAACTAACACACCGCCGAAGTTTAGACGTCTATGGGACCTCGAGCCGACTACCAACCGGAGGGTTCGCAAACCGGAGGCTTTCGGAATCGCGTAGAAGGAGAGGCCAATTTAGACTTTTGACCGAGGACTTTTTTTTAAAAAGAGGAGTCCTTACCTCAATATGTAGGTCCGATGTCCAAAATTCAGTTTCTTTCCTCAGCGACCCTGCTCGCAGCACCAAAATTGTTAGATCTCTTAATTTCCAATGAAATACGAACTCCGATGGTAGTTTTAACTTTTTAATCTTGGCAGAGAGCAACAAACTGCTGGCTGATTGCCAGTTTCTTTGTCTTACTGAGACACATGGTCAAAATGGCTGTATTTTACATCTGGATCAATTTACAGAAAAGAACTCGCCTTCTTTGACCTTATTGGCTCAATTGAAAGTCTTTTAACGTTTTATTGGCTCGCTACCCAAGGTCCGAAAATGTCAAGTTGATTGATGAGTTAATGCAACATGCCGAACTGCATGTAGCAGCCTTGACTTGGGGGTCTGTGAATTTTCACAGTCTGTCTAAATGAGCCTGTTTGAATTCTCTATCACCCTTATCCTTAGACTGTGAACCCTGGTTCTGGACTTCTCCAACATTGGGAACATTCTTCCTGCATCTAACCTGTCTAAACCCGTCATAATTTTAAACGTTTCTATGAGATCCCCTCTCATTCTTCTGAACTCCAGTGAATACAAGCCCAGTTGATCCAGTCTTTCTTGATATGTCAGTCCCGCCATCCCGGGAACCTTCGCTGCACTCCCTCAATAGCAAGAATGTCCTTCCTCAAGTTAGGAGACCAAAACTGTACACAATACTCCAGGTGTGGCCTCACCAAGGCCCTGTACAACTGTAATAACACCTCCCTGCCCCTGTACTCAAATCCCCTCGCTATGAAGGCCAACATGCCATTTGTTTTCTTAACCGCCTGCTGTACCTGCATGCCAACCTTCAATGACTGATGTACCATGACACCCAGGTCTCATTGCACCTCCCCTTTTCCTAATCTGTCACCATTCAGATAATAGTCTGTCACTCTGTTTTTACCACCAAAGTGGATAACCTCACATTTATCCACATTATACATTAACGATAATGTAAAATAAAACCTGCTCCTGAGAAACCCTCATTGTGAGGAGCTGGGTGTCAAAATCTCACTGTGGTCTCATACTCCCATAGGCAGTTAGAAACAAGTTTACATAAAAAATAGGAGCAGGAGTGGGCCATTTGGCCCCTTGAGCCTGCTCCGCTATTCAACAAGATCACAGCTGATCTTCGACCTCAACTCCACTGGCCTGTACTCTCCCCATATCCTTTGATTCTCTTAATATCCAAAAATATATCGATCTCTGTCTTGAAGATACTGAACTACTGAGCCTCAACAGCCCTTTGGGGTAGAGAATTCCAAAGATTCACCACCCTCTGAGAAAACAAATTTCTCCTCCTTGCCGTCCTAAAGGCCGACCGCTTATTCTGAGACTGTGAGCCCTGGTTCTAGATTCCCCAGCTGAGGGAAACATCCTCCCTGCATCTATCCTGTCAAGCCCTGTAAGGATTTTGTATGTTTCAATAAGATCACCTCTCATTCTTCTAAACTCTAGAGAATATAAGCCTAGTCTACTCAATCTCTCCTCATAGCACAATCCCCCCATCCCAGGAATCAGTCTGGTGAACCTCCGTTGCACTCCCTCTATGACAAGTATATCCTTCCTTAGGTAAGGAGACCACAACTGAACACAATACTCCAGGTGTGGTCTCACCAGGGCTCTATATAATTGCAGTACAGCATCTTTACTCTTAAACTCAAACCATCTGTAATAAAGGCCAACATACCATTTGCTTTCATAATTGCATGCTGTACTTGCATGTTAACTTTCAGTGATTTGTATACAAGGACACCCAGGTCCCTCTGAACACCAACATTTCCCAATCTCTCATCATTTAAAAAATACTCTGCTTTCTATTTCTTCTACCAAAGTGAATAACTTCACATTTCTCCACATGATAATCAATTTGCCATGTTCTTGCCCACTCACTTAGCCTGTCTATATTCCCTTGAAGCCTCTTTGCATCCTCCTCACAACTTGTATTCCCCCCTAGTTTTGAATCATCAGCAAACTTGGATATATTACATTTGGTCCCCTCATCCAAATCATTGATGCAGATTGTAAATAGCTGAGGCCCAAGCAATGGTCCTTGCAGTGTAAAATGTGAATTATTTTCTCTCAATCTGGTTCAGTAAAATTACTGAGTCGAATACCTGTTGTGCTTTGAACAAAGCAGTCTTTATTTTACCGGTCGGCAAGACTTATCAGACAGAGGATATACATTCTCGATCGAGCGTACACACTCCCTACGGATAAGTGAAGTTACATCGTAAAGCGACAACAGTTATACATTCTCGGCAAAAGATAACAAGATAGGGCTAGAGTGACATCCTAGTTCAACCTATCTCTTTTGGTCCCTCTTTCCCTTTGTCCACTCATAAGCCGACCTAAGTATGGTCTGATTTTAAACAAAGACCTTCTGTTAATGTTTCAGGTTAATAACATGATTTAATAAGACCTTGAGGTTTTTCTGCAAGCTGTGGGTTTTGTTTCAATATGTGTTAGTGTTGTAATATTTTGCAGTCTCGAGTCCGAGATGTCATGGCTATTCCTCCATGAATTCTTTGTTAGCTTATACTGTCCCTATACAATTCCCACGTTCTCAACTTCAATGTCTCTATACATTTTAAACATTCACATTCCCCCCTTTTATCATTCCATGATAACACTTAGGATCATTCCAGGAGTAAAATGTATAGGGAATGTGAACACACCTAATATCCAGAAAAGTTCCCATTTTGCGCATAAACATAAGACATGTAGCTCTCGTCTCTGTCTCCCCTCCCATGCGCCGAAACTGTCATATATCAACACTATTATACAGACTGTGGCATACAGACAGTTTCATCTTATGGCTCAGGATTCAGATAAATAGTCCAATTATTTTGCTGATTAAAAGAGTTCAGTTTTCCCGTCTCTCTTCTCAGGTCACCGTCAGTGTAGCTGGCTGTCTATCACTACGGGTAAAAGTTCAAACTGGTCCACGTTCCAATTAGGATGCCAACGGCCTTGTTCAGCTATGGAGAAGAGGAAGTCTGGAACAGAAACAGGAGTTAGAATAACCAGTAAAATAGGTTCGTTAGAGGGTGGTGAGCTTGCAGTGGTGCAGGTGAACCCAGGCACTTTTCCCCTCAACCTTGGCTGCAGTGGGGGTAGTGAGTAACACCTGAAAAGGCCCCTCCCATTGTGGCTCTAATCCCTTCCGAATCCATACTTCCCTGGTGCCACGAGGGACAATTCGGGTAAAACTGGGAGGTCGAGGTGAGCATCTTGAACCTGGTTGTGACCTAGTCGCAGAGCCTGAGTCAGAGAAAGAACATAGGTGGTCATCAGTCGAGCTGAGATACCATATCTAGGAACAATTTCCCTCATTAACACCTTAACAACAGTTTGAGCCTTATTGTCCAGGGTAGAGTAGGCTTCAATCCATCTGCTAAACACATCTACTATTACTAACACATATTTGTAACATTGAACTTTTTGCAACTCAATGTAGTCCAACTGAAATGTCTCAAAGGGACCTTCAGGTAGGGGCGTTTTACCCCAATCACAGGGGACTCCCTTCCCTGGATTATGTTGCTGGCAAACCAGGCAACGACTACTGATGTTCTGGGCGAGCGCCTGGAGTCTAGGGTGCCACCAAGTAGCCAAAAGTGTATCACTCGTGGTCCTTGCTCCACAATGAGTAGCAAAATGCATACAATCAATAACCCATAGAGCCAACTTGTCAGACATGCAAGTCTGTTCCGCGGGAGTGGTCCAGAGTTTAGAAACATTGTCATAAGTACATGCATAATATTTCCACAACAGTTTATCTTTTTCAGGATCGTCCTCCTGTGCTTTTATAACATCTTGGATGGTTGGCATTGGTTTTTTCCGAGGCTAACTTATCCTTCGCAGGATTTTTAGTCTGACTCATAATTTTGGGCACTACCATCTGTTGGTCACGAGAGGCCTGTTTGGCCTCTTGGTCAGGACAACGATTCCCTATATCAACCAGAGAATTTCCGGTAGTGTGGGCAGTACATTTGACAAGGGCAATGCGTTTGGGGAACATGGGGGCTTGCAACAAATCAGATACTAGCTGTTTATGAGATATCTCATTCCCCTGTGAGGTTAGGAATCCCCTATTTTTCCATAATTGTCCGAAATCATGGGCCACCCCAAAGGCATACCTAGAGTCGGTATAGATATTGACTTTGAGATCTTTAGCCAAGATACAGGCTCGGGTGAGGGCGAATAGTTCAGCTTGTTGAGCAGAATAGGCGGTTTCAAAAGCGGTAGATTCCAAGACCTGATTCTCCTGGTTTACTATGGCGTATCCTGAGATTCGTGTATCTTCTGGATTAATAGAAGTACTTCCGTCAACATACATAAACAATCATGACTGGGTTCTTCCTCATCTTGGGGTGGCTCAGTAAGAATACAGTCTGGATCTTCCATTGGTACATCAACTAAATCTTCCCTGACTGATGTGGCCTCTTAAATTAAAGATAAGCAATCATGACTGGGTTCTTCCTCATCTTGGGGTGGCTCAGTAAGAAAACAGGCCGAATTAATTGCAGTACAGTGCCGAAAAGTCAGTTTAGGATTGCCTGTGATTTCAGTGGGTTCTGTCGGATAGAGGGCCAGTCCACATTGCCCTGCACTGGGATCTCAATCGGATCAATGGGAGTATAACCCACTTGGGAGGGGTCCTCTGCCCACACATGAGGATCCACATAGTCAGGTATGTCCGAGCCAGTATAATGCTGTAGAGTCGTTAAGAACTTCTCGGGGTCCCCATGAAATTGGACTGTTCGGCCATGTTTTACGATTTGCACATCCCGGCTGGTAGGGTCAGCCTCATCTATGGCCTTGCGTACCATAACTCCCAAATCTTTAGCATGGTGAGGGGCTAATACTTCACGAGCAATATGCGGTGCCATTGTTAGGGGCTGTTTCCACAGATTCTTATCCACTTCCACAAAATCTGCCTCTCTTTCCAGCCCAGTCACTCTAGCCCTTAATAGAATTCCCTTCACTTCCCCTTCGTGATCCTGATAAAAGTTCTGCAGGTCCTGATTCTTTCCACTGGGATCGTATGCTAGGGTCACGTGATAGGGTGCCTGCGGCAGGTCCAGAGACCACCACTGAGGGGTTCTAGTGGTATAATACTGCCGCTTAAGGGTTTCCTGTTTTACAATAATCCCATCATCTCCACACTCCAAATGCAACTGAAATTTGCAGAGGAGGTCTCTAGCCATCAAGTTGGTTGTGATAACAACTCGATGTTCCACCGATTCTTCCTGGTAACCCATTTTAACCGGTTCTGACACTGGGAATGTCGAGATTTGTCCCAGGAATCCTGAAAGTTCCTGTGTTTCAGTAGAGGCAGGGAGTTTAAGCTTTGATTGTACAGAAGACATGAAGGCTCCCGTATCTATCAAAAAGGGTTGCCACTCATTCAGAATGGGTTCGTCGTCCGGGGAGGATCCCTGCACAATCAAGCTGTGTAGTCAATCGGGGGACAATTGACCAAAGGGGTTGTTCTGGGAGAAGTTAGTGTAAGATCCTCCTCTCCCCCCTTGCCCCCCTCCTCTTCCTCCTCTTCCTTTTCCATGCTGACGGTAGGGGCAATTTTTATTCCAATGTCCTTCCTGCCCACAATTAAAACAGTCAGTTCTTCTTACCAAGTCCCAGCCTCTTCCCATACCATGCCGGGGACAATAGGGAGGTTTATTAGCAGGGCTCGGGCCGTTTGGTTGTTTAGTATAACCGTATCCTTGCTTATCCATCCAATCCTGTATGCAACACTGCGGTTCTATTGATCCTTCCTCCCGAGATGGCTCTTCCTTTCTAGTCACGTATTCAGTCTTGACCTGGGTTGGGGGCGCACTTCCCCCCTCCCCTTTCTTTTCTTGCCAATAATATCTAACTGCCCTTTCCATTTGTCCGGATAGCGTGAGCAATCAAATAGTTGTTCGAAGATCACATAGACATCTATAGTAGGGTGGTCTGCAGCTTGTTGTGCATCAGGGTTTGGCATTGGTCTGACAGGGAATTGGTGTCGGGACTTTGGGATCTTGGAAATCATTTCTAGGTCGGAGGATGTTTCGGAGCTGTCTGACTGCTTGACAGTTCTGCGTCTCGATCGGCGGGGGTGTTTGCTATGTCTTTCACAACTTGGACTGGTAAATTGACTAGAAGATTTACGGGACTGTCTGTGATATCGAGATATAGTTCTGCCCTTTCGAGTGTGAGATCTGGTCCTTTCGGCTATATTGCTTGTGAACTGGGGATCCGAATCGCTATCAGAGGATGAGGAGTCAGTTTGGGTTTGTTGCTTTGGTGGTATGGGGTTATTTTTAACTACTCTCGGCGGAGTGTAAGGTGGAGGGTGTTGGGAAGAGGACTGGAGCAAGGGGCCAGGGGGTGCGGGAGGCGCCGTTGGGCGCTGAGTCAGTGACCACTCATCAATTTCATCATCAGCCTCGGTTAACACAAAGCCAGCCATTTTACTACGTAGTCGGTCAATACCTTTCTCAGAGGTCCCAGAGGATCTCTTAGTAAGTTTCTTGTGCGCACATTCTTTTTTTTTTAAGACGTCTATAGTTTTAACATGTGTTCCCTCTGTCAATGAAAGTCCTAATTTATTTGCCAACTTGACAGAAGTGATGCATCTTTTAATTTTTTTTTTGACAATCCCTGTGCTTTTTTTTTACTACCTCTACGCTTCTAGTGCCACCTAGAGGCCACTGGTCATCTCCTAATAATTTGTTCAGGGCTCCTGATAATTTTCTAAAGTCTTCAGCTCTCTCAGGGAATTCTTCACATAACTTTTGTAGCGGACTACCCGCATCCGTTGTTTTATCCAACTGATTACCCATTAGCGTGTCGTTACGCGTTCACGTAGTCGTGCGATTTAAACAAACTTAAAACGAACAGACTTTACTGAAAAACAGAGTTAACAAACTTACTAATCTAACACAAAGCCGCGTCGCCCCTGCGGCTCACGTCACCACGCGATTCAACCTTAAACAAACTTAACAAACTTTAACACAAAGCCGCGTCGCCCCACGGCTCGCGTTTCCACGCGATTCCAACTAAACAAGCTTAACAAACTTAACACAAAGCCGCGCCGCCCCGCGGCTCGCGTCTCCACACGATTCCACCTAAACAAGCTTAACAAACTTAACACAAAGCTGCGTCACCCCGCGGCTTGCGTCTCCACGCGATTCCACCTAAACAAGCTTAACAAACTTAACACAAAGCCGCGTCGCCCCGCGGCTCGCGTCTCCACGCGATTCCACCTAAACAAGCTTAACAAACTTAACACAAAGCCGCGTCGCCCCGCGGCTCGCGTCTCCACGCGATTCCACCTAAACAAGCTTAACAAACTCAACAATAAACGGACTTACTGAAATCAGCACTGACTTCCGCGGTTCGCGTTGCTGCGCGTTCGCGTCGGCCCACGTTTACTCTCGCGCGCGTGCGCACCGCCGTACATCACGCGTCACCACGCAATTACGTTGCCGTGCGTCTGCGTCTGCCTTCCTCCACTCGGCCGCAGGCTTGCGCCGCTGCGCGTCTCGCGTCGTTGCGCGTTAGCGCCGCTGCGCGTTCGCATCGGCCCTCCTCCTCTCGGCCGCACGCTTGCGCCGCTGCACGTCTCGTGTCGTTGCGCGTCAGCGCCACTGCGCGTTCACGTCGGCCCTACCTTCCGAGTTGCTGCGGGATTTAAATTCAATCAGTGCCTAGACGGGCCAAGTGATATACAAGGTCGACGTCGTACCTGAATTGAACACCTATCCTCTATTTAATTCCCCATAAGCCTTATTTTATTCCCTGTGAGCCTAATTTTCTAAATTTGATTTCTTATGAGCCTTATTTAATTTCTTTTAGTCTCCAAATTTCCCTATCCTTTCGCGTCACTGCGCAGTTTAAATTCAATCAATCAATGAAAGCCCTAATTTAATGGAGTTTTTTTTGCCAACTGGACAGGAGTGATTTATTTTTTTTTTACTGCAGTGGAATTTTTCTCATAATTTAAAATCTCAGAACATTTTTTTTAGCACCTATTTAGTACGTTACTTTTTTTTTTGTCTTTTCCATAACTAGAGAGAAGTCTGGCACGTAGGCTGTGGACTGCTTTTCGTTATCTCAATTGTTCCAGCCTCAAGGTCGTATTATTTAATATGATATTTTTTTTTGAATCCTTTTGAATCCATCTCAGTTGTTTTGCTGTGCCTTCTCTGAATGTTTTCTTTCAACAAGTTTTTCTTTTTTTTTAACAAACCTATCCTTTGTGCATTTCCTGGCTCCGTAACTTATCATCCGAATATACGTAATTCAATAAGGTTCACACTCTTAAATTTCCCACATACAGGACAACACTACGAAGGGTTAAAACAAACTTTCATTCTGTTTGAGATAAAACAAACCACAACTCCCCGGCTTTTTTTTTAACAGTAAAAATCACAGAAGCATTTCTCATTTAAACAGACGTTCACAAGAGTCTCTTTTCTTTCCTATTAATTTTTGGATCCATGATTGATCATCTATCCCTATCTAGCTCTAACTATAACCTATCTTTCCAAGTCGCCGCTTGGTTTGCGTCATCGCGCAATTTCCCTATCTCTATCCCTATTCTAAGTTTGAAAGGTATTCACCAGATTGTCCTGGATCTCGTTCAGACACTACCTGAGAACCAGCGAGTGGCTAAACTTTCCTCAGACTTTTGAAACCGGGGGAAACTGGAGCAGTATTGAAATTATACTCACTCCAGTGGCCACTTTCCCCTCGTCTCGTCCAAGGCTAGTCTGGCTCTTAATTCGCAAGTTTTCGGCAGTCGTCCGTTGAGATCCCACTTCTGACACCAAATGTAAATGTAGATTCTTTTCTCTCAATCTGGTTCAGTAAAATTACTGAGTCGAATACCTCTTGTGCTTTGAACAAAGCAGTCTTTATTTTACCGGCCGGCAAGACTTATCAGACAGAGGATATACATTCTCGATCGAGCGTACACACTCCCTACGGATAAGTGAAGTTACATCGTAAAGCGACAACAGTTATACATTCTCGGCAAAAGATAACAAGATAGGGCTAGAGTGACATCCTAGTTCAACCTATCTCTTTTGGTCCCTCTTTCCCTTTGTCCACTCATAAGCCGACCTAAGTATGGTCTGATTTTAAACAAAGACCTTCTGTTAATGTTTCAGGTTAATAACATGATTTAATAAGACCTTGAGGTTTTTCTGCAAGCTGTGGGTTTTGTTTCAATATGTGTTAGTGTTGTAACATTTCGCAGTCTCGAGTCCGAGATGTCATGGCTATTCCTCCATGAATTCTTTGTTAGCTTATACTGTCCCTATACAATTCCCACGTTCTCAACTTCAATGTCTCTATACATTTTAAACATTCACAGCAGTACCCCACTAGTTAGTCTGCCAACCCGAAAATTACCCCTTTATTCCTACTCTGTTTTCTGTCGTTAACCAATCCTCAATCCATGCTAGTATATTACACCCAATCCCATGAGCCCTCATTTTGTTTAATAATCTGTTATGTGACACCTAATCAAATGCCTTCTGAAAATCCAAACACACCACATCCACTGGTAGCCCCTTATCTATTCTGCTAGTTACAACTATGGCATGCAGGCAGAAGTTCTCAGCTGCAGTAATTGCTAGTTAAACGTTCAGTAGTCTTTAGCCTCAAAACCACTTCACTTCCACCTGTCTCTGCTGATCCAGGCAACAACTACATCCCAACTTACCCCGACTGCTTTTTGAGCATAACGTCAGGAAATTCAGGGATGCAGTCCCACTGGGCTCAATGAAATGAGCTGGCAGGTGAGTTGACTGGTGGATTATGGAAGGGCCAAATCACATTTGGAAACTTGGGGACGATGTGGGGCGGGAGTGGGGGGGTGGGGGGGGGGGGCGGCAGGGGGGGGCGGGTGGGAATGCTGCCGAACAACAGCGGGAAAGGCTTCCTTCTCAATTTGGAGTCCTAAAAAACAAGTTTTTAAAAATCATACAAGCACTGAAAAGAACATGTAATTTGGGGACTTTATTGTCAAAGTCTTGAATTAAGAGGGAGGACTATAGAAACTTGAGCTTTTTAGTGTGGAAACGAGGTATCTGCATTTATCATAATAATAACTTTTATTTATATAGCGCCTTTAACGTAGTAAAATGTCCCAAGGTGCTTCACATCAGTGTTACAGACAAACAGATGAATTTGACACCAAGCCACAGAAGAAATTAAGGCAGATGATCAAAAGCTTGTTTAAAGAGGTAGGTTTTAACGAGCGTCTTAAAGGAAAGAAAGAGAGGTAGAGAGGCGGAGAGGTTTAGGGAGGAAGTTCCAGAGCTTAGGGTCCAGGCAGCTGAAGGCACGTCCACCGATGGTTGAGCAGTTATAATGAGGGATGTTCAAGAGGCCAGAATTTGAGGAGCGCAGACATCTTGTGGGATTGTGAGGCTGAAAAAGATTACAGAGATAGGGAGGGGGCATGTCCATGGAGTGATTTGTTATCAAGAAGGAGAATTTTGAATTCAAGGCATTGTTTAACTGGGAGCCAATGTAGGTCAGAAAGCACAGGGGTGATGGGTGATCTTGACTTGGTGCGGGTTAGTCCACAGGCTGCTGAGTTTTGGATGACTTCAAGTTTATGTAGCGTGGAATGTAGCCGGCCAGGAGTGACTTGGAGTAGTCAAGTCTAGAGATAACAAAGGCACGAATGAGGGTTTCAGCAGCAGAAGAGCTGAGGCAGGGGCGGAGGCGGGCAATGTTACGGAGGTGGAAAAAGGCGGTCTTAGCTTTGCTGCGGATACGTGGCTGGATCAAATATGACACCTAGGTCACGAGCAGTCTTGTTCACCCTCAGATTGATGCTAGGTAGAGGGACGGAGTCAGTGGTTAGGGAACGCAGTTTGTGATGGGGACCAAAGATAATGGCTTCGGTTTTCCCAATATTTAATTGGAGAAAATTTCTGCTCATCCAGTACTGGATGTCGGACAAGCAATATAACAATTTAGATACCAAGCAGGTGTCGACAGAAGTGGTGGAGAGGTAGAGCTGGATGTCGTCTGCGTACATGCAGAAACTGACTCCGTGTTTTCGGATGATATCGTCAAGGGGCAGCATATAGATGAGAAATAAGACGGGACCAAGGACAGATCCTTGGGGGATGTCATGCATGTATGCTTGGGTTTACTAGCCACCAGGTGGCGCCACTGTCGGAGGTCATTGGGCTGTGCGCACATGTGTGCGGCCCAGGTATAAAAGGGCAGCCATCTTGTAATGTAATCACTTTGGGCCCTAATAAAGCAGAGCCAGGTTTGTACCTGTTTGGAGTTTACAGTATTCAGTCTATTGAGTTATTGCATACACAACATTTGGCGATGAGGTAACAAGAACCTTCGCATGCAAAAATGAACACAATTGGAATTCTGGAGCGATTCGTGGAGGGAGAAGATTGGGCAGACTTTGTAGCCCGCTTGAACCAGTACTTCGTGGCCAACAAAATGGAGAAAGAGGCAGACGCAGTTCGGCACTGGGTGATCCTCCTCACAGTTTGCGGTTCGAAAATCTATGGACTCATAAAGAATCTCCTCTCACCCTTAAGTCCAATGGACAAGGACTGTGAAACATTGTATGCTCTGGTACATGACTATCTCACACCAGATGAAGGCATCATCATCTCAAGATATCGATTCTATACGCACGTTCGTTCTGAGGGCCAGGATGTATCAGAATTCGTTGCCGACCTATGATGTCTAGCTGGACCGTGTAAGTTCGAAACTGTATTGGCAGACATGCTGCAGGACTTCTTTGTAATTGACATCAACCACGAGGTGATCCTGTGTAAGTTACTGGCGGCAGAGATGCTGGATTTGAGCAAGGCCATCACGATTGCCCAATCATGCATGACGACGGACAAAAGCTTAAAGCAGATATCATTGAAAAATCGGAACTCGGCAAGTACTGTAAACAAGATAGTATCGTCGTTTGGCAGAGCTGCATATAGCAGGACCTACCCAACTGCGTACGTAAAACCTGTGGCTGCGCAAAATCCGCCAACGGGAATGAATCCAATGTTGGCGTTGTAGGGGAAATCATTGGCATCATCAGTGTCAGTTTAAACAGTAGATTTGTAAAGGCTGTTCGAGAGTGGGGCACCTCCAGCGCATGTGTCCGCAACTGAGCAAGCGTGCTGCAACACACCACGTGGAGGCTGATGACCAGTCCAGCGCGGAACCGGATATGCAATCTGAGATACCAGAGGAGGAAGTGTATGGACTGTATTCCTAACAAAGAGCCAAGCGACAATGATTAATGTAAAACTTAATGGTGTGCCGGTATCGATGGAATTGGACATGGGTGCGAGTCAATCAATAATGAGCCAGAAAACATTTGATAGGCTGTGGGATACTAAGGCTGTAAGGCCTAAGCTGAGTCCAGTCAATGCCAAGTTGCGTACGTACAATAAAGAACTCATAATGGTGATTGGCAGTGCAGTAATCAAGGTGTTGTATGATGGTGCGGTTCACGATTTACCGTTATGGATTCTTCCAGGCAATGGTCCAACGCTGTTCAGCAGGAACTGGTTAGAAAAAATCAAGTGGAACTGGAATGAGATCAAAGCGTTGTCGTCGGAGGATGATACTCCATGTGCTCAAGTGCTGAGCAAGTTCCCCTCGCTGTTTGAATCTGGCATCGGCAATTTCATGGGAGCCAAGGTGCAGATCTACGTGGACTCGGATGCAAGACCCATCCATCATAAAGCTCGGGCAGTTCCGTACATGATGAGGGAGAAGGTCGAAATCGAACTGGACAAACTCCAGCGTGAAGGGATCATATCACCGGTCGAATTTAACGAATGGACCAGCCCCATTATTCCCGTGTTGAAAAGTGATGGCACTGTCAGGATTTGTGGAGATTACAAGGTTACAATCAACCAAGTTTCGAAACAGGATCAATACCCATTATCGAAGGCTGATGACCTGTTTGCAATGCTAGCCGGGGGCAAGTCGTTCACAAACTGGATCTGACGTCGGCCTACATGACACAGGAACTGGTCGACATGTCGAAGAAACTTACGTGCATCAACACTCATAAAGGACTGTTTATCTACAAAAGGTGCCCTTTTGAAATTCGCTTGGCTGCAGCCATATTTCAAAGGAACATGGAAAGTCTACTGAAGTCCGTCCCCAGAACCGTCGTGTTCCAAGATGACATACTGGCCACAGGTCGTGACTCCGCCGAACATCTTAACGACCTGGAAGAGGTTCTACATCGTCTGGACAAAGTGGGACTCAGACTGAAACGCTCGAAGTGCATCTTCATGGCACCGGAAGTCGAATTCCTGGGGAGGAAAATTGCTGCTGACGGCATCAGGCCTACGGACTCGAAAATCAAAGCCATCAACTATGCACTCAAGCCTCAGAATGTGACGGAGCTGCATTCGTTCCTTGGTCTACTCAACTACTTCGGTAATTTCCTACCTAGATTGAGCACCTTATTAGAGCCACTGCACATGCTGCTAAGAAAAGGCGAGAACTAGGTTTGGGGTGCGTCTCAAGATAGAGCTTTTGAGAAAGCTACTAATCTGCTTTGCTCTAACAAGCTGCTGGTACATTATGATCAGTGTAAGCGTCTACTACTGGCCTGTGATGATTCGTTATATGGAGTTGGTTGCGTGCTCCAACAAACTAATGAGTCGGGCAAATTACAACCTGTTGCATATGCTTCAAAAAGTTTGTCAAAGGCAGAAAGAGCCTACAGCATGGTGGAGAAAGAAGCACTAGCCTGTGTATGGTGTTAAAAAGATGCATCACTACCTGTTTGGTCTTCGGTTTGAACTGGAAACAGATCACAAGCCACTCATTTCATTGTTTTTGGAAAACAAAGGTATCAATACCAATGCATCGTCCCGCATCCAGAGGTGGGCGCTGACATTATCTGCCTATGATTATGTCATTCGCCATAGACCTGGCACTGAGAATTGTGCCAATGCATTGAGCCATCTGCCATTGCCCACACCGGAGGTGGAAATGCCACAACCGGCAGACCTACTGTTGGTCATGGATGCTTTTGAAAGTTAAGGAACCTCTGTCACGGCCCAACAAGTTAAGACCTGGATCAGCCAGGACCCGATATTATTGGTTGTGAAATGTTGTATCCTTAGGTGTGATTGGTCTGCCATACCCAAGCAAATGTGTGAGGAGACCAAACCTTACATCCGTCGCAAAGACGAACTATCCATTCAATCAGATTGTATACTGTGAGGTAATCGTGTTGTTATGCTCAAGAAAGGCAGAGCGAAATTTGTGCATGATCTACATAGCATGCATCCCAGTATTGTCATGATGAAAGCCATTGCCAGGTCTCATGTATGGTGGCCTAGAATTAACTCTGACCTGGAATCATGTATGCATCAGTGCAACACTTGCATGCAGCTTAGTAAAGCACCAGCGGAATCGCCGCTGAGTCTGTGGTCGTGGCCATTTAAACCATGGTCCAGGATCCACAACGACTTTGCAGGTCCCTTCCTGGGAAAGATGTTCTTAGTTGTGGTGGATGCTTATTCCAAGTGGATAGAGTGTACAATCACGTCATCCAGCACATCCACAGCTACCACTGAGAGCCTTTGTGTCATGTTTGCTACGCATGGTTTGCCTGACATCGTTGCAAGCAACAACAGATCTTGCTTCACCATTACGGAATTTTAAGAGTTCATGAAACTCAATGGTATCAAACATGTGAGGTCAGCACCATTCAAACCCCCATCCAATGGACAAGCAGAGCGTGCGGTCCAAACCATCAAGCAGAGTATAAAACGTGTAACTCATAGTTCACTGCAAACTCGCTTGTCACGCATATTGCTTAGTTACAGGACAAGACCCCATACGCTTACCGGGGTGTCCCCTGCTGAACTATTGATGAAGAGAGGTCTCAAGACCAGGCTCTCTCTTGTCCACCCTGACTTGAATAATCGTGTTGAATGCAGACGTCAAAGTCAGCAAGGGTATCATGATCACGCTACTGTGACATGCTACATTTCTATCAATGATCCTGTGAATTATGGTCAAGGTCCCAAATGGATCGCCGGTACTGTTACAGCCAAGGAGGGTAACAGAGTGTTTATTGATATGCTCAAGAATGGGCAGACATGCAGGAAACATGTCGATCAGATAAAACTGCGGCACAAGGATGAACCGAAACAGTCTGAAGAAGACACAATCAGTGACCAACCAACCTGCCCTCAGTCATCAGAGGACTCCGCTGTCATCAATGAATCTGGACTTTCAATCACTGACATGGTCAATGAATCGGGATTTCAATCCCTGACGTGGTCATTGCCACTCCCATCAGATCGACTACCCAGCCCCCAGTCATAACAGACTCAGAACGCTTGCCCAAGGAGACGTTCAACTTGGGAGCGGAAAGCGCCGGAGCGTCTCAATTGGTAAAAAAAAGTTACTAATATCTTAAAGGGGGATATTGTCATGTATGTATGGTTGGGTTTACTAGCCACCAGGTCGCGCCATTGCCGGAGGTCACTGTGCGCACGTGTGTGCAGCCCAGGTATAAAAGGCCAGCCACCTTGTAATGTAATCACTTTGGGCCCTAATAAAGTAGAGCCGGGTTTGTACCTGTTTGGAGTTTACAGTATTCAGTCTATTGAGTTATTGCTTACTCAACAGGGGACACCAGAGGTAATGATGCGGGAGTGGGAAAAGAAGCCAATGCTGGAGATTTTCTGGCTACGATTAGATAGGTAAGAATGGAACCAGGCGAGTGCAGTCCCAACTAGCTGGACATTGGTGGAGAGGAGGATGGAGTGGTCAACTGTGTCAAAGGCTGCAGACAGGTCCAGAAGGACGAGGAGAGATAGCTTACCTTTGTCACAGTCAGGGGCAGGGGTGAAAACCAGATTGAAGGGATTCAAACATTGAATTCATGTAAAGGTGATCACGGATTTGGAAGGCAACAACACATTCAAGTACTTTGGACAGGAAAGGGAGGTTGGAGATGGGGCGATAGCTAGAAAGCAAAGTGGGGTCAGGGGTTGTTTTTTTGAGGAGAGGGGTGATGATGGAAGATTTGAAGGAGTGGGGAACAGTACCTGAGGACAGAGAACCGTTAATAATGTCAGCTAATGGGGGACAGAAAAGGAAGTTGGGGGGTCAGCAATTTAGTGGGAATAGGGTCAAGAGAGCAGGAAGTGGTCTCATGGACAAGATGAGTTTGGAGAGATTAAGAGGGGAGATGAAAGAGAAACTAGAAAAAGATATGAGTTTAGGGCAAGGGCAGGTGGGAGCCTCAGATGAAGTTTGGCCCTGTGGGCTAGGTGAAGGAAGGTAACTCGCAGAGGCAGCTGATCGGACGGTCTCAATCTTTGATACAAAGACGTCTATGAACTCCTCACATGTTGTTGGAGATAAGTGCGGTGGAGATAGGGGAGAGGGGTGTCATGTATTCAACTGTCATTGTAACCCATGGATAAACTGACCTAAGTTGTACACCGTGAGAACATTGACCACTAGGTGGTGAACTTGTGGGACACTCCTAACCCAAACTTTCAGGTATAAAAGGGGAAGCTCCACCCACCTTCATCACTTCAGTGCTGGCTAATAAAGGTTACTGGTCACAGTGACCTTCTCTCAAGCATGGGCCTCGTGTGTATTTATACTGTATAGTAAGGACGTATTATTGGCGACGAGAAACTGGGATTTAAACCACGCGAGCATGGCCACTAGCAGCACAGACGAGAGGTACTGTGTTGGTGATGATTGGGACGATTTTATTGAGAGACTACAGCAAAGTTTCATCGCTAAAGAATGGCTGGGACAGGATTCGGCCAACAAACGCAGGGCTCATCTCCTGACGGTTTGTGGATCTAGAACGTACTCCCTGATGAAGGACTTTCTAGTGCCAGAGAAGCCGGCGGAAAACACTTTTGAAGAGCTCAGTAAGTTGATCGGGGAACACTTTAAACCGGCGAGCAGCCTGCACATGGCGAGACACCGGTTTTACACGCACCAGCGGCGAGAAGGGCAAAGTGTTCCAGACTTCGTGGCAGACCTCCGGCGATTGGCGAGACTATGTAAGTTCCCAGATGCATGCAGAGCGGAGATGCTGCGAGACTTTTTTATTGAGGGCATCGAGCACGCTGGGGTTTTCAGGAAACTGATTGAGACCAAAGACTTGACCCTGGAAACAGCGGCTTTGATGGCCCAGACATTTATCTCAGTGGAGGAAGATACCAGAATGATGTTTGACAAAAATCTTGGTTTAAATGCAGCAAATGGACAGGGAGTCAACATTGTTAACGTGGCACACAGTTCTCCAGGCAGACAGGGGCAATCGGACATGCCCCAGCATGGAGTCAAACCCAAAGGGGGAATTCAACAGAGACAATGGCTAGCTGAACAGCGATTCATGCCATCACAAGGGACAATGCGGCCAGTAATGGGGCCATCAACACCTGTCAATGGTGCACTTAAGGACAGTTACAGAGACAGTCACAGACGATCGACTGGTAATGGACCTTTTGTTTCCAACAACGGCTCATGTTGGAGGTGTGGCGGCAAACACACAGCCAGAGCTTGCAGGTATCAGCAACATACCTGCAGAAACTGCAACGTCAGCGGTCACTTGGCGTGTATGTGCAGGAAGCCTGCAGCCAGGTTGATGTATGAAGAGGACGGGCCTGATGTAAGCCCTACGAGGCCAAATGGACACTGAGGGAAATCGCTGGAAGTTGAAGTTCAGCGAGTTCATGTGGAGCACATATACAGTTCATACACCAGGACGCCATCAATAATGATGAAAGTACTCCTCAATGGCGTCCCAGTATTAATGGAGCTAGACACGGGGGCCAGCCAGTCCCTGATGAGTATCAAACAGTTCGACAAGTTGTGGGCGTCCAAGGCCAGGAGGCCAAAATTATTGCCAATTGACGCACAGCTACGGACATATACAAAGGAGATCATTCCGGTGCTAGGCAGCGCCACGATAGTCGTGACCCACAAAGATTCGGAGAACAGATTGCCACTCTGGATTGTCCCGGGGGACAGTCCCGCAGTGGTGGGGAGGAGTTGGCTTGCTGTCATGAACTGGAAATGGGGCGATGTCAATGCAATTTCTTCTGTGGAGCGAATATTATGCTCACAAGTCCTGGACAAATTTGACTCACTATTTCAACCCGGCATTGGCACTTTCATGGGGACCAAGGTAGTGATTCACATAAACCCGGACGCCAGGCCAGTACACCACAAGGCCAGAGCGGTGCCGTACGTGATGCGGGAAAAGATAGAAAACGAATTGGACCGCCTGCTGAGGGAAGGCATCATCTCGCCAGTCGAATTCAGTGACTAGGTGAGCCCGATTGTGCCGGTGCTCAAGGCAGATGGGTCCGTCAGGATATGTGGTGATTACAAGGCCACCATCAATCTGGTGTCACTCCAAGACCAGTACCTGCTACCGAGAGCGGAGAACCTCTTTGCGACGCTATCCGGTGGCAAACCCTTTTCAAAATTGGACCTGACCTCAGCTTACATGACCCAGGAGCTGGCGAGTGAGTCGAAGAAGCTGACCACCATCACGACACACCAGGGGTTGTTTGAGTACAACAGATGTCCATTTGGGATTCGCTCGGCCGCCGTGATCTTTCAAATATGGAAAGCCTCCTCAAGTCGATTCCAAGGACAGTGGTTTTTCAAGACGACATCCTCATCACGGGTTGTGATACTGAAGAACACCTCCGCAACCTGGAGGAGGTGCTACGCAGACTGGACCGGGTAGGTTTGCGAATGAAAAAGGCGAAGTGCGTCTTCCTAGCTCCAGAGGTAGAATTCCTGGGGATGAGGGTAGCAGCAGACAGGATCAAACCTACGGCGTCCAAAACAGAAGCGATCCAGAGAGCACTCAGACCCCGTAACATGACGGAGCTGCGTTCGTTCCTGGGGCTCAACTATTTTGGTAACTTTCTTCCCAAATTGAGCACGCTGTTAGAGCCGCTACACATTCTCCTACGTAAAGGTCGCGAATGGATCTGGGGGGACAGCCAGAAAAGGGCTTTTGATAGAGCACGAAATTTGTTATGCTCCAACAATCTGTTAACGCTATATGACCCATGTATAAGAAACTTGTTTTAACGTGCGATGCGTCGTCCTATGGGGTCGGGTGTGTGTTGCAGCATGTTAATGCCAAGGGTCAGTTACAGCCGGTAGCTTATGCCTCCAGAAGTCTGTCCCAGGCAGAAAGAGGCTACGGGATGGTAGAAAGGGAAGCGCTTGCATGTGTATCTGCAGTAAAAAAAATGCACCAGTACCTGTTTGGCAGGAAATTTGAGCTAGAGACAGATCACAAACCCCTAACGTCCCTTTTGGCTGACAACAAGGCCATAAATGCAAATGCGTTGGTCCGCATACAGAGGTGGGCACTCACGTTAGCCGCCAATGACTATACAATTCGGCACAGACCGGGCACAATGCCGATGCACTCAGCAGGCTATCACTAGCCACCACTGAGGGGGCAGCTGAGCATGCTGCTGAGATGATCATGGCTGTTGAAGCTTTCGAAAGCGAAGGCTCACCCATGACAGCCCGTCAGATCAAAGTCTAGACAAATAGAGACCCGCTACTGTCTTTAGTCAAGAAATGTGTCCTGAATGGGGACTGGGCAGCCATGTACGGGGCATGCCCTGAGGAATTTAAACCATTTCACAGGTGCAAGGATGAACTCTCGATTCAGGCCAATTGCCTACTATGGGGAAACCGAGTAGTCATGCCCCAGATGGGCAGAGAGGCGTTCATCCGAGAACTCCACAATGAGCACCCGGGCATTGTCATGATGAAGGCAATTGCCAGGTCACACGTTTGGTGGCCAGGGTTAGATGCAGACCTGGAACTTTGTGTTCGCAGGTGCAACACGTGTGCCCAGCTGTGCAATGCACCCAGGGAAGCCCCCCTTAGCTCCTGGTCCTGGCCCACCAAGCCATGGTCACGCATTCATGTGGTCTACGCAGGTCCTTCCATGGGAAAAATGTTTTTGGTTGTAGTAAACGCCTACTCCAAATGGATCGAGTGTGACATTCTTAATTCAAGCACATCCTCTGCCACAGTAGAAAGTCTACGGGCAATGTTCGCCGCCCATGGTCTACCGGACGTCTTGGTCAGCGACAATGGCCTGTGCTTTACAAGCATTGAATTCCAGGACTTCATGGCAGGAAATGGTATCAACCATGTCAGAACGGCACCGTTCAAGCCGGCCTCAAACAGCCAGGCGGAACGAGCAGTGCAGATAATCAAACAGGGGATGCTCAGAATCCAAGGGGGTTCCCTACAAAGCCGCTTATCACGCCTCCTGTTGGCCAATAGATCCCGACCACACTCGCTCACAGGGGTCCCACCCGCAGAGCTGCTAATGAAAAGGATGCTCAAAACCAGGTTATCCCTTATACACCCCACCATGAAAGAAATTGTTGAGAGCAGGCGCCAGTCACAATGTGACTACCATGACGGGAATGCGAGGGCGCGATGTATTGATGTCAATGACCCCGTCTTTGTCCTCAACTACGCTGCAGGGCCTAAATGGCTCGCAGGCACTGTGATTGCCAAAGAGAGAAATAGGATTTTGGTAGTTAAACTTACCAATGGACAAATCTGCCGCAAACATGTGGATCAAACAAAAAGGAGGTTCAGCAACCCCATAGAAGAAGCAGAGGAAGAACACGATGTAGAGTTCACTCCTCCATAGGTGACCGAACACCGGAACCAAGTGGAGGAGAGCCCAGTCACTGTGGGCAGTCCGGACAGGCCTGAGGCACCGCAAACAACAAACACTCAGGCCAGCGCCCAACAACCGGAG
The DNA here is from genome assembly GCF_044704955.1 of Pristiophorus japonicus. Classification (NCBI taxonomy): domain Eukaryota; kingdom Metazoa; phylum Chordata; class Chondrichthyes; family Pristiophoridae; genus Pristiophorus; species Pristiophorus japonicus. Next base: position 71,791,685 of record NC_091980.1, on the reverse strand, counting down.
CCCCAACTCAGGCGCTCTACAAGGGAGCGTAAACCATCAGAGAGACTTAACCTGTGATCCCAATAAGACTTTGGGGGGGGGGGGGGAAGGTGATGTCATGTATTCAACTGTCATTGTAACCCATGTATAAACTGACCTAAGTTGTACACCGTGAGAACATTGACCACTAGGTGGTGAACTTGTGGGAGACACTCCTAACCTGGACTTTCAGGTATAAAAGGGGTAGCTCCACCCACCTTCATCACTTCAGTAAAGGTTACTGGTCACAGAGTGACCTTCTCTCAAGTATGAGCCTCGTGTGCATTTATACTGTATAGTAAGGATGTATTAGGGGGTATAAGGGAACAGTTAGCAGTAGAGAATAGTAGCCTGGGATTATTTTTGCAATCCAGAATGATCCTGGAATAGTGAGCAGTTTTTGTAGACAAGAGTAAGAACCGATAGTGTTTTATGTGTTCGAGCCAGATCTGGTTGTGAATGGCTAAACCAGTTGTCCGCCACATCTCTTCAAGTCTATACCCTATTGACTTGAGGAAGCGTAGATGAGGGCTGTACCACGGGGAATGGTAAGGGTGGGAGAGTGTAATCATTTTAATACGGACTAGGGTATCAAGGTGAGGGTGTGATTGAGCAGATCGGTGGCTGAAGAAAAGTCATTGTTAAAAGGGGGCCAAAGGTTGGACAGTTTCGAGTTGATAAGTGCAGCTGTAATAGAATTTGGAGAATTTTTTCCAGGGGCGGATGCAGAAGGAAATAAGTGTGGATGGGGGAAGGGGGATGTGGGTCAAGAGTGATACAAGGAAATGGTCAGAGATGGCCTTATCTTTAATTTGATATGGTTGGAGTAGCAAGGCCACGAGAGATTGCAAGGTCAAGGGGTGGCCGTGATATGGGTTGAGGAATTTACATAGAGGGAGAGGTTAAGGGAGGAGAGGAGGGAAGTGAATTCAGAGGAGAGAGAACAAGATGAGTTGAGATGGCGGTTGAAATCACCGAGGATGAGAAGTCGCTTGGTGCAATGAAGGAAAGCAGTGAGGATATATTCGTGATAAAGTTTTTATCATGTTTGGATGGGCGGTAGAGAACGAGAATTTTGAATTAAAAGTTAGAGGGGTGGAATAAAATGAGATGTTCAAAAGATGAAAAAGTGCCGGAGGAGTAAGGGGACAGACCAAGGCATGATTTAGTGATGAGAGCTATATCCCGATCATGGCGGTCTGGGTGGGGCAAGTGGTAGAAGGTATAGCTGGGAGGGGAGGCTTCGATTAAAGGAAGTGTTTCATTATCTTCAGTCAAGTATCATAGATATTATACATCGTAATATCTTAGCATGGACATCATCATCATCATAGGCAGTCCATCGAAATCGAGGAAGACTTGCTTCCACTCTAAAAGTGAGTTCTCAGGTGACTGTACAGTCCAATACAGGAATTAGAAACAGAAACATAGAAAATAGGTGCAGGAGTAGGCCGCTCGGCCCTTCGAGCCTGCACCACCATTCAATAAAATCATGGCTGATGATTCCCTCAGTACCCCTTTCCTGCTTTCTCGCCATACCTTTGATCCCTTGAGCCATAAAAGCCATATCTAACTCCCTCTTGAATATATCCATGAACTGGCATCAACAACTCCCTGCGGTAGGGAATTCCACAGGTTAACAACTCTCTGAGTGAAGAAGTTTCTCCTCATCTCAATCCTAAATGGCCTACCACTTATCCTAAAACTGCGTCCCCTGGTTCTGGACTTCCCCAACATCAGGAACATTCTTCCCGCATCTAATCTGTCCAGTCCCATCAGAATCTTATATGATTCTATGAGATCCCCTCTCATCCTTCTAAACTCCAATGTATAAAGGCCCAGTTGATCCAGTCTCTCCTCATTTGTCAGTCCAGCCATCCCGGGAATCAGTCTGGTGAATCTTCACTGCACTCTCTCAATACCAAGAACGTCCTTCCTCAGATTAGGAGACCAAAACTGAACACAATATTCCAGGTGAGGCCTCACCAAGGCCCTGTACAACTGCAGTAAGACCTCCCTGCTCCTACACTCAAATCCCCTAGCTATGAAGGCCAACATACCATTTGCCTTCTTCACCGCCTGCTCTACCTGCATGCCAACTTTCAATGACTGATGAACCATGATACCCAGGTCTCGTTGCACCTCCCCTTTTCCTAATCTGCCGCCATTCAGATAATATTCTGCCTTCGTGTTTTTGCCCCCAAAGTCGATAACCTCACATTTATCCACATTTTGCTGCATCTGCCAGGTATTTGCCCACTTACCTAACCTGTCCAAGGCACCCTGCAGCCTCTTAGTGTCCTCCTCACAGCTCACACCGCCACTCAGTTTAGTGTCATCTGCAAACTTGGAGATATTACACTCAATTCCTTCTTCCAAATCATTGATGTATATTGTAAAGAGCTGGGGTCCCAGCACTGAGCCCTGCGGCACCCCACTAGTCACTGCCTGCCATTTTGAAAAGGACCCGTTTATCCCGACTCTCTGCTTCCTGTCTGCCAACCAGTTCTCTATCCACATCAGTACAATACCATGTGCTTTTATTTTGCACACCAATCTCTTGTGCGGGACCTTGTCAAAAGCCTTTTGAAAGTCCAAATAAACCACATCCACTGGTTCTCCCTTGTCCACTCCGCTAGTTACATCCTCAACAAATTCCAGATTTGTCAAGCATGATTTCCCTTTCATAAATCCATGCTGACTTGGACCGATCCTGTCTTTGCTTTCCAAATGCGCTGCTATTTCATCTTTAAGAATTGATTCCAACATTTTCCCCACTACTGATGTCAGGCCAACCGGTCTATAATTACCCGTTTTCTCTCTCCCTCCTTTTTAAAAAAGTGGTGTTACATTAGCTACCCTCCAGTCCCTAGGGACTGATCCAGAGTCGATAGACTGTTGAAAAATGATCACCGATGCATTCACTATTTCTATGGCCACTTCTGTACTCTGGGATGCAGACTATCAGGCCCCAGGAATTTATTGGCCTTCAATCCCATCAATTTCCCGCCTAAAAAGGATATCCTTCAGTTCCTCCTTCTCACTAGACCGTTGGTCCCCTAGTATTTCCGGAAGGTTATTTGTGTCTTCCTTCATGAAGACAGAACCAAAGTATTTGTTCAACTGGTCTGCCATTTCTTTGTTCCCCATTATAAATTCACCTGAATCTGACTGCAAGAGACCTACGTTTGTCTTCACTAATCTTTTTCTCTTCACATATCTATAGAAGTCAGTTTTTTGCAGTTAGTTTTTACGTTCCCGGCATGCTTCCTCTCATACTCTATTTCCCCCCCTCCTAATTAAACCCTTGGTCCTCCTCTGCTGAATTCTAAATTTCTCTCAGTCCTCAGGTTTGCTGCTTTTTCTGGCCAATTTATATGCCTCTTCCTTGGATTTAACACTATCCTTAATTTCCCTTGTGAGCCACGGTTGAGCCACCTTCCCCGTTTTATTTTTACTCCAGGCAGGAATGTACAATTGTTGAAGTTCATTCATGTGATCTTTAAATGTTTGCCATTGCCTATCCACCGTCAACCCTTCAAGTATCATTTGCCAGTCTATTCTAGCTAATTCACGTCTCATACCATCGAAGTGACCTTTCCTTCACTTCAGGATCCTAGTTTCTGAATTAACTGTGTCACTCTCCATCTTAATAAAGAATTCTACCATATTATGGTCACTCTTCCCCAAGGGGCCTCGCACAACAAGTTTGCTAATTAGTCCTTTCTCATTACACATCATCCAGTCTAGGATGGCCAGCCCTCTAGTTGGTTCCTCGACATATTGATCCAGAAAACCATTCCTAATATACACCAGGAAATCCTCCTCCACCGTATTGCTACCAGTTTGGATAGCCCAATCTATATGTAGATTAAAGTTGCCAATGTTAACTGATGTACCTTTATTGCACGCATCTCTAATTTCTTGTTTGATGCTGTCTCCAACCTCATTACTACTGCTTGGTGGTCTGTACACAATTCCCATTGGCGTTTTCTACCCTTTGGTATTCTGTAGCTTTACCCATACAGATTCCACATCATCCAAGCTAATGTCCTTCCTTATTATTGCGTTAATTTCCTCTTTAACCAGCAACGCTACCCCACCTCCTTTTCCTTTCTATCTATCCTTCCTGAATGTTGAATACCCCTGGATGTTGAGTTCCCAGCCTTGGTCACCCTGGAGCCATGTCTCCGTGATGCCAATTATATCATAATCACTAATTGCTGCCTGTGCAGTTAATTCGTCCACCTTATTACGAATTGAGGCACAGAGCCTTCAGGTTTGTCCTTTTAACACACTTTTCCCTTTTGGAATTTTGCTGTAATGTGGCCCTTTTTGATTTTTGCCTTGGGTTTCTCTTCCCTTCACTTTTACTTTTCTTCTTTCTATCTTTTGCTTCTGCCCCCATTCTACTTCCCTCTGTCTCCCTGCATATGTTCCCATCCCCTTGCCATATTAGTTTAACTCCAACCTCTGTCACAGGTGGGACAGACAGTGGTTGGAGGAAAGGGTGGGTGGGTAGTCTGGTTTTTCGCACGCTCTTTCCGCTGTCTGCGTTTTGTTTCTGCATGCTCTCGGCGACGAGACTCGAGTTGCTCAGTGCCCTCGCGGATGCTTTTCTTCCACTTAGGGCGGTCTTGGGCCAAGGATTCCCAGGTGCCGGTGGGGATGTTGCACTTTATCAAGGAGGCTTTGAGGATCTCCTTGAAACGTTTCCTCTGCCTATCTGGGGCTCGCTTGCCATGTAGGAGTTCCGAGTAGAGTCCTTGCTTTGGGAGTCTCGTGTTGGGCATGCAGACGATGTAGCCCGCCCAATGAAGCTGGTCGAGTGTGGTCAGTGCTTTGATGTTGGGGATGTTGGCTTGATCGAGAACATTGATGTTGGTGCATCTATCCTCCCAGTGGATATTCAGGATCTTGCGGAGGCAGCATTGGTGGTACGTCTCCAGTGCTTTGAGGTGTCGATTGTATATGGTCAATGACTCTGAGCCATATAGGAGGGCGGGTATCACTACTGCCCTGTAGACCGTAAGCTTGGTGCCAGATTTGAGGTCCTGGTCTTCAAACACTCTCTTCCTCAGGCGAACAAAGGCTGCGCTGGCACAGTGGAGGCGGTGTTGGACCTCATCATCGATGTCTGTCCTTGCTGATAGTAGGCTCCTGAGCTATGGAAAGTGTTCCACATTGTCCAAAGCTGCGCCGTGGATTGTGATGACCAGGGGGCAGTGCTGTGAGGCGGGGTCAGGTTGGTGGAGGACCTTTGTCTTATGGATGTTTAGTGTAAGCCCATGCTTTCGTATGCCTCGGTGAAGATGTTGACAATGGTTTAGAGTTCGGCCTCTGAATGTGCGCAGGCGCAAGCGTCGTCCGGGTACTATAGTTCGATGACAGAGGATGGGATGACCTTGGATCTAGCCTGGAGGCAACGAAGTTGAACAGATTCCCATTGGTTCTATAGTTTAGTTCCACTCCAGTGGGGAGCTTGTTGAGAGTGAGATTGCAGCGAGGAAGATCGAGAAAAGCGTTGGCGCAATGACACAGCCATGCTTGACCCCGGTCCGGATGTGGATTAGGTCTCTGGCGGATCCATTGGTCAGGATCACAGCTTGCATGTCGTTGTGGAGCAGGCGGAGGATGGTGACAAACTTTTGGGGGCAGCCGAAACGGAGGAGGACATAGTCCTTCACAGTTGACAATGTCAAAGGCCTTTGTGAGGTCAAAGAAGGCCATGTACAAGGGTTGGTGCTGTTCCCTGCATTTCTCTTGTAGTTGTCACGTGGTGAAGATCATGTCCTTTGGTGGACGGAATCCGCATTGTGACTCTGGGAGGAGCTCTTCAGCCACAGGGAGAAGACGGTTGAGGAGGATTCTAGCGATGACTTTCCCAGTGGCCGACAGCAGGGAGATTCCTCTATAGTTGTCGCAGTCGGACTTGTCCCCTTTTTTGAAGATGGTTACGATTAGGGCATAGAGGATTGGCTAATTAACAGAAAACAGAGATTTGGGATAAATTGGTCATTTTCCAGTTGGCAAACAGTAACTAGTGGGGTGCCACAGGGATCGGTGCTGTGTCCTCAACTATTTACAATCTATATTAATGATTAGGATGAAGGGACTGAGTGTAATGTAGCCAAGTTTGCTGATGATACAAAGATGGGTGGGAAAGCAAGTTGTGAGGAGGACACAATAAATCTGCAAAGGGATATAGATAGGCTAAGTGAGTGGGAAAAAATTTGGAAAATGGAGTATAACGTGGGAAAGTGTGAGGTTATCCACTTGTGCAGAAAAGATAAAAAAGCAAATTATTATTTAAATGGAGAAAAATTACAAAATGCTGCAGTACAGAGGGACCTGGGGGTAATTGTGCATGAAACACAAACTGTTAGTACACAGGTACAGCAAGTAATCAGGAAGGCAAATGGAATGTTGGCCTTTATTGCAAGGGGGGTGGAGTATAAAAGCAGAGAAGTCCTGCTACAACTGTACAGGGTATTGGTGAGGCCACACCTAGAGTACCGCATACAGTTTTGGTCTCCTTATTTAAGGAGGGATATACTTGCATTGGAGGCAGTTCAGAGGAGGTTCACTTGGTTGATTCCTGAGATGAAGGGATTGACTTATGATGAAAGGTTGAGCAGGTTGGGCTTGTACTCATTGGAGTTCAGAAGAATGAGAGGTGATCTTATTGAGACATATAAGATAATGAGGGGGCTCGAAAAGGTAGATGCAGAGAGGCTGTTTCCACTCATGGGGGAATCTAGAACTAGGGGGCATAGTTTTAGAATAAGGGTTTCACCCATTTAAAACTGAGATGAGGAGAAATTTCTTCTCTGAGGGTTGTAAATCTGTAGAATTCTCTGCCCCAGAGAGCTGTGGAGGCTGGGTCATTGAATGTATTTATGGCATAGACAGATTTTTGAGCGATAAGGGAATAAAGCGTTATGGGGAGCGGGCATGAGTCCATGATCAGATCAGCCATGATCTTATTGAATGACGGAGCTGGCTTGAGGGGTCAAATGGCCTACTCCTGCAGCTATTTATTATTCAAGATATTTAACTGTAATATAAAGGTAAATCTGCAAAATTACTTTGAACTAGAGTGCAATAGTAGGACAAGGGGATTCTTTCAAATAATTTTAGAACCACTATTAATGAATTCTTCTTCAGGGAAGTGTGATCAATGTGTGGGATAGACTTCCAGATGTGACAGAGGTGAAAACCCGGAAATCGTCTACAAACCGATTTGCTGCGACAAAGGCCCAGAAGTGTCTACGCTTACCTGCTGGATTTGCCTCTTGCGCCTGCGCACCTCCACCGGCTGGTTAATTTCTCCGGGCTCCGCTCTTAAGGCTGCGCGTCTCTCGCTCGATCGCTCGGGGAGTGATTGCGCAGGGCTGCGTCACGAATGAAGATGGCGGATGGAGCCGAGGATTTGAGCGGCGCCGCGGGCGAGACGGACTCGGAGCCTGAGGCGCCCTCGTCGTTCGCTGCAAGCGGCAGGGGCGTGGAGGAGGCCGGTGGCTGGTCGACCCCAATTCTGTCGTTGGCCAGGAAAGCGTCGGAAACGCTGTCGGCGAACTACGGAAGTGCTCTGAAGTCAGCAGCCGTGGGGTTCGCGGCCAAGGCGAGCGGCGAAAACACCGCCATCAGCAAAAGTAGGGCCTGTGTGGGCGGACGGGCGGGAGGGGAGGAGCAGCTGAGCTGCCGAGCTGCCCCAGCACTGTGGTCAACACTCTCTATCCCGGCTGCTGTGGAGCTGTCTAGCCGGGAGACCGCGTATCCAGGGCTGGCAGTCCACACTGCTCTTGGGGCAGCTGCTCCTGAAATAAGTTTCATTCAGGCTTTGACCGTTTTAACATTATTTAGCTATTCGAAACCTTTTTGACTATCTAATAGTTTAGTTGCGGGTTCGAAGCATCATGCAATTGACCGTACTAATTGAATTGAATGGATGCATCGAATTATTTGCCGTCGCATTCTTACATAATCTGTGGTGTCAATTCATTGCTGTTTATGTACAAAATTGTGTACTTGTATCTTAAATCTACCCGCGGAGCCCAGGCAAAATGTACTGTCGCATTTCATTCATTTAATGACGAGGCAATGTCGTTGAACTCCCGTTGGCTGCAAAGCAAAAGGGGAAATCTATTTGATTTTTGTAGGTAAAAATATTGATTTTATTCGTTCATGGGATGTGGGTGTTGCTGGCAAGGCCAGCATTTATTGCCCTTTAGAAGGTGGTGGTGGTGAGCTGCTTTCTTGAACTGCTGCAGTCCATGTGGTGAAGGTACTCTCTCCATAGTCATGCAGTTTATGATTTTGATCTAGTGGCAGTGAAGGAACGGTGATACATTTCCAAGTCAGGGTGAAGTGTGATTTGGAGGTGATGGTGTTCCCATGAGCCTGCTGTCCCTGTCCTAGGTGGTGGTCACAAATTGTGAGGTGCTGTTGAAGAAACCTTGGTGAGTTGCTGCAGTGCATCTTGTAAATGGTACACACTAGCCATGGTATGCTGGTGTTGGAGGGAGTGAATGTTTAAGATGGTGGATGAGGTGCCAATCCAGTGGGCTGCTTTGTCTCTGGATGGTGTCGAGCTTTGTGTTGTTGGAGTTGCACTCATCTAGGCAATTGGAGACTTTTCCATCACACTCCTGTCTTGTGCTTTGTAGACAGTGGAAAGGCTTTGTGGAGTCAGAAGGTGAGACACTGGCCACAGAATACCCAACTTCTGACCTACTCTTGTAGCTGTAGTATTTGTGGCTGGTCCAGTTAAGTTAATGGTGACTGGGGGATTCGGTGATGCTAATGTTCAGTGACCAGGGTGATGGTTAGACTCACTCTTGTTGGAGATGATCATTGCTTGGCACTTAAGTGGCAAGTAACATTCATGCCATACATCAGCCCAAGCCTGAATGTTGTCCAGGTCTTGCTGCATGCCGACATGGACAGCTTCATTATCTGAGGAGTTGCGATTGGAACTGAACGCTGATCATCTGCGAACATCCCACTTCTGACCTTGTGATGGAGGGACTGTCATGGAAGCAGCTGAAGATGGTTAGGCCTAGGACACTGCCCTGCGGAACTCCTGCAGCGATGTCCTGGGGCTGAGATGACTGGCCTCCAAAAACCATAACCATTTTCCTTTGTGCAAGGTATGACTCCAGCCAGTGGAGAGTTTTCCCCTTAATTCCATTTACTTCAATTTTACTAGGGCTTCTTGATGTCACGCTTGATCAAATGCTGCCTTGATGTCAAAGGCAGTCACACTCTCCTCTGGAATTTATCCATGTTTGGACCAAGGCTGTAATGAGGTCTGGAGCCGAGTGGTCCTAGCGAAACCCAAACTGAGCATTGATAAGCATGTTGTTAGTGAGGAAGTGCCACTTGATAGCACTGTCGATGATGCCATCACTTGCTGATGATTGAGAGTAGGCTGATGGGGCAGTATTTGGCCTGCCTTTTGTGGCTAGGACATACCCAGACAGTTTCTTCCATTGTTCAGTAGGTGCCAGTTTCAATGATTTGCAGAAAATAAAGCATGTAGTCATGTGGATTTTGTAAATCACAGGTAACTGAGCTAATGTTACTTTAACTGCTGTCTGTAATGTTAAATATACTCTTTTTTTTTTAAGCCCAGTTACTATCTCTACTGGTGAAATCAGTGTTCGCTTTAGGTGTTTGCATGTGTGAGTGAGAGAGACACTGGGATGTTTAGTGCAGTAATGCCAACCCTCACTATCTCAATTAGTGAATTTATTTGCCCTCTTAGGTCACTGCTCTTACAAAACGATATTACTGCATCTGAAAATGCTTTACAAAAACTTTTAGAAAATCCTACCTATATCACCACGCTTTGCACACTAACATGGTGGCGGGTTTGCCACCAAATTTTAATGATTCTACTTGGGCTGGGCTGAAAAAATTGAAAACATTTAAATTTTCATCTCAAATGATTTCTAAAGTTAAATAAGGCAACTTGCGAGCTGATTGAGTGTTTAATTGTAAACCATTGTACAAGTACGCATGAATTCTGTCGCAATGAAATTGCAATTTTCTGTTTTCTCCAGTGTCTTCCTGTTACTGAGGGAATTGGGTCAAATTTTTTTTAAGGGGTAGGAATCCCAGATCATCCTAGGCAATAAATGCTTTCATCCATCTGAATAAACACTTGTTAACAATTGAGTTGCAGGGACTGAGCGCAGTATTGTGCAAATAAGCTTTAATAAACCACCTGCCCTTGACAGATGGTAACTTCCAGAACTTTACAGGGTCGTGAGTTGTTAAGACATATAGCACCTTCAGTTCTCCATGACCATGTTACTGTGGAGCTGGGAAAGTGACCAAAATGTCAAACCATCACAGACAAGTTTTTCAGTTATTCTTCAAACAAGCAGTAGCTTTCACAGAAATCAATACTCAAGTTATGTATTGCCCTCCGGAGATTGATTCTAAATGTGTTTTTCCCCCAATAACAGCAAAACATTTATTCCATTTTTGCAGCTGGCAGACCTCTGTTAATTGGAATTTGCATCAATGTGATTCATACATTTACAAGCAGTGACTGAGATCAAAAGGAATGTCTTTCCTTTGAAGCCACCAGCAGCCCTAGAGCTCTCCTTCGCAACTCTTTTTTAAATTTTTTTCAAAAATTCATTTTGTATAAAACTTTATCCGTCACATTTTTGTATTCCATTAAAATTCCTGATGTGGGCTGTTTTGCCCGCCTACTCCAGGATCTTGGTGGTCAGGTATTCAAGGACAGCGGCCAGGTAGGCGGGAGCTCTGGCCCCGACATGGTCAGCATAGTAACCCTTGTGCAGTTGCCGGTTAAGGACAGCTGACAGGAAACGGAGATCGGCTCTTGGATTTGGCGTGTCCTTGCCTTTCCCTCCAGTTTTACTGCAACAGACCAGCTTCTGTCTGCAGCACATGGCGCGTCTTGGAGGGCAACGCAACACGTCCGTCGTTGAGAACCCCTGATGCCACGAGTCCCCTGCGCAGACAGCAAAAAATCATGACTTGCTTGAGTAGGGGAGCATTTTCATTAAAAATTGTGTGTCTTGCGATTAAATCATGAGACTTGGCATTACTGTTGGTGTTTACCACTGGAAACACTGCTGTGGAAAGATGGACCTTAATGGAAGAGAACAGCTGTATACAGTGCAAGAGCCAGAGAAACTGGTTTGCCTGGCAACTAGCGAAAGAGAAATTAACTGCCTCAGCAAGGAGAAATGGCAGTGCAAGCTAGAGGAGGATTACTGTGCCTTTTCAAGGATGGGGAATGGCAGATTACAAAAATAGAAAGAACTAGGCCTGAAAAGTGAACTAAGGAGGTTGACATGTTTTAAGGTAGTTCTATGATGTAATACTTTAATATGGTATAAATGGATTCACTTCACCACAATAATTATGCTTTTATTATAACACTATACTAATTATCTGCCATTTCTAATCAGTTAATTTTTCTTTTTTATTTCATTAGATGTTAATGAGCATGTGAAAAATGAGCGAGTCAACCTCCTGAATATGATGAAACTTAGTATTAAAGTGCTTATTCAGTCTGCATTAAGCCTGGGAAGAACTTTGGATGCAGATTACCCTCCTCTTCAGCAGTTCTTTGTGGTAATGGAGCAGTGTCTCAAACATGGACTGAAAGGTACAGTATGATGTGTGTTTTTTAAATGGGCTGTGCTTCATTTAGCAAAAGGTCACAAGACTGACAACTTTGTATTTTAATCTCACAGTAAAGAAGACTTTTCTTGGACCAAACAAGTCATTTTGGGGTCCTCTGGAGCTAGTGGAGAAACTTTGTCCTGAGGCTGCCGAAATAGCAACTAGTGTACGAGACCTACCTGGGCTTAAGTGAGTTTGTAACTTCTTTTGTGTGATATGGTGTGTTATTTGGATGGAAAGCATTAAATGTTAATCTTTACTTTGCAGAACTACAGTAGGAAGAGGAAGGGCGTGGCTTAATCTTGCTTTAATGCAAAAGAAAATAGCCGATTATTTGAAGGCCTTGATTGATCGGAAAGATCTGCTAAGGTGATTTTTAGCTTTTTGTATGAAATGCATGCTTTTGCTGGGAGTTGGTAACTAATTGTGATGCCAAAATTCTAGTAGAGTGGAATGATTGCTGGAACACACTGGTTGCTAAAATGAATTAGAATCATAGAATGTTACTTTCCTATCCAGTCTGCGCTGGTATTTTTCTCCTGGTCTAATCATTCATCATACCCCGTAATCTTTTTCAAGTAACTAATTGCTATTTCAAAGAATTTATGGACTTTGTTTAAACAGCTTGTGGCAGAGAATTCTACATTTTAACCACTCTCAAGAAATGTTTTCCAATTGTTTGTCATTAAATCTGTGCCATTTGTTAGTCTTGTGGACCACTATTTACTTTATTATAACCTTCACCGTTCTGAAGACTTCTATCTGGTCACCCCTTAACCTTCTCGGAGGGGTGGGGTGGGAGGAGGAGAGCTCTAAATTCTCAAGTCTCTTGGTGATTGACTGTAAGCCCTCATCCTTTGCCCTCTGTATACTTCAGCTCATCCAAAATTCTGCTGCTCATATTCAATCCTGCACAGAGTACCACTCGCCCATCACCCTGTCCTTGTTGGCCTACTTTGGTCTTCGTCCCCCAACGCCTCAAATTTAAAATTTATTGTTTAAATTCTTCATGGTCTTGCTCCTTCCTATTTCAATCATCTATCCCAGTCCTGCAATCTCTCTCCCCTACCCCATAACACTGTTTCTCTGAACCTAGTCATTTTTGCTTTCTCCACCCCCGCAACGCTCCCTTTAAGGCACTCTACAGGCCTCTCACAGCTGGTGAGCCGGCTTTTAAATAGAAAAACCTTGTGTGTGGAATTTTGAATGACCCATGCAGCCTGTTAAAATGGTCACACGGGCCAAAAAAAATTACCGGGATCATTTCCCCTCCACTCTTGTCCTAGCCTTGGCGGGAGTTCCTTCAGCTACATAGGCCCCGTGCTCTGGAATTCCTTTTTTAAGATCCTCCTTAAAACTCACCCGTCCTGATATATCCTCCTTTAGCTTGGCATTCATTTCTTCCTTGCACCTCTGACATGCCTTGGGACATTTTTTTTCTAAGTTGAAGGAGCTATAATAATGCAAGTTGTTCTTTAGTAACTTCTACCTCTAGTGGTTCCACAATCTCTTCCTCCTGAATACTGAATTAAAGTACTTATTTAGTCACTACCACTATCATTCTACTACAAGGTTGCCTTTTTTTAAGCAGCTTGACTATCCCTTTATTATTAATGTGCCTATTAAAACTTTATTTCCCTTTTCTGTTTCACTAATTTTCTTTTCTTGCAAAATAAACATGGGTGAGGAAGTTCATTCAGTCTACTTTAGTTAATAATAAAGACCCTACAGTCTCCTTCCTGCTCTCTCCCTCCCCACCTCGCTATATTGCGGCACTTAACTATTAAATAACTCTCTCCCATGTGTTGATCACTGAACAAAAACATCCTGATTTCGCTTTATCTTGTTTCCTTGTCCTATTCTTGCAATTTAGTTTGAAGTAATTTTTTTTTTGCGTCTACTTTTTTCTTGTTGTTTACCGTGTTGTATCGCTATGCAATCACCACTTTTTTGATACTGATAATCCCAAAAGGGGTCATCTTGTACCTCTAGTCCTAACAATGAATATCAGCCTTGTGGTTTTTCTCTGAATTGTCTCCAGTACTTGAATGTCTCCCTGGACAACGTACTCTGTGGTCTGACCAGAGCACTATACAGTTTGAGCATGGCTTCCTCTGACTTAATCTCTGCTTTTGGCTGTATAGTTTGTTTGCTGCTCTGCAGTAGTTGGAGATGTTTAGCATTCCTCCTACTAGAAACCTAGATCTGTGAAATTCATTCTTGGCTTGCACGACACCATTCGTGGAGTACATGTGTTGCCCATTTTGTTCCCATATACAGTACGTCATATTCGGCAGTATTAAGTTTCATCTGCCAAGACTTTACCCGCTAAAATACTTTATTCATACTACTTTCCCATACTACTGCCACAGGATTGTGCTTTGTAATGTGTTAAGTTTCTGAATGCAAGTAGTTTTTTCTAAGTTAAAATAGCGGACCCAATACCATCCCTGGGATGCCCCATTCAGTACTTTCTCCTACCATAATCTCTCTCTCAAATACCTGTTCTCGACTAGTCAGGATTTGAGTAAACCATCAAAATGCAAACACTAAATTTAACTAGTAGGCTTTCATGCAAAACATTTTTCAATTTTTTTTAGAAGTTAGATACACTGTGTTGTAGGGCCTTGTGACGTCCTCTTGGGATTTACTAACCTTCATTTCTATTTTACTTATAAGTGCAAAATATTTTTCGTCAAATCTGATTGTTTCCCTATTCACCCACAGATTTTCAAACCATTGCACTTCTACTGTATTTTCTTCATAGAATATACTAGAATCATACCCCTTTCCACCATCTAGTTCTGATCTATGGTTCTGTTTACCAATATTTCCTTTTAATCGAAGCAAGGTATTTTATTTGACTGTCATTTACTTAATTTTTTTCCCCATTTTTAATTCTTGGGATTTAATTGTGGCCACGGCTACTTTCTTCTTTACCCAGAACCAGGTCAAGTAGTGCTCCACTCCCTGTGGAGCAGCAGCATATTGACTGAGGAAAAACTTTACTACTTATTGTAATTATCGTACCTATTTTTTTTGGATAATTAAAATTTCCCACATTTATAATTATTGTTACTCATTGCTCTAATTTGTCTAAACGTTCATCCTTCTTTTCCTTTCCATTGTTTGGCAGTCTGCTTCCAATGTTGTTCATCAGATCAATGCAAAGGGATTCTGTTTGTAACATTTCACAATTCAAATCCTTATGCCCCAGTGCATTGATGTTTAATTATAACTTCCCCCTCAGGGTGACCAAGGCTGGGAACTCAACATCCAGGGGTATTCAATATTCAGGATGGATAGACAGAAAGGAAAAGGAGGTGGGGTAGCGTTACTAGTTAAAGAGGAGATTAACGCAATAGTAAGGAAGGACATTAGCTTGGATGATGTGGAATCTGCATGGGTAGAGCTGTGGAACACCAAAGGGCAGAAAACGCTCGTGGGAGTTGTGTACAGACCACCAAACAGTAGTAGTGAGGTTGGGGATGGCATCAAACAGGAAATTAGGGATGCGTGCAATAAAGGTACAGCAGTTATCATGGGTGACTTCAATCTACATATAGTTTGTGCTAACCAAACTGGTAGCAATACAGTGGAGGAGGATTTCCTGGAGTATATAAGGGATGGTTTTCTAGACCAATATGTCGAAGAACCAACTAAAGAGCAGACCATCCTAGACTGGGTGTTGTGTAATGATAGAGGATTAATTAGCAATCTTGTTCGAGGCCCCTTGGGGAAGAGTGACCATAATATGGTATAATTCTTCATTTAAGATGGAGAGTGACAGTTAATTCAGAGACTAGGGTCCTGAACTTAAGGAAAGGTAACTTCGATGGTATGAGACGTGAATTGGCTAGGATAGACTGGCGAATGATGCTCAAAGGGTTGACAGTGGATAGGCAATAGCAAACATTTAAAGATCACATGGATGAACTTCAACAATTGTACATCCATGTCTGGAGTAAAAATAAAACTGGGAAGGTGGCGCAACCATGGCTAGCAAAGGAAATTTAGGTATAGTGTTAAATCCAAGGAAGAGGCATAAAAAGCAGCAAATCTAAGGACTGGGAGAAATTTAGAATTCAGCAGGGGAGGACAAAGAGTTTAATTAGGAGGGGGAAAAGAGTGTATGAGAGGAAGCTTGCAGGGAACATAAAAACTGACTGCAAAAGCTTCTATAGATATGTGAAGAGAAAAAGATTAGTGAAGACAAATGTAGGTCCCTTGCAGTCAGAATCAGGTGAATTTTATAATGGGGAACAAAGAAATGGCAGACCAATTGAACAAATACTTTGGTTCTGTCTTTACTAAGGAAGACACAAATAACCTTCTGGAAATACTGGGGAACCGAGGGTCTAGCAAGGAGGAGGAACTGAAGGAAATCCTTTATTAGTCAGGAAATTGTGTTCGGGAAATTGATGGGATTGAAGGCCGATAAATCCCCAGGGCCTGATAGTCTGCATCCCAGAGTACTTGAGGAAGTGGCCCTAGAAATAATGGATGCATTCTATCGATTCTGGATCAGTTCCTATGGATTGGAGGGTAGCTAATGTAACACCACTTTTTAAAAAAGGAGGGAGAGCGAAAACAGAATTATAGACCAGTTAGCCTGACCAGTAGTGGGGAAAATGTTGGAATCAGCTATTAAAGATGTAATAGCGCATTTGAAAAGCAGTGACGGATCGGTCCAAGTCAGCATGGATTTATGAAAGGGAAATCATGCTTGACAAATCTTCTAGAATTTTTTGAGGATGTAACTAGTAGAGTGGACAAGGGAGAACCAGTGGATGTGGTGTATTTCGACTTTCAAAAGGCTTTTGACAGGGACCCCACAAGAGATTGGTGTGCAAAATTAAAACAAATGGTATTGGGGGTAATGTATTGACGTGGATAGAGAATTGGTTGGCAGACAGGAAGCAGAGAGTAGGAATAAATAGGTCCTTTTCAAAATGGCAAGCAGTGACTAGTGGGTTCAGTGCTGGGACCCCAGCTATTTACAATATACAGTAATGATTTAGATGAAGGAATTGAATGTAATATCTCCACGTTTGCAGATGACACTAAGCTTGGGTGGTAGTGTGAGGTGGATGCTAAGAGGCTTCAGGGTGACTTGGACTGGTTAGATGAGTGGGCAAATGCATGGCAGATGCAGTATAATGTAGATAAATGTGAGGTTATCCACTTTGGTGGCAAAAACAGGAAAGCAGAATATTATCTGAATGGTAACAGATTAGGAAAAGGGGAGGTGCAACGAGACCTGGGTGTCATGGTACATCAGTCATTGAAAGTTGGCATGCAGGCACAGCAGGCGGTGAAGAATGCAAATGGTATGTTGGCCTTCATAGAGAGAGGATTTGAGTATCGGAGCAGGGGGAGGTCTTACTGCAGTTGTACAGGGCCTTGGTGAGGCCTTGAATATTGTGTACAGTTTTGGTCTCCCAATCTGAGGAAGGACGTTCTTGCTATTGAGGGAGTGCAGCGAAGGTTCACCAGACAGATTCCCGGGATGGCAGGACTGACATATGAGGAAAGATTGGATCGACTCGGCTTATATTCACTGGAATTTAGAAGAATGAGAGGGGATCTCATAGAAACATATAAAATTCTGACTGGATTGGACAGGTTAGATGCAGGAAGAATGTTCCCGATATTGGGGAAGTCCAGAACCAGTGGTCACAGTCTTAAGGATAAGGGGTAAGCCATTTAGGACCGAGATGAGGTGAAACTTCTTCACCCAGAGAATTGTGAACCTGTGGAATTCTCTACCACAAAGTTGTTGAGGCCAGTTTGTTAGATATATTCAAAAGGGAGTTAGATGTGGCCCTTATGGCTAAAGGGATCAAGGGGTATGGAGAGAAAGCAGGAATGGGCTACTGAAGTTACATGATCAGTCATGATCATATTGAATGGTGGTGCAGGCTCGAAGGGCCGAATGGCCTACTCCTGCACCTATTTTCTATGTTTCAGAATGCTAGTTGATCTCCCATGGAATTTTAAATGGAGACTCAAGATAAGTGCAATATTCTGTTCAAGCAGGGTTAGAGGGTGAGGGGAATGGAGGCACTGAACAAGATGGTCCGATGAGATGGTTGGGTGGGTGAAATGTGGCTCCAGTGTTCATCCCGTGCATGCTGCATGGTTCTTTTCGGCTTACCAGCTTTTTATTGTCATGGCTTTTAATAGTTGGAGCTTAGTAAACTTGAAATTTTCCCTTTTTCCACCAGTATTAGCTTCCATTTCCATCTCTGCCTCAAGTGTCGGTCTGTTTTGTGGAGAAAATATTAAAATGGAGAGACAATCAGCAGCCTTTCAAACACTTTCTGTTCATTCTTTCCGCTAAATATTTTAGCTTTAGAATATATTAAGATGTTTACCATTTGTGATCGCTCATACTGTTACAGTCCTTTTGCTTGTTCTGATTGTCCCTGTGCTACTGATATCACTGACTCTTTTTTGGAAGAGGAATGGATGGGATTTATCAGGGTGCTGTTGAGTTGTCACATCAGGTTTGGTTCCATTGACAATGTCTTATTATGCTATAATGTTATATTGTACTGATGCAGTATCTTGGGAAACTTGAGACCATTCATTGTTTTTGTTAGATACGTGAAGGATGACTGACTTCAATTTTTTTGAAATTTAGAATTTTTAAATTCTTTCATTGGTATTGAAGCATCAGTTCTTAACCTAGTATAGGTCTTAAATTAGAGTGCTTGGATACAACTTTGCTTGTTTTAATAGTGTATTTCCTCAGTGAAAGAGAAGCATTAAGTTAACAACTTTAGAAAGCACAAATATTGCCTCTTGGCATGTTAATACTGTTTAGTAATAAAATGTCTGCTAGTTGTATGTTAAATTTTTCAAGTTTTAAATGTGCTTTGTGAATTAATTGAAGTATTCTTTTAATGTAGTGAATTCTATGATCCAAATGCACTGATGATGCATGATGAGGGAGCAGTTATTGTTGGTCTACTGGTGGGACTTACAGTTATCGATGCAAATCTGTGTTTAAAAGGAGAAGATTTAGATTCTCAGGTAATATTTGGTATGGTATCCTAGTTTTCAAGTGGAACTGTTAATGTTGCAGAAATATTCTGGAGTTTGCATCTGTTTTTAAACAATGAGTAGCTGATTTATGAAATTTATTCATCTGATTATTTTGAAGGATTTTGTCACAAAGCCTTGCTACCAGCATACTGTTTATTTATCCAGGACAAGAAAAGGTCATTAGATCTGTAGATGCTTGTTCCCATAAAACATGGCAATTAGCAGTATTCACTGTTGACTGTCTGTGACCATCTTTAAAAAAGGGGACAAGTCCGACTGCAGTAACTACAGAGGAATCTCCCTGCTATCAGTCACTGGGAAAGTTGTCGCTAGAATCCTCCTCAACCGTCTTCTTCCTGTGGCCGAGGAGCTCCTCCCGCAGTCACAGTGCAGATTTTGTCCCCTATGGGGCAAAACGGATATGATTTTTGCAGCACAACAGCCTTCTTCGACCTTACAAAGGCCTTTAACACTGTCAACCGCGAGGGTCTATGGAGCGTCCTCCTCCGTTACGGATGCCCCCAAAAATTTGTCACCATCCTCCGCCTGCTCCACGACGACATGCAGGCCGTGATCCTTGCCAACGGATCCATTACCTACCCAATCCACGTCCAGACCGGGGTCAAACAGGACTGCGACATTGCCCCAACCCTCTTAATTTTCCTTGCTGCCATGCTCCACCTTAGTCAACAAGCTCCCCGCTGGAGTGGAACTTAACTACGGAACCAGTGGGGAGCTGTTCAATTTTCGCCAGGTCCAAGACCACCCTAACCTCTGTTGTCTAGCTACAGTTTGTGGACGATGCCTGCGTCTGCGCACATAGAGGCTGAACTCCGGAACATAGTCGACGTATTTACTGAGGCATACGAAAGCATAGGCCTTGCGCTAAACATCCGCAAGACAAAGGTCCTCCACTAGCCTGTCCTCGCTGCACAGCACTGCCCCCCCCGCCCCCCAAGTCATCAAGATTCACGGCGCGGCCCTGGACAATGTGGACTGTTTCCCATACCTCGGGGAGCCTCATCAACAAGAGCAGACATTGATGAAATTCAACACTGCCTCCAGTGCAGCCTTCGGTCGCTGAGAAAGTGTTCGAAGACTAGGCCCTCAAATCTACCACCAAGCTCGTGGTCTACAGAGCTGTAGTAATACCCGCCCTCCTGTATGGCTGAGGCATGGACCATGTACAGTAGACACCAAGTCGCTGGGGAAATACCACCAATGATGTCTCCAAGATCTGACAAATTCCCCGGGAGGACAGACACACCAACATTAGCATCCTCAACCAGGCCAACATCCCCAGCATTGAAGTTACAAGAACACCCTCAAAGCCTCCCTGATAAAATGCAATGTCCCCACCGACACCTGGGAGTCTTTGGCCAGGGACTCCCAAGTGGAGGAAGTGCAACCGGAAGGGCGCTGAGTCTCATCACAGAGCATGCAGAAATCAAGCATAGGCAGCGGAAAGAGCATGCAGCAAATCTGTCCCACCCACCTTTACCCTTCACAACTATCTGTCCCACCTGTGACCGGGACTGTGGCTCTCATATTGGACTGTTCAGCCACCTAAGGGCTCATTTTTAAGAGTGGAAGCAAATACGATGACGACGATGATCTGATCACTTGCCCCATAAAGAAGTAGCTTACAATCTTTCTAATTTTTTTAACCCTTTTTATAACATTAGGGATGTGAAAAATGCAGAGATTGTCATAGAGAATAGTGTATTTTATATTATATTTGTGCTATCGGCATCATGTTTACTAACCATTTAAATGAGATTGGTGAATATGCCTGATTTAAGTATTGGTGAGATTCTGAGATGGGGGATTCAATTGAATGTTTTTAATTTTGAGTGTTAAGATGATTGATTTCAGATGAACATGGTGAGTTACAGAATAAATGTAAATATGCAAAAATACTTAACCTTTTATTGCAAACTGAGTATCCTGGAAGTAAGCATAAATATCCAATATAATATTATTCCTTTTATCGGTTTCACATGAGGCTAGTAAGAATATTGATCCGGAAGCAATTGCTGTGGTTTTAGCATACTGTCGGAGATTTTAAAAGATTATGTACAGAGAACACTGTTAATACAAATAAGGGGATGAAGTTATTTATCACCCTTCTCTTTCTCCCCTGCCCCTCCCCCACTTCTGCCAATTCACTCCATTCCTTTGCTGAAATCATTGCTTCAATTCTTCATTTAAGGGACTATTAGTCATGTGTGAACTTAGACAGTAAGTGTTGGCATGACTATTTGTGGGTGGCATCAAAGCTAAGGATAATTTGGCTTCACTGGCATCCAAATGTGTGCCCTTTCGCATGTGTTTCTATATAGCAGCCAAAGTGGAAGCCCTGACTTATTTTCTTCCCTAGCCCAGGTGCTCTCTGGACCACTAGTGTCCCTGAGATCAGCTAACTTTACACAGACCAGGGATTGGTCTAACTCTGCATCCACACAGACCAGGGATTGGTCTAACTCGGCATCCACTCACTACACTTCCAGCAGTGGAACCTCAAAACTGAGAAGTGGGCATCCTGGGCCCTTTATTTTTTTCTTCCTTCTAACCCAGGGTGCTGTGGCCAATTTTAGCATCTCTTGGATACTTGGTCTGATATTTCAATTTTTGAACACTAAATTCTCGCTTGTGTTGCTTAATTAAGATTTTTGATGCAGAAATTACTTTGGAATATGATTTGAATAATGATCAGAAGCCAGACACTTTATTTCACCCCTCCCTACACTGAGGTAGTTGAACCTGTACTCGTGACTTGGCTTGGTGCACATTTGCTGATCGAAGAATTAAACCTTGGTTCTTGCCATTTTATGCCACTGCTGCATGTGGGTTGTACCAAATCAGCCATTGGAAAAACTTTGTCTACAATATTTGATGAATGTAAATAGGGAGCCATGAATATTGTGTTTCTTGAAGGTCTCAGAACCCTCCCTTTTTGGAGAAGGTTAAATGAATAAAGCTTCAATTGTAGCTTCTCTAACTTTGTAGAAAAAATCCTGTAAAAAGCTTTGAATCTTTGGCTAATTTTCCTGTAGTAAGTTATGGCCTCCAAGTTTGGGCCTGTAACTGTAGCCTCCTGAAATGTTATGCATGTGTGGGTATATTTGGAAGTGGTGCCCAGTGTGTCACTGGCTTATTTTCAGAGACGCTACATCACAGTTGTGTGTCACAGTGGCAACTTTAATGCTGGCATTAAATGGATCACACAAATGGATGGTCTTTTGGAACAACCTGTCAATTTATTTGAAATTATTGAATGAAATAATTATGTTGGGTCGTTCATGGGATTTTCACTGAGCGGGTGGAAAAAAATCATCTATCTAAGAATAGCTGTAGCAGTAGAGTATTGGGTGGAGATCCAATGGCGTTGAAGAAATTATCTTGAGTGAGTTTCCCAAATAAACAGAAGGAAGTTGTGGTTCTTGACACTAATTTTCTAGAAGGTAGGGGAGAATGTGTGTGTCCCATCCATATGGAAAAAAGTGAACAGCCAGCACTGAAAAGCAACAGGTTACAGAATCAGACCAGCTCTGTCTAGGCCCACTTTATTTAACCCAAGTCGGAGCTGGATTGTCAACTTCACCTAATCTGTAGGTGAAAGTTTCCTACTTTGTAGGCAAAAAAAGTAGGTAAATTGTGAACCCAAACTTTTACAAAGGCCATGTTATAACTTCTCCCTTGCTATTTTTTTATCCACTTTGTAAATACATTTGCTTGGCAATTTGACTGAAGTCAGCTTAGAGGAATTCTAACATATATTAGTGTTATAAGCAACTCTAACAATTAATTGTAAAATTCAAATTTTATTCTACATGGAGAAGTTAAACTACAAACAAAAAAGAAAAAAATTGAAAACACTTGCCAGTCAGCATTTGTATAGGACATTGGTCTACACTTGCATTCATTAAATACAACCTGCTCAAGTAACTTAACCTGTTCCTTTCATCAGGATATACATGTTTAATGTACACTTTCATTTGTTTTTAAATTCTGAAATAAAACCGGGGGATGCTAAGTGCACACCAGATCTGTCAGCAGCTGAGAAGAGATGGATTAATGTTTCAGTTAGTAGGTGTTTACATCCAGAAGATTTTCTCAGCAGCATATGTGTAATCTATTGACTACTGCTGTTGCTCCATTTATCAGTGATATTTTAGATGGCAATTTTGTCTCAACTCCTAATTCTGATTCTTAAAATTGGAGAAAGCCCAGCAAGGTGAATGCAGGGAAAGGATATTTAAAATCAACACGTGATGGGATTGAAATCTGGCAGGAGAGTTGCCATTTAAATATCAGTGCATTGGAGAAGCACTGTGCATTAGTTGAAATAAGGAGGAATATTGAGAATTTTTCTGGATGCCAGTTGATGGGATGCGAACCAGAGGCTTTGTAATAATAACCTTCAGTTTGAGTCATTGATTTTTTGCGTATGGGATTTTGGGTGTTGCCTTGTGCACCAGTATATATGGTCTTCTAACTGTCCTGGTTAATTGTAAATATTTTGGTTGGCAGGCCAAAAAATATTCTTGGATTTTGAAAAGAAAGCACTGATGAGCCCAATTCAGTTTTTGCCTCGGATGAAGTTTGTTCTGATCAATTTCTTCATGAATTTTAGGTTGGAGTGATTGATTTCTCACTGTACTTGAAAGATGGAGCTCAGAACAGTGCTGACAGCAAACAGTGAGTAGTCAAATACACTTCTATGTAAACTGTTTTTAATTGGTGCTTTGTTGTACTTTTAACAGCTTAACAATGATAAAGGTGTCTCCCCTTGCATACCTTTACACTTGCATAATAACCATTTGCTTTAAATATAAATAGGACTTGTTTACTTTTTACCAAATTCAAATTGGTCTCCAGCAAGCAATTTCTGTATTATATCAGGGACCATTCCAAAAGCAACATTTCCATTGTGCTATAAAATAGCATTTAACAATACAGACAACAGTTGAACTTTTTTGTTTACTTTCTAGAATTGGTATGTCTTATCTTGCACAAGTTAACAACTTGAGTCACTTCTAGTGTGACTGGTCTGTGCTATCGAGTCTGGCTAAAAGATTTTTCTTTAATTTTTCTCCACATCCCTCATAAAGAATTGATTCCCTTTACTGGGGTCAGGATCCACAGAAGGCTGTGCCTATGTTTTGCGAATCCCCTGGTTTGACTGGTTGGGGTGGGTGGGTGGTGGTATGGTTATTATGACTTCCTTTCTCCTCTCCCAGCAACAGGAAATCTGAGAATCAATTAGCAGAGTTCCAAATGTCTTAGAGCATCATTCACAGACTTGAGAACAGGTTGCCTCTTCACTCTCTTGATTGTGCAACAGATCATGAGCAAGAGGGGAACCTTATGGAGAGGAAAAAAAACTTGTAACATGATGAAAAATAAACTGTTGAAAATGGGAGAAGCTTAGTATGTTTCTCTGTTTGGAAACAAGACTTGGAAGAACTTATTTCTGGTAGATGTCTTCATTCTACCAGAAATAAGTTCATGGTGAAAGATTGCAAAATGCTGCAGTACAGCAGGACCTAGAGGTCCTGGTGCATGAAACACAAGGTTAGTATGTAGGTGCAGCAAGATATCAGGAAGGCCAATGGAATCTTGGCCTTCATTGCAAAGGGGATGGAGTATAAAAGCAGGGAAGTCTTGCTACAGTTGTACAGGGTATTGGCGAGGTCACAGCTGGAATACTGCGTGCAGTTTTGGTTTCCATATTTACGAAAGGATCTACTTGCTTTGAAGGCAGTTCAGAGAAGGTTCACAAGGTTGATTCCAGAGATGAGGGGATTGATTTATGAGGAAAGGTTGAGTATGTTGGGCCTCTATTCATTGGAATTCAGAAGAATGAGATGTGATCTTATCGAAACGTATAATATTGAGAGGGGGCTTGACAAGGTGGATGCAGAGGGGATGTTTCCACTGATTGGGAGATTAGAACTAGAGGGCATAATCTTAGAATAAGGGACCGCCCATTTAAAACAGAGATGAGAAATTTCTTAGGCTTGTGGATCTGTGGAATTCGCTGCCTCAGAGCTGTGGAAGTTGGGACATTGAATAAATTTAAGGCAGAAATAGACAGTTTCTAAAACGACAAAGGAATAAGGGGTTATGGAGAGCGAGCAGGGAAGTGGACCTGAGTCCATGATCGGATCAGCCATGATCATATTAAATGGCGGAGCAAGCTCGAGGGGCCGTATGGCTTACTCCTTTTTCTTGTGTTCTTCTGAATTTGAATTTAAGAGCAAATTTATTTTTAGAGGGAGTGGAGGAGGGAAAAGAGGAGGAATCCTCTGATAGAAACTTGTGTGGTATTTCCTGCCTTTCCTGCAATGGAAGGTGTTGATGGACCTGGGAACATAGTTGCTCTTGTGAGCCATTCAAGTTGAGTTCGCATTCACGAAGAGTTGCCTGAGTTCAGATTGATTTGTAGCTGTTCGAAAATCAAAAATCTCTTATTGATTCCTATTTCTTGACCTTCAGGGATGCTGAAATCACTAAAATCCTGGACCAGAAACATTATGTAGAGGAACTCAACAGACACTTGAGGTAAACCACCAAAAATCTTCTTGTCTGCACATCCTGTGTACATTTTTTAAATAATTTGATCTTGTACCATAAGTACTCAATATACAGTTTTAAATTTTTTTTAAAACGTGTGGTATTAGGTGGTTATTTAGTGTATTGCAATAACATGTCAGTGACTGATGTAGCCATCATGATCTATCTTGTCCTAATGACTTAATCTGAGGTATGTTAATGTTTTGCATTAACTAACTAACATTCAACTGAATCTCTCTGCTCAACAGTGGTACCGTTTCTGATCTGCAGGCAAAACTGGATTCATTGGAAAAGACTAATGCAAAACTAATGGAAGAGGTGAATAATGGTGACCAGGCCTTTTCCTGGTTTTCTTGGACTGCCATTTAAATTTTTTTTATCTCCAGTCTGTGATTTGATTCTATGCTTGTTTTGATACACTTGCAGCTTGCAGCAGCAAATGACCGAATTCAGTCACTTCAGGAGGAACAGGATCAACTAAAGCAAGAAAATTCATCGATCCTTGAAACAAGTGAACGTCGAGTAGAGGTTGGATCCAAAGGGCTAATTTCATATTCTGAGATGCACTAAACTGGCTTCCACGAGCTCATATCTGCTGTAGAAGGGATATATGTGGTAACAAAAAAGTTACTTTTTTTTTCTTGTCAGACAAAAATAAACTTCTGGAAAGGCCTCGGTTCATCAAGGAGAGCCGACATGGATTTTTTAAGCAAATTGTGTCTGACTAACTTGATTGAATTCTTTGAGGTAACAGTGCAGTAGATGTGTGTGTATATGGAATTTTGGAAGGCATTCGACAAGTGCCTCACAGGAGGCTTGTTGAGATGGGAACATAAGAAATAGGAGCAGGAGTAGGCCCTTCGAGCCTGCTCCGCCATTCAATAAGATCATGGCTGATCATATCATGGACTCAGCTCCACTTCCTTGCCTGCTCCCCATAACCCTTTATTCCCCTATTGCTCACAAATCTGTCTATCTCTGAATATATTTAAAGCAATGACCCAGCCTCCACAGCTCTCCAGGGCAGAGAATTCCATTGATTTACAAACCTCTGATAGAAGAACTTTCTCCTTATCTCAGTTTTAAATGGGTAGCCTTGGGATGAAGGGGAAAGTGGAGATATGGATACAAAATTGGCTCATTGACAGGAAGCAAGCAAAGGGTGATAGATGTTTTTCAGACTGGGAGGTGGTCTGCAGTGGTGGTCCCAAGGATCAGTTTTGGGTCCATTATTAAACGACCTAGGCCGTAGTGTAGGGAGCAGCATTATTATAAAGTTTGCGAATGTTACAAAACGTGGCAATGTCATTGATTGTGATGAGGATAGTTGTAGACTTCAGGATGACATACAGGATGGTGAAATGGGAAGAAGCATGGAAGATTCAATGCGGAGAAGTATGGAATTATGCACGTTCGGAGGACTAATGTGGAACGACAGTATACTATAAATGGCACGATTTTACAGATGAGCAGAGACACCTTGGTGTCCATACACACAGGTCCTTAAAAGTGGCTGGGCAGGTTGATAAAGTGGTGAAAAAAGCATATGGGTTACTGCGGTTTATAAGTAGAGGCATAGAATATAAAAGCAAAGGGATCATGGCAGAACTTTGTGTCACTGGTTAGGCCTCAGCTGGAGTATTGTGGACAATTCTGGGCAACACATTTCAGGAAAGATGTAAAGGCCCTAGAAGGAGGTTTACCAGAATGTTACCAGGAATGAAGGTCTTCAGTTATGAGGAGTGGTTGGAAAAGTTAGGACTGTTTCCTTGGAACAGAGAAGGTTAAGATTTGAACTAAACGGTTTTCAAAATGCTAGGTTTTGATCAAGTAGATAGAGGAAAACTATTCTCTGGCGAGTGGGTCAATAACCAGAGGTCATAGATTTAAAATCATTGGCAAAAGACCTAGAGGGGAGATGAGACATTGCTTCATTGAGTTGTCGATCTGGAATACTCCACCTCAAAAGGTGGTGCAAGTGGATTCCATGAATAATTTAAAAAGGAGTTGGGCAGATACTTGAGGATGAAGAACTTGTAGGGTTATGGACAAAGTGTGTGTGTGGGGGTGGAGGAGAAACTAAGCATGACTACTCTTGCAAAGAACCAGCACAGGCAAAATGTGCTGAATTACCACCTCTATGCTATAAGTCTCTAAGACATGAAGCTTTATTACATTGCAATTTATGCTGAGTATATGTGGAAAGTACATTTTTCATCAGCTAACACATTTTGGTTTCATTGGAGAACTATACTTTCCACTGACTTAACAATTTTGAAATGCACATATTCATCATGGCTCATTCAATTTTTAGTTTGGGTGGTGGTCGGGGCACCACATATATGACCCAATATTGGCCATGACTTGCATCAGTTCTTTTGGAGTAAGTTTTTTTTTTTCTGGTGTAAGTTTAAAAAATGCCATTTTCCCCCAAAAAAATTGCTTCAGAGTAAGTCAGTTAGGTATGTTTTTTTAGGTCAGTTTTTTTTCTAAAAGGGGGTGTTCCCAGACACTTACGACAGTTTTGGCCATTTATGTCACTGTGGCCAGCAAAAACGTACTCCAAATCCACTTAGGTCAGCGTATGTGGCCAGCTCTGAAAAACTTTGAGGGCAGTTAAGAAAAAGCAGCGCACATTCGGCAGACATTAGGGCAGGGATAGGGGAGGGAAGGGAACTGGAGAGGACCTCAACAACCAAGCAGCAAACATTAAGGAAAAGCTCAAACGATTAAAATACAATTTAAAAAAAAAAAAAAGTAAATCCTACCTCATCTTTAGTCTGCCCGAGAAAGGCAGCGGGCTGGCCTGTGCATGAGGCCATTCGACCTGGGATAGGGTGGGAAGACGCGCACCAGAGAAGTCACAGCTGCTGGGCCGGGGGGAGGGGGCTGGACGTCTCATCTCTTTCCCCTGCCCACCCCCCAAAAACTCTCCTCCTCCTCCCTCCCCACCCCCCCGATCAAAAGTTTCAAGTACAGCCACTAAATAAAAAATAAAAGCAAAGTCCTTACCTGCCCCGGAACTCCAGCTGGTGCCGGAGTCCACTCTTGGGGATAGGGTGCGGCGAGATCAGGCATCCCTTCGGCCTGGGATAGGGGCTGTGAGCATCGGGTCCTGCTCACAGCCCACAGGACGCGCTGGGAGGGCAGGAGCATGCGCTCAGCTCTCTCTGAGCATGCGTGCAGGTGCTGGCAGTGCTTTGTGCTGGCCTGTTGCTCTACGCTGGCCTGTTGCTCTGCCCCCTCCTTCAGCCTCCATGCCATGCCACGACTCCAGGGACTCCAAAGAGTGGCCAGGATGGGGCCTCTCTTTTTCTGGTGCCCTTTCCAGCGCGCGAAGTCGGCGTGCTTCAGGTCAGTGCGCCAAAAAAAAGGGGTTGGGCAATGTTGGCCCATAAAAAGGAAGCGAGTAGCTAAAGTAAATGTTGGTCTCTTTGAGGATGCGACTGTGGAATTAATAATTGGTAACGGAAATGGCAGAGACTTTGAACAAATATTTTGTATCAGTCTTCACGGTAGAAGACACTAAAAACATTCCAATAATAATCAAGGAGCTATTGGGTGGGGGGGGGGAAGACACTTGAAACTTAAAACAAGCACTATCACTAGAGATAAAGTACTAAGCAAGCTAATGAGACTAAAGGTGGACAAGTCCCCTGGACCTGATGGCCTGCATCCTCGGGTCTTCAAAGAAGTGGCTGCAGAGATAGTGGACGCATTGGTTGTATCTACCAAAATTCCTTAGATTCTAGAGGTCCCAGCGGACTGGAAAACTGCAATTGTAACACCCCTATTTAAGAAAGGAGGGAGATTGAAGGCCGGAAGCTAGAGACCTAGTTAGCCTAACATCTGTCATTGGGAAAATGCTGGAGTAGTAGCAGGACATTTAGAAAATCATAATGCAGTCAAGCAGAGTCAGCATGGTTTTAAGAAAAGGAAAATCATGTTTGACAAATTTGCTGGAGCTCTTTGAGGATGTAATGAGCAGGTTGGATAAAGGGGAACCAGTAGAAGTTGTGTATTTGGATTTCCAGAAAGCATTCGATAAGGTGCTACATAAAAGGTTACTGCACAAGATAACAGCTCACGAGGTTGGGGGTAATATATTGGATTGGATAGAGGATTGGCTAACTAACAGAAAACAGAGAGCTGGGATAAATAGGCCATTTTCAGGTTGGCAAACAGTAACTAGTGGGGTGCCACAGGGATCTGTGCTGGGGTCTTGACTATTTACAACTTATATTAATGACTTGGATGAAGGGACTGAGTGTAATGTAGCCAGATTTGCTGATGATACAAAGATAGGTGGGAAAGCACAATCTACAAAGGGATATAGATAGGCTCAGTGAGTGGGCAAAAATTTGGCAGATATGGGGAAAATGTGAGGTCATCCACTTTGCTAGGAAAAATAAAAAAGCACATTACTATTTAAATGTGGAGAGATTATAAAATGCTGCAGTACAGAGGGATCTGGGGGTTCTTGTACATGAAACACAAAGTTAGCATGCAGGTACTGCAAATAATCAGGTAGGCAAATGGAATGTTGGCCTTTTATTGCAAGGGGGATGGAGTATAAAAGTAGGGAAGTCCAGCTCCAACTGTACATGCTGTTGGTGAGACCACACCTGGAGTACTGCATACAGTTTTGGTCCCTTTATTTGAGGAAGGATATACTTGCATTGGAGGCAGTTCAGAGAAGGTTCACAAGGTTGTGGAGAGCACCAGTTCCAACTGTCACAGGAGCATCGTCGTGCCCCGGTAACTGCCCCCAAAGGAAGTGGAGTGTGGGAAATTGCATTCCGCTTCCATTGAAGGGTGGTAAGGCCAATTCTGCGGCGGGAGCAGGACTTCCAAGCTGGGGGCTAAAATTCCCTGCCCCAGATGGTTATCGCCCCCCAAGATGGGAGCCTGTGCGGGGAGGCAGAGGGGGAGAGTGGGGGGGCGGAGAAACCCATGGCAAGGGACAGGAGGGGGGCCACATTGCAGCGGAGGTCTGGGGGGGGGGGGGCGAAGTGTGTTGGAGGGGCGGGCTTGGGGGCTCGGTGCGGGGAGTGTTCAAAGTGGGGTGGACGGGTTGACTGCGCGGATGGCGGTTGGTGGATGTGGTGTGGTTGGCGTCGCCGGGGAGTGTTCCCGGTGGTGGGGGGCACGCTCTTGGGATGGGGGTGGGCTGTTTGGGGCTGGGATTGGGAGAGACTTCTTCACTCGGAGTTGTTGGCCTGTGGGGTTCCCTGCCGGGGAGAGTTGTTGATTCCAGTTCATTGGATGTGTTCGGGAGGGAGTTGGATGTGGTCCTTGCGGTTGGGGGGTGTGGGGGGGGGAGGTGCTGGGTTGGGTGATCAGCCATGATCTTGTTGAATGGTGGTGCAGGCTCGAAGGGCCGAATGGCCTACTCCAGCACCTATTTTCTATGTTTCTAAGGTTGATTTCTGAGATAAAGGTGTTGTCATATGAAAGGTTGAGCAGTTTGGGCCTATACTCATTGGCGTTTAGAAGAATGAGAGGTGATCTTATTGAAACATAAGAACATTATAGGAGCAGGAATAGGCCATTTGGCCCCTCGAGCCTGCTCTGCCATTCAATAAAATCATGGCTGATCTGATCATGGACTTGGCTCCATTTCCCTGCCCACTCCCCATAACCCTTTACTCCCTTATCGCTCAAAAATCTATCTCCACATTAAATATATTCAATGATCCAGCCTCCACAGCTCTCTGGGGCAGAGAATTTCATAGATTTACAACCCTCTGAGAGGAAATTTTCCCTCATCTCAGTTTTAAATGGCCGGTCACTTAGTCTTAGACTATGTCCCCTAGTTTTAGTTTCCCCTAGGAGTGGAAATATCCTCTCTGCATCCACCTTGTCAAGCCCCCTCATTATCTTGAGTTTCAATAAGATCACCTCTCATTCTTCTGAACTCCAATGTGTATAGGCTCAACCTATCCTCATAAGTCAAGCTCCTCCTCTCCAGAATCAACCTAGTGAACCTTCTCTGAACAGCCTCCAATGCAAGTATATCCTTCCTTAAATTAGATCAAAACTGCACGCAGTACTCTAGGTGTGGCCTCACCAATACCCTGTACAGTTGTAGCAGGACTTCTCTGCTTTTATATTCTCTTCCCCCCCCTCCCTTTGCAACAAAAGCCAACATCCATTTGCCTTCCTGATTACTTGCTGTACCTGCATACTAACATTTTTGTGTTTCATGCACAAGGACCCCCAGGTCTCTCTGTACTGCAGCACTTTGCAATTTTTCTCCATTTAAATTATAATTTGCTTTTCTATTATTTCTGCCATTTTCCCACATTATACTCCATCTGCCAAATTTTTACCAACTCACTTAGTCTGTCTATATCCCTTTGCAGATTTTTTTGTCCTCCTCACAATTTGCTTTCCCACCCATCTTTGTATCATCAGCAAACTCGGCTACATTACACTCAGTCCGTTCATCCCAGTCATTAATATAGATTGTAAATAGTTGAGGACCCAGCACCAATCCTGTGGCACCCCACTAGTCACTGTTTGTCAACTGGAAAATGACCCATTTATCCTGGCTATCTGTTTTCTGTTAGCCAATCCTCTATCTGCTAATATATTACCTCCAACCCTGTGAGCTTTTATCTTGTGCAGTAACCTTTAATGTGGCACCTTATCGAAAACCAAATACACCATATTCACTGGTTCCCCTTATTCACCCTGCTCGTTGCATCCTCAAAGAACTCTAGCAAATTTGTCAAACATGATTTCCCTTTCATAAAACCATGCTGACTCTGCTTGATTGAATCATGCTTTTCCAAATGTCCTGCTACTGTTTCCTTAATAATGGACTCCAGCATTTTTCCAACAACAGCTGTTGGGCTAACTGGTCTATAGTTTCCTGCTATTTGTCTGCTTCCTTTTTTAAATGGTGATGTTACATTTGTGGTTTTCCAATCTGTTGACACCGCCCAGAATCCAGGGAATTTTGGTAGATTACAAACCATATATCCACTATCTCTGCAGCCACTTCTGTAGACCCTAGTATGTAAGCCATCGGGTCCAGGAGACCTGTCCACCTTTAGTCCCATTATTTTACCTAGTACTACTTTATTAGTGATGGTGATTATATTAAGTTTCTTCCTACCTATAACCCCTTGATTATTCACTATTGGGATGTTTTTAGTGTCTTCTACTGTGCAGACTGCTACAAAATATTTGTTCAACATCTTTGCCATTTCCCTGTTCTCCATTATTAATTCTCCAGTCTCACCCTCCAGGGGACCAGCATTTACTTTAGCCACTCTCTTCCTTTTTATGTATCTGCAGAAACTCTTACTATCTGTTTTTATATTTCATGCTAGTTTACTTTCATCGATCTTTCCCCTCAATCATTTGTTTAGTTCTCCGCTGGCTTTTAAAAATTTCCCAATCCTCTGGCCTCCCACTAGTCTTGGCCACATTGTATGCCTTTGTTTTCAATTTGATGCCCTCCCTTCGTTAGCCACAGATGGTTATCCGTTCTTGGCCTTTCCTTCTTATTGGGATATATTTTTGTGCGAGTTAGGAAATATCTCTAAATATCTGCCACCGCTCATCAACCGTCCCATACTTTAGTTTATTTTCCCAGTCCACTTTAGCCAACTCTGCCCTCATACCTTTTTGTAGTCTCATTTATTTAAGCTTGGGACCCTGGTTTGAGGACCAACTTTTTCACCCTCCAACTGAATTTGAAATTCAACCATATTATGGTCACTCATTCCTAGAGCATCTCTTACTACGAGATCATTTATTAATCCTGCCTCATTACACAGTACTAGATCTAAGATAGTTGGTTCCGCAACATACTGTTCAAGGAAACTATCCTAGATACACTATGAACTCCTCCTCAAGGCTCCTCTGGCCAATTTGCTTTGTCCAATCAATATGAAGATTAAAATCACCCATGATTATTGCCGTTCCTTTATTACAAACCTCCATTATTTCTTGATTTATACTCCATCCAACAGTGTAGCTACTGTTAAGGGGCCTATAGACTATGCCCATCAGCAACTTTTTCCCCCTTACTATTCCTTATCTCCATCCAAACTGATTCAACATCTTGATCCTCTGGGCCAATATAGTTTCTCACTAACTCACTGATCCCATCCTTTATTAACAGTGCTATCCCACCGTCTTTTTCTTTGTCTGTCCTTCCGAATTGTCAAATACCCCAGAATATTTAGTTCCCAGTCCTGGTCACCTTGCAACCACGTCTCTGTAATGGCTATCGGATCATACCCATTTGTATCTCTTTGTGCTGTCAACTCATTTATTTTGTTACGAATGCTACGTGCATTTAGACAAAGAGCTCTTAAATTTTTTTTTATCCTTTTTTTTTTTTTCCTGCTTGTTTCCTCTGTCCTTCAAACTCACTTTCTACATTTTTGCTTTCTAATTCCACCTTTATTCCTCTCCCTACTGAATCTATTCTCAGGTTCCCATTCCCCTGTCAAGCTAGTTTAAACCCTCCACAACAGCACTGAGACCCTCCCCCCGGTGTGGATATTGGTCCCGGCTCTGTTGAGGTGCAACCTGTCCGGCTTGTACAGGTCCCACCTCCCTCACAAGCTGTCCCAATGCCTCAGGAATCTAAAGCCCTCCCTCCTGCATCATCTCTCCAGCCACGCATTCATTTGCTCTATCCACCTATTTCTGTAATCACTAGCTCGTGGCACTGGGAGTAATCTGGAGATTACTATCTTTTGAGGTCCTGCTTTTTAATCTCTCCTAGCTCCCTAACTCTGCCTGCAGGACCTCATCCCTCTTTCTACCTATGTCATTGGTCCTGATATAAACCATGACCTCTGGCTGTTCACTCCTCCCCTGGCCCCCATGCAGTTGGCTCTAGCTGCACTCCCCAGAGGCACCATTGCCCTCACCAGTACTTAGAACAGAGTACTCGGGGGACTCCTGCACTACCTACCTAGTCCTCTTCTATCTGGCGGTCACACAATCCCTCTCTGCCTGCGCACCCTTGAGCTGCGGGGTGACCACCTCTAGAAAAGTGCTATCCACGTAGCTCTCAGTCCCATGGATGCACCGCAGTGACTCCAGCCACCGCTCAAGCTCCAAAACGCGGAGCTCAGGTTGGTGCAGCTGGAGACATCTCCTGCGTATGTGGTTGTCCAAGCTGTGCGAAGCGTCTAGGACTTCCCACATGCCACAGGATGTACAATCCACGGGACTAAGCTGCCCTGCCATCCCTCTAGTTAAACTCGGAACTATCAAGCAAAAATAAACTCTAAACCTGAGCAAAATGCACCCAGTAACTACTCAGCAATCAGCTGATTTAACTAACCTTTTTATTTAAAGACTAAGTACTAATTTAACAGAAAAAACCCACTCGCCAATCAACTACTTCCTTTGTGCCGACGTCACTTTTAAACTCTGACGTCCCTTTCGAATGTTGCCAGTTGAGCCTTGCCTTTTAAGCCTCCACCTCTCCTCAGTTCCTGCTGCTGCTCCCACGTAGGTCCGCTGCCTCTATATAAGTTTCTGAGGGGACTTGACTGGGTAGATGCAGAGAGGATGTTTTCTTCTTGAGTGTATCTAGAACTAAGGGGCATAGTTTCAGAATAAGGGGTTGCCCATTTAAGACAGAAATGCGGAGAAATTTCTTCTGAGGGTTGTGAATCTTTGGAATTGTCTACTCCAGGGAGCTGTGGAGAATGGGTCTTTGAATATATTTAAGATGGAGATAGACAGACTTTTGAATGATAAGGGAGTTGTGGGCGGGGAAGTGGAATTGAGGCCGGAATCCGATCAGCCATGATCTTATTGAATGGCGGAGCAGGCTCGAGGGGCCAAATGACCTACTCCTGCTCCTATTATGTTATATGTACCACAATTGTTTGCAGCCCTGGGCTAAAAAGAGGATAAGTCACATGATTGTTGCCTGATGACATCTGTTGAAAAGTTGGAGGTTAGATGCTGTATGAGGGCAGGGTTGGGTTCAATTATGATGAAATAGGCTACTGACACTAATTTCCCAAAGACTCTTGAAGAATTGGATGGTTGCTTGATTTCTGTGGAGCCTTTGAGGGGAAAATATCATTTTTGTTGTTTGCTCTTTTTAGAAGGTTATTATCAGTGAAGCATTTAACTTTTTAGACATGCCGAATAAAGTTAAAACTCACTGTCTGCTAAGCCATGTTGGCCTAAAGATCAAAGATACATTTCCCATTCTGATTGAGCTGATTCAGCCAAGTTGGCAATTGGGGAACTTTCCTACTGTCTGCTGAGTAAATGATTACAAAACCATACTGACCAAAAGATCAAATAATTTCCCACTCTGAGCTTGCAGATTCAGCCAACGTAGCAATTGAGGAACAATCAATGTTGTTTGCTCTTGGACAAGTGAGTGTGAAAAATTAGCCAGAGTTCCTGCTTTTAATCACCCCTTGCTGCAAAGTGAACATTTAGGGTGAAGGAAAGATTGAACTTGGTTGCAATGCCTTCCACAACTGAATAGCCTGCTGGGTAGGACTGCACTTGTTCCATTCTTATGTATCTAATTGTAGCCAGAGAATCATGTGCAACAGTTTCATTTCCCACTCCAGTATAGTTTCCTCTGGTGCCTCCAAGGATCTATCCTTGGTCCCCTCCTATTTCTCATCTACATGTTGCCCCTTGGCGACATCATCCGAAAACACAGCGTCAGTTTCCATGTGTACGCTGATGACACCCAGCTCTACCTCACAACTACTACTCTCGACCCCTCCGTCTCTAAATTGTCAAACTGCTTGTCTGACATACAATTCTGGATGAGCAGAAATTTTCTCCAATTGAATATTGGAAAGAGAAAAAAATTGCATTTATATAGCGCCATTCACGGCCAGTGGACGTCTTGAAGGAGTGTAGTCACTGTTATAATGTGGGAAATGTGGCAGCCAACTTGTGCACAGCAAACTCTTACAAACAGCAATGTGATAATGACCAGATAATCTGATTTTGTTATGTTGATTGAGAGATAAATATTGGCCAGGGCACTGGGACTCCCATGCTCTTCTTCAAAATAGTGCCATGGAATCTTTTACTTCCACCTGAGAGGGCAGACGGGGTCTCGGTTTAACGTCTCATCTAAGACCGAAGCAGTTCCCACCACACACTTCCTTCCCTCGCCACTGACTCCATCCCTCTCCCCAACTTCAGCTGAATCAGACTGTTAGCAACCTCTGTCATATTTGACCCTGAAAAGAGCTTAGTCTCACAACTGCAGCATAACTAAGACCGCCTATTTCCCCCTCCGTAACATTGCCTGTCTCTGCCCTTGCCTCAGCTCATCCACTGCTGAAACCCTCATCCATGTCTTTGTTACCTCTAGACTTGACTATTCCAATGCTCTCCTGGCTGGTCTCCCACATTCTACCCTATATAAACTGGAGGTGATCTAAAACTTGGCTGCCTGTGTCCTAACTTGCACCAAGTCCTGCTCACCCATCACTCCTGTGCTTGCTGACCTACATTGATTGGCTCCTGGTTAAGCAACACCTCAATTTCAAAATTCTCATTCTCGTTTTCAAATCCCTCCATGGCCTCTCCCTTCCCTGTCTCTGTAATCTCATCTAGCCCCACAACTCTTTTTTTTTTTTTTTTTTCCCCGCCCCCCCTGAGATCTCTGCTCCTCTAATTCTGTCCTTGAGCAGCCTTGATAATTGCTCAGCCATTCTGTTGCCTCGGCCCTAAGCTCTGGAATTCCCTGCCTAAACCCCACCACCCCTCTATCCCTCTTTCCTCCTTTAAGATGCTCCTTAAAACCTATCTCTTTGGCAAAACTATTGGTCACCTGCCCTAATTTCTCCTCATGTGGCTTGGTGTCATATATTTTTTCTCAATACTCCTATGGAGCACCTTGGGACATTTCACTACATTAAATACAAATTGTTGTTGATGCTCATTGGCTCCTGGTTTAAGAATGTTTACCTAAGTGAGGTACTGTTGGACTGCTAACTCCCAATGAATAATTGTCCAGGTTCTTAACTTAGATACTTTTTCTATATTCTGGCATATTGCAGTCGCTCACTGACCCTTAAGGAATCGTAGAATTATACATCACAGAATGAGGCCATTTGGGACAGTGTACCTGTGCTAGATCTTTGCAACTGGTATCCAATTAGTCCCACTCCCTGCTCTTTCCCTATAGCCCTGCAATTTTTTCCTTTTTTAGAGACATTTATCCCATTCCCTTTAAAAGTTACGATTGAATCTGCCCTTTCAGACAGTGCATTCTCATCTCTCCTGGTTCTCAACCCTCCTGTCAGTGGAAACAGCTTCTCATTATTTACTTTTATCAAAGGTCTTCAAAATTATCATAAGAATGCAGAATTAGGAGCAGAAGTAGGCCATTCAGCCCCTTGAATCTGCTCTGCCATTCAATAAGATCATGGCTGATCTACTTCAACTCCACTTTCCTGAATATACTCATAGACTGAGCCTCCACAGCCCTCTGGGGTAGAGAATTCCAAAGATTCACCATCCTGAGTGAAGAAGTCACTCCATCTCAGTCTTAAATGGCCGACCCCTTATTCAGAGACTGTAACCCCTGGTTCTAGACTCCCCAGCCAGAGGAAACATCCTCACAGCATCTACCCTGTTTACCCCTGGAAGAATTTTGTATGTTTCAATGGGATCACCCCTCATTCTTCACTCTAGAGAATATAGACTTAGTCTGCTCAATCTTTTCGCATAGGACAATTCCCCCCCCCCTCCCCCTCCCATCCTAGTAATATCTGGTGAAGCTTGGTTGCACTTCCTCCATGGCAAGTATATCCTTGGATAAGGAGACCAAAACTCTACACAATACTCCAGATGCGGTCTCAGCAGGGCCCTCTCTTACTGCAACAAGATGTCTTTACTCTTGTACTCTTATCCTCTTGTAATAAAGGAAACATACCATTTGCTTTCTTAATTGCTTGCTGTACCTGCATGTTAACTCAGTGATTCGTGTACAAGGACACCCAGGTCCCTCTGAACACCAACATTTCTCAATCTCGCCGTTTTTAAAAAAAAAAAATACTCTGCTTTTCTATTTTTCCTACCAAAGTGGATAAGTTCACATTTCTCCACATTATATTCCATTTGCCATGTTCTTGCCCATACACTTAGCCTTTCTATAGCCCCTTGAAGCCTCTTTGCATCCTCCTCACAACTTACATTCATCGCCAGCAAACTTGGATGTATTACATTTGGTCCCCTCATCCAAATCATTGCTATAGATTGACTAGTTGGGCCTCAGCACCGATCCTTGTGGCACCCCACTGGTTACAGCCCGCCAACCTGAAAATGACCTATTTATTCCTACTCTGTTTTCTGCCCGTTAACCAATTCTCAATCCATGCTAGTATATTAACCCCAATCCCATGAGTCCTAATTTTGTTCAATTATCTCGTGTGGCACCTTATCGAATGCCTTCTGAAAATCTAAATACACTACATCCACTGGTTTCCCATTATCTATTCTACTAGCTACGTCAAAAAACTTGAAAAGATGTCAAACATTTCCCTTTCATAAATCCGTGTTAACTCTGTCCAATCCTATTATTATTTAAGTACCCAGTTACCACATCTTTAATAGATTCTAGCATTTTCCCTATGACTGGTGTCCGGCTAACTGGTCTGTAGTTCTCCGTTTTCTCTCCTCCCTTAAATAGCGGGGTTACATTATCTACCTTCCAATCTGCAGGAACTGTTCTAGAATCTATGTAATTTTGGAAGCTGACAACCAATGCATCCACTTTCTCTATATAGCCACCTTTCAAAACCCTAGGATGTAGGCCATCAGGTCCAGAGTATTTATCGGCTTTCAGTCCCATTAATTTCTCTAGTCCTAATTTTTTTTTTTACTAATACTAATTTCTTTCAGTTCTTCATTCTCGCTTGACCCTTGGTTCTCCACAATTTCCAGGAGGTTTATTGTCATCATCCGTGAAGGCAGACGTAGTATTTGTTTAATTTCTCTGCCATTTCCTTATTCCCCATTATAATGTCTCCTGTCGCAGCCTGTAAGGGACCCATAGTTACTTTCACTAATCTTTTCCTTTTTACATCCCTATAGAAGCTTTTACCGTCAGTTTTTATGTCTCTCACTAGTTTACTCTCGTATTTTCCCTTTTGTTGTGGAGAAATCTCCCTCTTTTCCCAAGCGGACCCACTGAAATAGTGGATCAACGCTCTTGATTGATGACAGACCCAGTGATATTCGGGCATATGAAGGGGAAGTTCTGTTCTGTTAGCTGCCTAAGACAGAAACTCTTCAAAAACCCAAAGGTCTCCGATCTTTATACAGATTTCCAGTGGGCTGGTCTATAATGTTACCTTGAAGTGACAGTGATTGAAAACACTGCCACTGACAACACAGATGTCTCTACAATTTGAAATGACAGTGATCGAGAACACTACCAATGACAATTTAACTGCCACAAATAAAACACATGTAAGACAGAGACGAATAATGGAATTTGTTACAGCATTTGGCTCAGTCAAAGAAAACATTCAGTTCAGTCAAAGCAAAGAAACATTTGTTAACCCTTATCAGACTGCCTGCTGTGTGGCCTCTATCCTTTCATCCTAGCAAATGGCAATTCTCTTGGCTTCTTGGAATGTGTCCTGTCGGTTTGATCTTGCCCCTGGCCTCCTGTGGCACATTAAAAGAAACACACAGCTGTTCTATGTATTCCCTCAAAATCTAAAGTTCATTTTCCTATCGTATATAAGCGAGTTTTACATACAATCTGTCGATAATTCCTTGCCCTACTACACCTTTTATCAATTTCTTGGTCCTCCTTTGCTGAATTCTAAAATCCTCCCAATCCTCGGGCTGACTGCTTGGCAATATTACAAGCCTCTTCCTTTGATCTAATACTATCTAACTTCTCTTGGCCACGGTTGGACTACTTTTCTTTCCTGTAGGGTTTTTGTGCCTTAAAGAAATCTATATTAATTATGTATTAATTTTTTTAATGCTAGCCATTGCTTGTCTAGTCATACCTTTTAATGTAGTTTCTCCTCTTAACTGTCTCTGCTCTAAAGAATTATCTCCACTTCTCTAGTCTTCCCCATATAAAATCTCTAATGCCTGGCAATTTTTGTAAATCTCTGCACCCTCTCCAAGGCCTTGACATCCTTCGTAGTGGTGCCCAAAATTGGAAGCCATACTACAGCTGAGCCTAACTAGTGATTTGCAAAGGTTTTTGATAACTTCCTTGCTTTTGTACTTTATGCCTCTTTATAAAACCCAGGATCTGATGTGCTTTTTTTTTTCAGCCTTATCAACTTGTCCTGCCACCATGGAGTCCTCTAAACTCTACAGAAATTTCACCCCATGAAAATGTATAGCCCGACTAATGACCTGCCAGTCAGCCCAAAATATGGGCAGTATCATGCCTATAGATTTTTCTCTTCCTTGGTGAATTCCTGATCTAGCTTTGACCTGATGGCAGCTAATGGTGCAGTAATTGGTCTTTATGTTCAGGAAGAGGAGGGGAAAATCAGTCCAGGTTCACATTTGTGGATGTCTGTTGAGGACAGGATTGGCCTAATTGAGATGCCCCCAACTGTGAATTTCCCATCGTCCAATAGCCTGCTAATGTGCTCTCTTGGCTCCCAGCAAAGAATGATCACTCTCCTTTGCAGAGTAAAGGAAGATGGGTGGGAATAAACACATGCCTCTTTGAGTAGGTGCTTTATGACTTCAACTCCAGCCCCTCTAGCATACCTCCTCGTGTCTGGCATCAGCTTAGCAGAAGTCTGGGAGCACATTTACTTGGATCAAGTAGATAGTTTCCAGAAGGAGAGGGTGGGTGGGGAGGGAGGGAGGAGAAAGAGTGCAATAAAAATTAATGACATAGTCAAGGTCAAGTTACTACAGTAACTTTATACTTGTGCGCTACAGTTGCTTAATACTGAGATTACAGCATCTTTTCACTGCTGACATTTTTCAGGTGAACAGGCAAGATTCTGAAGTAGAGCTGGAAACATACAGACAGAGTCGTCAAGGTCTAGATGAAATGTACAATGAAGCCTGGAAGCAACTGAAAGAAGAGAAACAATTTCGATTGGTAAATGTTTGTAAAGAATAATCAAGCTCTATTTTGAATCAAGAAGTAACTAATGTAAAAACAGTGCGTATTTTGAATATTGGAGAAAATATGATTTTAAGTTGTGTATTTAAGTAGTACATGCGTTAAAAATAATTAATTCTTGAAAATTATTTAACACTGAATATTTCTTTAGGTGGAAATGATAATTCTTAGTTCTGATTGGCTATTCTATACAGGAGTTCCTATGTAACTGCCTCTGAAGAAAAAACAATTTTAGTATGGCCAAAGTGTCTCAAGTGTGAATATAGGTTTAGAAGCTGTTTGCTTCTTTCAGTTCAGTTTTAATTGAAGAGGTATATGTAATTTCTACTCAGGAACTGGAGAAAGAACTGGAACTACAGGTGAGCTTGAAGCAAGAAATGGAAATAGCCATGAAGCTGCTGGAGAAGGACACTCATGAAAAGCAGGATACGCTAGTAGCTCTTCGACAACAGTTGGAAGATGTCAAGGCCATCAATTTGCAGATGTTTCACAAAGCTAAGGTACAGAATTAAGGGAGATGTGATTATACTGGCATTACTTACTTAACAAGTAATTTTTGAGGATATACATTGTGGGAACTGTGGGATCATATCGCCATGTGTCTCATTTACAATTAGAACTATGACTGGGTAGGACAGTAGCCTCAAACCATAGAAGTTTATTATATGTCTGTGGCTCTTTGCTACCCCTGCTGCTCACTCAATAACGATTTTAAATTAATGACCCCTCATCATTGACCCAACCAAAGGAAGTAACTTTCCATATTAATCCTGTCAAAACACTATATTTTTTAATACCTCTATTTAATATTTATTTGGCTTCTCTGCCAGTGGAAATAGTTGTGGCACCTTGAGAGCAAAATACTGAGGATGCTGGAAATCTGAAATAAAAATAGAAAATGCTGAAAATACTCTAGCTTAGGTAGCATCTATGGAGGAGAAACAGTTAACATTTCAGGTCAATGATCTTTTGTCAGCTTATCTCCACAGATGCTGCCTGAAGTACTTCCAGCATTTTCTGTTAATTGTGGCATCTCCAATCTCTGCTCGTAACGATAGTTTCTTATGCCTGGTGAATCAATATGCTTTAATGCTTATTCTATAACTGTGTCAAAACTGCATATAGTACTTTTAACTGTAGCTTAGCTCCTATCTGTATAGATTTAATGCAAAATTCCACATTATCTTAACAAGTAGTTTTTAAGGAATTGTGTAATGAAGGACTTAGTCACGAATATTAGAGGAGAGCAAGAGATTTAACTGAGGCTGTATGTAGGTTTTCAGTGGGACATGTGAAGAACAAATTTGGCTGGGGTGCAGACTGGCTTTAGGGTGATGGCTGGGCAATACTGAATAGCTATAGCTACATGCAGGTGATGACACTCCTATGAAATAGCTGCTGCAGAACTTCATCACAACTCCCATACTCTTTCCCATTACATAACATCCTCACTTGCCCTGCTGTACTCCCTCATTGCTACTTCCTCTACATTTACCAGCCATGTACCTTCTACACATTTTTCTCCCCTAGTACCACCATTCTGATGTTTAAACTGGTTTTCCATCACTGAAGTGGGAAACCAGCAGCTCGTCATTTAAAGCTCGTCTTGCTATAAATGCAATATAATGCAATAAGTGCTTTAAAAGTCAGCTGCTAGTTTGCTAACTTGGGTCCAAATTTTCCCCAGCACTGTTGTTTTTTCAGTGCCCAGTGATTTTTTTTGGTGTTGAAGATCCCCCAATGTCTACTACCAGCCAGAATGTTTGATGCCAAACATTCTGGCGCTGGTGTACCTGCAAGAAGGCTCCCGTGCCATTTCTGGGCATAAGGCCAGGTTTCCTCCCCAGATAAATTTTTAGAACTGGCGCACAGACCTGACGAGCACCGTCAGAAAAACCCTTGCTTTCAACTTACAGAAATTCGCTCCTATCCCTGGCTGAATGGACTCCCTGACTCATCATTTATGTTAGCAAAATTAAAAATGCAACAGGAACTGTATGCAAAAGTCAAATCTAAACTTATCAAAAATGCTGCTCCTTCGATGTTGTGTAATCAGGCCATACCATTTGAAGAAAAAAAAATTTAAAATTTTTCCAGTGGTTGTCTCTGGGTCCAAAAATCTAAAGGTTCCAACCAAGGTAATCCAACAGGTTCCAGAATCTTCATAGCCATCCAGCAGGTTTTCAAAGCGGTCTTCCCTTCACTGCACAACAAGGGCAGCCTTCTACCTTTTCTCGACGTCGATTGCAGCCGCTGCTAGTCCCCCGGCCGAAGGTCCTCCACCCATGCGGCCTGCTGCTATCGCAGGCCGAAGGTCTGCACACAAGACCGTGCAAGACACTCCAGGCTCATAGGGAAGCAGCGGTAATTTCTAAT
This sequence comes from Pristiophorus japonicus, assembly GCF_044704955.1. Taxonomy (NCBI): domain Eukaryota; kingdom Metazoa; phylum Chordata; class Chondrichthyes; family Pristiophoridae; genus Pristiophorus; species Pristiophorus japonicus. The sequence goes on along the minus strand of NC_091980.1, from coordinate 71,747,893 downwards.
AAAGGTGGAACATTACATTGTATTTAAAAGAAAAGAATCCCACCACACATCTGTTATGTTTTAATGGAGTATTGGAATGCTTAGGTGGACAATAATAAGTTGTTCTTGGATCCAGACTGGGTCAGGTTTCACTGATACATGCACCATGGTCCTTTGTTGCATGCATCAGTGACCCAGAACAAGGCAGGAGCCATGAACACCTTTGGTACTGGAACCTGCTCCTGTATCATTTAAAACTAATAGGTTGCAGGGGGTGAGGCCATTTTACATGTTGAGTCCAGTTTTCCTGTAATATTTATTAGTGCAGGAGTCAGTTAAAAGTCCAAAATTAAAATGTTACAATTTGTACAGCACAGTTGTAATTAGCTTAACATTACTTTAAACCTTCATAACGTTAAAAACTTTATTCAAAACCGTGGCAAACTTTAAAAAGAACAATCAGTTAAAGCAACCAAAAAACAAACAAGCCATCTATCCTCCTCCTTTGCGCTGTGTGCCAATCCTGCTCCAGTAGATACTGTTACTCCTGCATGTGCCCGTAGTTGCAGACTTCTGCTTCTTTGCCCCCCCATACCCCCAGGTGTAATGTTTCTTTGCCAACGTGGCGTTTCTTGCTGGGTTACAACAGGGCCCAGAGCCGAAATGTGGAATGCCCGGGTTCCTTTTCGTAGTCAGCTCAGGATCAACCCTTGGTTTTTGTGCAGAGTAGAAAGCATTCCTCGCATTATTGACAGCCTGGGTGAGCCCCCCTATTGCCGATACTACCTTGTTGAAACGTCCCGAAAGTCTTTCCACCTGCAAAAGTCCCCCCAACTCCACCCTTACCCCACCAAAAGCTTCCAGGAGCAATCGAGATTGTTGAATGTTCTCCCTGCTCATCCCCACAAGATGTTCTATATCCTCCAAATCCAGTGTTTCTGCATCAGGTCTGGAGTTCGCCCTCCTGTGACATCTTGTGGGTGTGGCTTGCGGCAACACACTTGTAGCCGCAGCCTCAGACGTCACATGTCGAAAAGTCCCCTCGCTTGATTCACTCATGAACGGACTTGGAATCCTCGAGGGGTTCAGCACCTCCAAATCCAGGGTAACCATCTCATCTGACTTCTTCCTGCCCATCATTCTCCTGAATTGGAATATCTGGCGTGGCGTTTCCTTGAACATTCTCTCCAAGTTCAGTGTACCTTCTGTCTCCTCCTGATGCTCAACCTCTGAAACAAAAGATAAATGCTTGGTTAGCAGCATTGAGGAAGGAGAAGCGTTGGAAGCAGTATGTAAGATTTAGCCAACACAGACTGCAATTTGCAGGGCTTCCCTCTAATGGAACACTGGGCCCAGCTTCTGCGTTGATTGTTGGTCTTCTCCTGTGACATGTAATCATTGATGCTATCCTCTGCTTCATGGCTGTTAGTTGCAGCCTACTTGGTGGAGCTCCTCCAGTTTGTGACCGTTCTCGGTTGATCTGTGACACCATCTTTTGCAAAGATGAAAATGGAACTTTTTAAAGAGAGGGTCCTTCTGAACACACGCATGCATTGGAGATGTGAGAGCGAGTCAGCAAGAGAGCAAGGGAAAATTTGGCGGAGGTGTGAGCGGAGAACATTAGGCATGGGGAGTGATTGGAAATTGAGCAAATGGCTCTCCAATGATAGAGGCAGAAAATATGTTTATACAGGTGGTGATGCTAATTCAAATAAATTCTGGAGGCCTGAAAGGCAAGTATAACTATAAATCCTATATGTAAAATCTATTCTAGATGTTGCAGGCATGACTGTCAGATATAACACAATTGTGAGACCTCTGATTAATTGGAAGCGTACACTTAAAAGCAAGAGTAAGTTATTGGACAAGAGGTCATTTTAAATTGAAACTTAATTAAACGTTTAGAAAGGATATCTTGGCTAACTTGAATAAACTGCCAATCTGTGGTAATTATGAAGTTTTTATTTTAAAATGTTAAGATTTTGAATTATTGGATTCCAGGAATAACTCTGGATTAGTTTTGGCTACAGTAACAATCCATTTGAATGAGTTTGATGGCTCATTCTTGTATTGCAAAATTAAACTAAATGGTACTTCATTTTGATTCAGAAACCCAAACCTTGCTTTGCTTGGCTTTTTTATTTGAAAATCCTTGTAATCCAACCTGGTTTGTATTCCATCATTGCCGACAGTTACTATGTTTCCAACAGTCAGCAGTAGAACCATCATTTTAATGCGTGGGGGGACAACCGTACCATATTTTCTTTTCATTTTAACTCTCATGGAATCGGAGGGTCAGTGTCAGCTTGGATAAGAAATTGGCTTAAGGACAGAAAACAGTGAGTCGTGGCGAGTGGTTGGTTGTCTTTCAGACTGTAGGATGGTGGGCAGTGGTGCTCCCCAGGGGTCAGTGCTAGGACCACTGCTTTTTTGATATAAATGACTTGGATATTGGAATACAGAGTAAAATTTCAAAATTTGCTGACACCAAACTTGGAGGTGTGACAAACTGTGGGGATGATACCAATCGACTGCAACAGGACATAGTCTGGCAGAATGGGCAGACAAGTGGCAGATGGAATTTAATAGACAGAAGTGTGAGCTGATGCACTTTGGCACAAGGGATAGGGAGAGGCAATATAGACTTAATGGCACAGTTCTATAGAGTGCAGGATCAGAGGAACCTGGGGGCTCATGTACATAGATCTTTGAAGGTGGCAGGACATATTGAGAGAGTAGTTAACAGAGCATATGGGATCTTGAGCTTCTTAAAAAGAGATATTGAGTACAAAGCAGAGAAGTTATGTTGAACCTTTTATAAAGCTCTAGTTGGGCCACAACTGGAGTGTTGCGTTCAGTTCTGGTCACTACAATTTAGGAAGGATGTGAAGGTCCTTGAGAGGGTACAGAGATTTACCAGAATGGTTCCAGATATGAAGGATTTTAGCTACAAGGTTAGTTTGGAGAAGCTGGGGTGGTTCTCCTTGGAGTAAAGGAGATTGAGGGGAGATTTAATAGAGGTGTACAAGATTATGATTGGTTCAGATAAGACAGACAAACAAAAGCTGTACCCATTAGCTGATGGTACAAGGACACCAATTTAAGGTTTTGGGCAAGAGATACAGGGGATGTAAGAATATTTTTATGCAGCGAGTAGTAATGACCTGGAACTCGCTGCCTCCGAGGCTAGTGGAGGCGGAGACAATCAATGACTTCAAAAGGAAATTGGATAGGCACGTGAGGGAAATAAACTTGCCGGGCTACGGGGATAGAGCAGGGGAATGGGACTGACCGGATTGCTTTAGAGAGCCAGCATGGACTCTGAGCCGAACTGCATCCTTCTGTGCTGTGATGACTCTCGTCTGTCTTGATGCAACTTTCTTAACTTAATATTTCATGACCCGTTGCTAAGCTTTCCATTATATTTTCTGGAAGATTGAAGTATTGCTTAATTAATTTTTGGTGAGTGGGTGGAATGGGACTAACCACCATATATTGGTTTTGATTTGGATATTTTGAGAAATGTTCCTAAATTAAAGATGTTTCGTATCTGGTGTGTCGACTATGGTGAAATCTTGCTGCAAGTCCATCAAATTAAGGAGTTCAGGTTCATGCTAGTCTTAGTGTGTAGAGTTTTGCCCTGTGCCCGTTTACTCTTGAGGCAGTAAGTCCGTTTAAAATGTACCAACTAGTTTGGCCACTGAATTATACATACCAAGAAAGATTCAATCTAAGTCTAACTCTTAGCCTGTCACTTGAAAATCTGTATACTTTTATTATATTGTAAACTCAACCTTCAGTACTGCATAATGTGGATAAGTGTGAGGTTATCCACTTTTTGGTGGCAAAAACAGGAAGGCAGAGTATTATCTGAATGGTGACCGATTAGTGAAAGGGGAGGTGCAATGTGACCTGGGTGTCATGGTATATCAGTCATTGAAAGTAGGCATGCAGGTGCAGCAGGCAGTAAAGAAAGCAAATGGCATATTGGCCTTCATAGCGAGAGGATTTGAGTATAGGAGCAGGGAGGTCTTGCTGCAGTTGTACAGGACCTTGGTGAGATCACACCTTGAATATTATGTACAGTTTTGGTCTCCTAATCTGAGGAAAGACATTCTTGCTATTGAGGGAGTGCAGCGAAGGTTCACCAAACCAGGATGGCAGGACTGACCTATGAAGAAAGACATGATCGACTAGGCTTTTATTCACTGGAATTTAGAAGAATGAGGGGATCTCATAGAAGCATATAACATTCTGACAGGATTGGGCAGGTTAGATGCAGGAAGAATGTTCCCGATGTTGGGGAAGTCCAGAACCAGGGGTCACAGTCTAAAGATAAGCGGTAAGCCATGTAGGACCAAGAGCATTGTGAACCTGTGGAATTCTCTACCACAAAGTTGAGTCCAGTTCGTTGGATATATTCAAAAGGGAGTTAGATGTGGCCCTTACGGCTAAAGGTATCTGGGGTATGGAGAGAAGGCAGGAGTGGGGTACTGAAGTTGCATGATCAGCCATGATATTGAATGGTGGTGTAGGCTCGAAGGGCCGAATGGCCTACTCCTGCACCTATTTTCTATGTTTCTATTAGTTTAGATTATGGCTAACTTATGAGTGGGCAGAACTCCTACTCATGATTAGAGGTACTTGAGAACTGTGGGTATCCATGGAACTTTATTCAGGATTGAGAACTTGCATCAACACCTTTGTTAAGTAGGTGAAGGTAGGAAATCAGAGGTTTTATTATCTCCAACAATAGGTGACCATGTCACTGGCAATTATGTAAATCTGCCTTCAGAAGTGACAAAACACAGTTATGGAAACTCCTGAAATTGTTTTGTTGAGGGGAGGCATAGGGAACAAAATTAAAGTAAGATGAAATCGATACTGATGCAACTTTCAGTGATGAATTTATGGTTATAATTTCTACAAGAATAGGTACACATTTAAAAGATGGCAAAAACAGTTCTTGTGAAATAGATTTAAAATGGTGACCTATACTAGTTTTTTTTTCCCTTTTTGATATTGCCCAATTAGAACTCTGACGGGACGGTGCAGCAGAAGACTGAGATGATAAACTCGCTAGAACAAAAGACTAATCAGATGATTGATACCACAAAGCAAATGGAGGACAGGTACAATAAATATAGAACCCGTTGAATAAAATAGAATATTTTATTCACCTGCAACATTGGTATATTCAGAGTTGAAATAATTCTTCTGATTCTCAAATTTGTCTTTGTAGAATTATCTGAAAAGTTGGAGCTTTCTTTTCCAAGGACAGGAGAGTAGTTAGTTCAGACTGTTATTAGTAGATTTGGTAATGGGTTGCCTGACTTTCCAGTCAAGGAATGGCATGTTGTAGAATGTCTGAAAATGAGATTCTGAGAGAGAAAATCCAAAATGTTCTCTTGCCCAAACTGCGCTAAATTATGCCAAGATATAATTGCACCTCTTTTTGTTGAGACCAGATCAGGGATCAAATTTGGGAATCTTGATGTTCTATATGGTTCAGGATCAGACTGGATGGTGCACCATAGTAGTTTTAATAGCCCAGTTAAGATCAAAGTATTTATATTCTAATAGAACAGCTGTCTTCTAGACTTGATGCAAGATAAAGAGCATCATGCGCAGTGTGTTGTCACATCATGGAGTCGTGTAGAACAGATTGATTTTCTTTCTCCAACCCCCCCCCCCTTAATCTGCCCCACTCTCTCTGCTGAATTCCTGATCTTGGTTGCACAACCTACAGCAGTACAATGTGGATATTGGGTAGTTCTCCTAAAGAGAGTAGGAAACATGATGGCTGTTCCTGAGTGCATTAGTGCATCTTATTAGCTGAGTTAAAGCAGTATTGGTGGATGCCTGGGTACAGAGGCTGAAGTTGTCAGAGTTTATGCACTCGGAGTGGTGAAGAAGCTGTTGAAGACCTAAAGTGGTAAGGGTTCACAGTTAATTGGTAGGAAATCCGAACCGTGTTAATGCCTTCAAATAAGAGATTAATATTGTGTTGCTAAGTAATTATTGCTATATTATTCCTACTAACTTCTGTGTAAAAAAAATTTCAATCATTCTGGTATCTCAACTTTATTACGGCACCCATTGACACTGCTTTTGTTTAATCTTAGATTGCAACAGTCTGAAAAAGCCCGACAGTCAGCGGAAGAGAAAAATCGAAAGATTAAACAGGAATTTGTCAGCAAAATTGAGAACCTCCAGCAGCAGCTCAGTGAACTGGACCAACAACGGTAAGAAATCAGAGCAGCAGTATTTTCCCCAAGTAACTAAATTGTTGCCTCAATACTGATAGCTAATGGAACTCCTGGGGGCGCAATCGACAAAATGCACCCATTTGAATTGAGACTGTTTAATGTAAAATAGAATCAACAGATTGCTGAGCATAGGTGATTGCAAAGAACAAAGTGTGTGAGAGAGCAAACATAGTTTCAGTTTTTTTGCATGAAATTATCAACTATTGCACAAATGTTTTTTTTTGAGATGGAACCAGAAAGTCATGAACTCTGACGGGAGGCCATATGATAGCTTGTGTAGAAGTGCACAGTTCAAGATTCTGTTGAATGCTTTGGAAATATCTACGGCCGAAATGTTGAGAGGAGAATTCAAGGTAACTGAGGCAACAAGATCACCAGTTGAATAGCCACACTGAAAACCATACTGGAGATTACTGATTAGGTCAAAAGATTTGATGTTCCATAACTGGCCCCGACTGGTGCCCTTTCACGGGTCCTGATCGTATAGACCAAAGTAATACCGGGCTCAGCGCTTTCCTTTCTCCCCACCCCCTTGATCTGACAGCTGATTTTGACTTCTCGACATGCAGATGATGGAATAAAGTGCACAGTTTACTTGCATAGAACTTGTGTGGTTGTATAGAAACATTTAGAACTTGAAAGGGTTTTTGTATGGATGTCAATTTAAAAATGTGAAAGAGTAGATTCTAATTCCTTTAATTCTAGCTAACCTGGTGGTTTTATTTGAAATTCTGCAAGGTAGGTAGCATTTCTCCATGATGAACACACAGCTTTGTCTTTAGTGTGTAAGTTCTAATGGTTTTTTTTTTAGCTGGGCCAGTGTAACTTATTAGCTGCACTCTGAAAGGATCTCCTTTTTGTCCTTTTGGCTTTAAGTTAAAGGTGGAAATAGAATACTGATTAGGGACAGATGGAAATATTGGGGATGAAAACCCAGTTAACCTCCCAGAGAGGAGTCATTAATAATTGCATCAAGCATAACTTCTCTCAGCATGGAGAATTCAAGAGATGATACGATGCACTTCGTGGATGACCAGTTGGGAAAATATTACATTGGGGAGGTAGTTTGTCTCAAAATGAATATCTTTGCGATGAAAGTTGGTTTGGTCCAACAATAGCAATCATGAACAATTTCTACTGAATTTCCATGACATAGCAGTGAGACAGACATTTTGGGACAATTTTTCCATCGAAAGGATTTGGAAATTAGTTACATTTTAAGTGTTTTTTAAAATTGAAATGGATTTGCATTGGTTTAAAATTGTCCTCAACTATATTCTGCTGCGGCTGAGACTGGTTTATTTGTTCATGAGCTAGGCATTGAAGATGTGTTCCATAATAGCTGGGGAAATTGCTAATTCATCTAATTTCAGACTTTCTGTAAACATCCACACTTATTATTTGGATATCCATATTCATTGCCTGGGGGTGGGTGGGGGGCAGAAAGGAGATAGCCAGTTTATAGACAAATTGAGCTGACTGCCCCCCCCCCCCCCCTGCTCAGTGTAAATTGTAATTTGTTTTATAACTAGCTCTATATAGTCACTTGCTCTTTGTAAAATAAAGCATCTCAATTTGCAATAAGCCTTTACTCATTTGTGTTTTTCAATCCGCCTACTGATGGATTGGAGAGTCGCTCCTGAAAGGATATCTGAAAAACACAGTATCCTGTTCAGATCACACGATATTATTACACTCCTGGCTTGTGCTATCCAATAATTAAATATTGGGCAGTACAAGCACACTCTGGGGATGGGGAGGAGACCCGAAACTGTCTGGAGAAGAGTAGTTTTCAAAGATCAAACATTTTACTGCTGTCATTGTTAAGTTTGTTCTGAACTGCAAGTTATTGGCTTGTTTATTTACTGTATATAAATCTAATTATACCTAATTCAGAATCTTGACCAGCTCTGGTGTAGTTTGTTGTTGCTGTCTTCTGGAGTGGTTGTGGGTGCTAAGTGCAGGATTGTGAGTGTGACAATGAGTTCTCTGGAGAAGGCAGAAGAAAACTGAGGCTTAGCTTCTGAATTGTGGGAAAGGCTACAAATGTGTAGCAAGACCACAGCTAGAGAATGGCCAGTTAAAATAGCCTAAAATTACATTTAGTAGCAGAGAGTTCAAATGTGTCCTGTTATGCAGTTCAAACTGTCATTTCTAGACACAACCGAGTTTAGAAACTTTGCGGTCAAGTTTCAGCCGCCCGCTAGAACGGCGCACATCAGAGAAGCCCACCTAATTTATAGAACAAAAATTGCGCCGAATACTTACCTCACGATTTTCCGATAGCTGTCGGCCCAATTCCACCTTGGTGCTGCGCAGCAGGAGCTGCTGGGGGCGGAGCTACAGCCCTGTGCTGCACACAGTGCCGGCAGCTGCGCGCATGTGCAGTGGAGGCTGCGCGCATGTGCAGCAGCTGCCGGTGTCCTGCCTCCGGGGCGACGACCCTATCCTAGGCCGAAGGGACGTCGTCCCTATCCCAGGCTGAGTGGCCTGCACATCTTACCTCGGCAGTGGGGCCCACCCGACCTCTTGCTGGGTGCGGGCCCCGCCCGAAGAACTCCTGGCAGCAGTGTACAATAAGCTTTTAATGCCTCTACTAACAAATATTACACTTTATTCCATCTGATTTTAAACAGGCAAAAAAATACTGCAGCTAAGATTCTGCTAATGTGCATAAATTTACTTAAAGGGAAAGTTAATTAGAAAAGGTAAAACTGTGTAAGTTACTTCATCTCCATCTTTTAATCTTGCTTTGAAATGTTACCCTTCAAATAATCTTCACTTTGCAGGATTCCTCTGTGTTTCCTGATACCTGGCAGAGTCTTGAAAACTCCTACAAATCATGTCCCAACCTTTGAGACCAATAAATAGAGAATCCTATTCTGTGGACAAACTCACTGAAGGGATTCCTTCTACTTGATATTATCCCAATGGGATTCATTTGCAGCTGAAAGAAATGGATGTTTGTAGGTCTGCACAGAGGAATTCCTGTCAAGGTTTTTTTCATTGTTATATATACTCTATATATTTTAAGTGGGTAGGGTACTGATCAATGAGGTACTGATTAATGAAGTGTTTAGGAATGGAAGACATAAAATAGATTGAAGGGATTTTATCTATATGTACCTCAGGAAGGATTTATTGGCCTTTTTGGAGGGGGTGAGGTACAGATTCACCAGAATGATACCAGGGCTAAAAGGATTAAATGGAGGATGGGTTGCATAGACTAGGCTTGTATTCCCTTGAGTATAGAAGATTTAGAGGTGATCTAATTTAGCTGTTTAAGATGATTAAAGGATTTGATAGGGTAGATTTCCTCTGGTCCAGAACCTCAAAATTAGGGCTAGGTAATTCGGGGGTGAAGTCGGAAAGCACTTCTTCATACACAAGGTAATAGAAATTTGGAATTCTTACCCCCCCCCCCCCCCCCCGCACCCTCCCCTTGTTAGGTAAGGGTATTGACGGATATGGAACAAAGGTGGGTAAATGGATTTAAAATAGATCAGCCATGATCTAACTGAATGGCTGCCTCGTGATATGTTGCTAGTTGCATTGGGAAAATGCCAATTGAGCGAACTTTTTTATTTAACATTTCCTTTCTTCCCACCCCCCCCCCCGGGCCCTTTTTTTTTTTTAAAGTGGGAAAAAAATTAGAGGCCAAAGATATTGGCAACATTTTTTGCTTACCAATTCTTTATCTTTATTGACTGACTAGATGTTCCTCGGCCTTGTAGAAACTTATAGTACAGAAGGAAGCCATTCGCCAGTGATGCCTGTGCTGACTCTTTGAAAGAGCAGTCATGCTTAGCTGCACATCCCTACTTTGTCCATAACCCTGGAAGTTCCTCATCCTCAAATACCTGTCCAACTCCCTTTTAACATTATTTATGGATTCATTTTCCAGCGCTTCAGGTAGAGCATTCCAAATCCTGACAACGGAGTGAAAACATTTCTCCCCCTCTCCCCTCTAGATCTTTCGCCAATAATTGTAAATCTATGACCTCTGCTTATTGACCACTTGCCAAAGCGGATAGGTTTCCTCTCTTCACCAAATCCTCGCATCATCTTGAAAACCTCTATTGGGCCACCTCGACCTTCCCTGTTCTAAGGAGAACAGTCCTAACTTTTCCAACCTCTCCTTGGCCCCAAGTTTCCACATGATTTGCTCCTGATTTTTAGGAGCAACTGGTGTAGAATGGAGTATCTTAGAAATCGGAATTCTCCACATTTAGTTTGCTCCAGTTCTAGTCAGGTAGAACAGTTTCACTTTGGAACAGAATTTTATTTTCAAAAGGGGGTGTGTCCGGCCACTTATGCCTGATTTCAAAGTTTCGTGAGTGAAAACTTACTCCACTAACTTAGAATGGAGTAAGTGAAGATTTTTGTACGCTCAAAAAAACCTTATCTACACTTTAGAAAATCAGGCGTAGGGAATGGTGGGGGGGGGTTTAAAGGGAAGTTTACAAACATTAAACACTTCAGTTTTACAAATAAAGAGCCATCATCAATAATAAATAATAAATACATCAATAAATCAACGAATAAATCAATCAAAAAAAAATTAATAAGAAATAATTTTTTTTTTAAATCAATAAATAAAACATTTCCTACTTACCGACTGCAGCAGGGAGCCCTCCAACAGCGTGCTGGATGCCCCCCCTCAATGTGTCTCTGTCAGTGTCTCTATCTCTCTGTCTGTGTGTCTCTCATTCTCTATCAGTATCTGTTTCTGACAGCGAGGGGAGGGATGGGGGGGGTGTGGAGAAGGAGGTGGGGGGGAAGGGGGAGGGAGGCTGAACGGGCCGGGCCCGAGACTTCGGGCAGGGCCCGTCCCCAGCACCAGATTTACAGGTAGGTGGCGTTGGGTCGGGTCGGTGTGGGGGGGGGGGGGGGAAGGGAGGTCAGGTCGGATCCAGTCCGGAGGTGGGGGGGGGGGGGAAGTGGGTGTCGGGGGCGGGAAGCGGGAGTCGGGTCAGGAGGAAGCAGGAGCTGGCCGTGGGAGGAGCCTTATTCATGCAGCCCCAGTGAGGCCATTTGGCCAGGGCTAGGGGCTGCGTGCTTTGGGCCCCTCCCACACAGTTTCGGGCGCCTGGAGCTACTGCACTTGCGTGCCCACTCTCCACTGTAGCGCGCATGTGCAGAGGTGCCGGCACTGTTTTCAGCGCAGGGACCTGGCTCCGCCTCCTACAGCTCCTGCTGCGCTGCGCCGAGGCCAGAGGACCTGCAGGGAGGTGGAGAATCTGGAGGGTTTTTTTAGGCGCACTTTGTGGCGCGAAAAATGGGCGTCCAGGTCGGGACTGCGCCGTTCTAGGCGCGGCTCGAAACTTGGGCCCCTTATAACTGAAGTCCCTCATCCCCAGTAACATCCTCATAAACCTCCTCTATACTTTCTAAGGCTTTTACATCTTGAAGTGTGGTGCCCAGAATTGTCCACAATACTCTAGCTGAGGTCTAACTAGTGATTTATAACGCTCCCTTGCTTTTATATTTTATGCCTCTATTTATAAACCCAAGTAACACACATGCTCTTTTTATCAACCTGTCCTGTCTTTCAGAGTGTCAGCACAGGCATCACGGGAGAATGGCTTTCTTCTGTGCTGTGGATTTGTGTATATGGACACCAAGGTCTCTGCTAGTCTACACTTTTCAATATCGTGCTATTTATACGGTCTTTCCATATTAGTCCTCCCAAAATGCATCTCTTTTTTATGTGTTGAACTCTGCCATCCTTCTACCCATTTCAGCATCCTGTCCGTCATCCTGAAGTCTACAGTTATCCACAACATTTAATAACTCTTAAATCAATTTTGGCTTGGGTTTAAATTTTATTGTATCCACCCAAGTTGATATGAGAAACAAAAGTTGGTTCTTCCCCACAGTACATTCACCCACTCAGCCCTATATAGAGTGGAGTATCCTTTCTTTGATTTTAAACACTACTTTAAAGGACATGGCTTATGATAACCGTGTGATTGGTGATTTTGCTGTTGACAGCACGCTTACAATAACGGTCCTTGCCACTAAGTATGGCGTCGGGGTGGCTGCGGTGTCAAATAATCATTGCGGAGTCATGAATTATGCAGGTAGGCCGCGTTGTCCATAGTCTGTACTTTAAAACCGACAAAAGAGAGCCAGATTTTGGAGTTAACTACAGTAAAATTTTATTTTTTAAACTATAGCTCTATTTTGGATTCTGAACTTAAAGCTGAGAAGGAACAAAGACAAAGTCTTCAGCAACAGCTGCAACAAGAGAGAGATGCAACATCTCAGTTAAAAGCCCAACTGCAGCAAAAGTCAGGGTTAGAGAAGGTAAATGTGAATTTTCTGCAAATAAATTTCTTGTTTTTAAAATGGCACCGAATAACTTGTATTCTAGAAGCTTTTATAGCAAGGAATGCCTAGCACAATATGTTGAACCACCACAATGCTGGTTGAGAAAAATCTCTCGGGTCCTTTCAAGATACACTTCTAGATTTCACTGGCAGAGGCCTGAGAACGGGTTACCCCATCTGTCTCTTCAGCTGGAGTTAACTTATGATTCCGAAAGATCTGAGAAAAAGGCAACAACAAAAAATACGTGGAGTTTTTGCCCTCTGTGCTCAGCTGCACTGTTTTAGCCAGTTAAGCCATAACTCTGCAGATTTACACCTAAACTCTCTGGACTAGGGTAAATGGGGTACAACTCTACAGGCAGAAGGTGGGTACTTAATATTGGGCAGACACAAACAACTTTTTGTGAATTTCTCAGTACCTTAATTTGGAAACCTGCCCATTAGATTTCTGCATAAGTCACACTTGGGTGGCCAAAAAAATATAAAGCCCTCTGATAACTATTGAGACTTGCCCAATTTTTGTTTTACTGAATTCTTTCTGGAATGTTCTTTGCCTCAAGAGACCACTGCTTCTCAACTTTTTCTGTGCTTTCGCATTTTTGTTTTGCTCTCTTGCTGCACATACATGCTTGTTTTTCATGCTCTTGTTCATCCCTCAAATCAAATATTCAATCCATGTTTGAGCCCTTGTGTGCTGCTTAGATGGAATCAAGAATCAATGTCATTCACGGTAACTATTTTAAATACTCCTAGTTCCAAGCAGTTTATTGCCGGAAGGGTAGTAGAATGCATTTGTTATAAACCAGCTTGTCAGGAATTGTCAGCCCAAAATGAACTTTTTCTTTGACCTGAACTTTTTCTCTGCCCAGAATATAATTTCAAGGCAGCTATACCATCCACACCCCATAGAATCACTAAATGTTGTTTAGGTTACCTTCTGTAGGGATGGTACAATTTTTAGCATTTGTCCTGAAATCTAGTCTCATAATTAATAGAACTATATTAGCCCCTAATCTCACTGAAATAATACTGTAAATAGAATGAAAAAATATATCCATTTGGTACGATCTTCCTAATTCTATTCTATGGAATTGATTTACCACATAATTTGTCATCCTTTCTCCACTTTATTCTCCTCCATTTGGAGATTTATTATTTGACTCATGGTTGATCCAACATGCATTCTCAAAGGGAATGGAACAATAATTATATACCAAACCATTCAACGATGTGGGAAGACATCTCTCTGGGCCCATAGTGAAGAAAAGATTCTTGAGACACTCCTCCTCCAACTCAATATGAACATAAGAAATAGGAGCCAAGAATAGGCCACATGGCCCCTCGAGCCTGCTCCGCCATTCAATAAGATCATGGCTGATCTGATCATGGACTTGGGTCCACTTCCCTGCCCGCTCCCCATAACCCCTTATTCCCTTATCGTTTAAGAAACTGTCTATTTCTGTCTTAAATTTATTCAATATCCCAGTTTCCACAGCTCTCACGCAGCGAATCCCACAGATCCACAACCCTCCGAGGAAATTTCTCCATCTGTTTTAAATGGGCGGCCCCTTATTCTAAGATCATGCCCTCTAGTTCTAGTCTCCCCTATCAGTGGAAACATCCTCTCTGCATCCACCTTGTCAAGCCTCCTCATAATTTTATACGTTTCGATAAGATCACCTCTCGTTCTTCTGAATTCCAATGAGTAGAGGCCCAACCTACTCAACCTTTCCTCATAAGTCAATCCCCTCATTTCCAAAATCAATCTAGTGAATCTTCTCTGAACTGCCTCCAAAGCAATTATATCCTTTCGTAAATATGGAAACCAAAACTGCATGCAGTATTCCAGGTGTGGCCTCACCAATACCTTGTACAACTGTAGCAAGACTTCCCTGCTTTTATACTCCATCCCATTTGCAATAAAGGCCAAGGTTCCATTGGCCTGCCTGATCACTTGCTGTACTGCAGCACTTTGCAATCTTTCTCCATTTAAATAATAACTTGCTCTTTGATTTTTTTTTCTGTCAAAGTGCTTACACTTTCCAACATTATATTCCATCTGCCAAATTTTTGCCCACTCACTTAGCCTGTCTATGTCCTTTTGCAGATTTTGCAATAGGACTAGGCCATTTGGCCCCTCGAGCCTGCTCCGCCATTCAATATCATGGCCTCAACTCCACTTCCCCACCCGTTCCTCATAACCCTCGACTCCCTTATCATTCAAAAATCTGTATCTCCACCTTAAATATATTCAAAGAACCAGCCTCCATGGCGCACATCAATTTTTTAAAAAAAGGACGTTTGGGAAGGGTAAAGGGCCATTAAGGTATAGACCGGATAATAGCATAGGTAATGATGGCGAGATGGAAAAAATATTAAATATTTTGCTTCAGTATTTACCAGGGAGATGGAACAGGGTGGACATGACATTGGATGAGATGAGTGCATTTAAAATAGAGGGGATATATTAAATAAACTGATCAAATTCCGAGGATAAAACACCTGGTCCGGATGGATTGCATCCACGCATTTTAAAAGAATCTAGGGAAGAGATAGAAGAGGCATTACTACACATACTTAATAATTCATTAGAAAAAGGTGTAGTGCCAGAGGACTGTCAGATAGCTGACGTTCTACCTATATTTAAGAAGGGGGATAGAACATGTCCAGGCAATTAGACCAGTTAGCTTAACATCGGTGGTAGGAAAAATGATGGAATGCCTACCAAAGGAGAAAATAGAAGAACATCTAGAAAACAAATATAATGACTAAGTCAGCATGGATTTCAAAAGGGAAAGTATTACTTGACTAATCTCATTGAATTTTTTGAAGAGGTGACGGAGAGAGTAGACAATGGTAATGCAGAGATGTAATTTATCTAGATTTTCAAAAGACCTTGGATAAGGTACCCCATAATAGACTGACTGACAAGGTCAGAGGACAAGTAGCAGAATGGATAGTTACCTGACTTCAAGACAAAGCAGAGTAGGTGGGTAGTGGTGTTCTACAAGGATCAGTGCTGGGACCACTTGTTGACCAGTTATATTAACGATTTAGACTTTGGAATCAAAAACGCAATTTCTAAATTTGCGTACGACACCAAATTGGGTGGTGGGGGCAGTGATGGTCAGTACTGGGGAGGCCTGCAACAAATTACAGGAGGACATTAATAAACTTGCAGAATGGGTATATAATTGTCAAATGAAGTTCAACACAGATAAATGAGGGATTACATTTTGGTAGGAAGATCACTAATTACTTGGAGGGTGAGAGTCTAGGTGGGGTAGAGGAACAAAGGAATCTCGGAGTACAAATATACATCACTAAAAGTTGACACGTTAGCAAGGCCATTTTTTTTAAAAAAGCATACCAAGCACCAGGGTTTATTTCTATGGTATAGAATTGAAAAGTAGGGAAGTTATGCTAAACCTGTATCAAACCTTGGTTAGACCATACTTGGAGTACTGTGTACAGTTCTGGTCACCATATTATAATGAGGATATAGAGGCACTGGAGAGTGCAGAGAAGATTTACAAGGATACCAGAAATGAGAGGGTATACATATCCGGAAATTAAGAATAGGCTGGGTTTCTTTTCTCAAAAAAAAAAGGTGGCACAAGGGTGGAGGTCTTTAAAATTATGAAAGGTTTTGATAGTGGATACTGAGAATGTTTCCACTTGTGGGGAAGAGCAAAACTGGAGGCCATCAACATGAGATAGTCACCAGAAAATCCAAATAGGGAATTCAGAAGAAATTTCTTTACCCAGAGTGGTGAGAATGTGGAACTTGTTACCACGGAGTGGTTGAAGTGAATAGTATAGATGCATTTAAGGGGAGGCTAGACAAGCATATGGGGGAGAAGGGAATAGAGGGTTATGCTGAAAGATTTAGATGAGGAAAGACGGGAGAAGGCTCAAGTGGGATAATAAACACCGGCATGGACTGTTTCTGTTATGTCCTATGTATAAAAAAAAAAACCTTTGTGAATGGTGAAGTTAACTTTAATAGGCGATGGATAATTTAGGAAACCAGGAGGAAGGCTATATATCAAGTATGAGTTTTTCCTTTAATAGTTTTTTCTAACAGGGCACATTTTGCTTCAAACTTGCACTAACTTTTTTTTAAAAAAAAAAAGCTTTTGTGGAGCAGGGCCAACATGTTGTCAGTGGTCTAATTCAAACTGACCTAAAGTTTCCTCTATCCACGGGCATCCAAAAGACACAGGATCTGGCAACTTCCTGAGCATCAGGCTCCTTATGAAGCAGCTGTGTAGCTCAGCCTGTTTTCTATAACTAGTAATCAATCTCCCCTCCACTTGTATTAGTACATTTGACTTTTTGTGCTCCCATTCAATTATAGTCTATAAAAGATTTTTGGTACCAGAGAGCTCGGTCGTGGTGTCTTTTAATGTAACTTGCGCTGAGGGTGCTAGTGCATTGGCATCCACTGATGTGGCCCTGTAGGAGCATTTTTATAAATCACATCAGCCCATGCTGCATATTACAGAAAATTGAAGGTGTAAACTAAGGTCCACATGAATGGGCAACACCTATGAAAGATGAAGTTGGCCTTTTTTGATAGGTTTCATGTATTTAAATTGACATGTAATGTGGGGGAAAATAAATTGAATTGATGGATGATGTATAGAGTTCTGTACATTTGAGCTCTGCTAACAAAATTAAAAAGTTGAAATTATAGGCCTAGAAATTGTGGTTGGAGGCCCAGCTCCGGAGTATCCGCGAAACATTACGAAATTACCTGCTGGTCCCTAGGCTGTGAAGAGTTGCGATCTCTGACTTTGAGGCGGAGGGCAGCTTAATGGCCCACAGATCCCAGGGATGCAGTTTGGAAGCGTACCTGGGTTCCAATGATAAATGAGAATTCCATTGCAATTATTTACGAAGGGAATCCCCAAATCTAATAATTCTATAATGTACAGAGCTGCAGTTCCTTCGTTGCACCAACCTCAATAAAAAAAAATTAAATTGGTAATTTTAAACATTAAGACTGGGCCAATATTTGCATTAACTTTTTTAATAAAGTGAGTGCATAATTTAGGATGTAAAAATGTTTAATTTAAAGCTTGCATCAACTGTAAGACAATTACTGGCCAATCACTGGGAAAATAGCCCAACTTTGTGCTAATTGCTTTTTCGGATCCCCCGCAGGTGGCCTGTCAACACATAAGTTGACGGGCCTCAAGTTCCAGGTTTCGCGCATGCCACACTCTGAGTAAATCATCACAGACACCCCAATTTCAAGGCCATAGTATCCCACATACTACAACAGGGTCACAAAACTGGTGCCCAGTCACACACTTAATAATTGTATCAACAAATTACTGAACCATTTGCAGTAATCTTAAAAGATCTTTGCATTTGTTGCAGGAAATGCAGAAATTGCAAGATGAGAAAAAACAACTGCAAAAGATCTGCAAAGAACAGGAACAGGCACTGCAAGAAATGGGACTCCATCTTAGTCAGTAAGTCAGTCACTCAGTGTTTTTGATGCTTGTTTTCAATTTAATCATTTTTGCTGTTTCTTTTGAAGATAAAAGGACAAAACAAGGCCTAAAATACTGTGTGTAATATTTAGCTAAATGGATCCAGATGCTGATTAGGTTTAATGAATAATTTAAAATGTAGACTATAGTATATTCACAAAAGTGGAAACTGAAATGTTTTTAAAGAAACTTTTGATATATTTTGAAATGAGTACCTTTTTGGTTTAAATCTGGATTTCATGGTTCAGGCATGGGATTTTCTATTAAGAATTAACATAGCTATATCAAAAGTTGGTCAGCTTTACATAGAATATACACCACAGAAACAGGCCATTCAGCCCAACTAGTCCATGTTGGTGTTTATGCTCCACTCAAGCTTTCTCCCATTTTTCCTCATATAACTCTGTCAGCATAACTCTCTTCCTTTCTCTCTCATGCTTATCTAGCCTCGTCTTAAATGCATTCGGCCACTATTCGCTTCAACCACTCCATGTAGCGAGTTCCACATTCTAACCACTGTCTGGGTAAAAAGATTTCTTCTGAATTCCCTATTTGATTTCTTGGTGACTATCTTATATTGATGGCCTCGAGGTTTGCTCTTCCCCACAAGTGGAAACACACACTCTGTATCCCAATCATACGTAATTTTAAAGACTTCTATTTGGTCACCCTTCTGCCTTCTCTTTTCATGAGAAAAGAGACCGAGTGTGTTCATCCTTTGCTGATATACCCTCGCATTTCTGGTATCGTCCTTGTAAATCTTTTTTGCACCATTTCCAGTGCCTCTATTCTTTTTATAATGTGGCGACCAGAATTGTATGTAGCACTCCCCAAGTGTGGTCAAACCAAGGTTCGATGCAAGTTTAGCATTACTTCTCCACTTCAGTTCAATCCTGCTGGAAATAAACCCTAGTACTTGGTTTGCTTTTTTATGGCCTTGTTAACCCGTGTCGCTACTTTTAATGATTTGTGTATTTGTACTTCGAGATCCCTTTGCTCTTCTACCCCATTTAGATTCATATTTTTCAAGTGAAATGTGATCTCCCTATTTTTCCTACCAAACTGTAATACCTCACATTTATCTGTTGAATTTAATTTGCTAATTATATGGTCATTCTGCAAATATATTAATGTCGCTTTGTAATTTTTTGCAGTCTGTCAATCTGACAAGAGTAATGATAATTAATTTTTTTCCAGATCCAAATTGAAAATGGAGGACATTAAAGAGGTCAATAAAGCATTAAAGGTATTTAGTCTGCCACTGTCTTGAAATCTTCAATTCATTATAGAGCTTTGCAGCATCAAGGTGAATTTTTGGCTGGCTCAAGTTTTTTTTCATATAACCTTGGTTCTTTCAAGGTTGTTTATAACAGTCAAACTATGGAACTTGGTATCATTTGTAGATGTAAATTTAATGTTTTGGTATTGTAGTTAAAATGATCTTGTACCTTTTTTGGTAACTTAATTTGCATTAATAAAGTACAACTGAATTAAAATACCAAAGTAAATATAGATAATATAATGCCATATGGTTGATCATTGCTATTTCTTATTGAACTATGGTGTAAAACTGCTTTTATTGACAGGGAAATGCCTGGCTGAAAGATGATGAAGCAACATCCTGCAAACAATGCGAGAAGGAATTTTCAATCTCAAGAAGAAAGGTATTGCTCAATGTAGATATTGAATCTTCAATCCAATTCAACTAATTCTTATTCTATAGGACCAAGTGGCTTCAAAATGTAACATTGGCAATTTTAAGAATTACATTTCTTTAAAGGGAATGTTGTCATATAAATCCCATCTATTTCTCTGATCTCTTCAGCCTTGCAACTCTGCTCATGTCCTTAACTCTTGTATTGGAGTGCTTATTTCTCTGTCCCACTTCGCTGCTTCGGACCCCCCCCCCCCCCGGCCCTTCACGCTTTGCTCCCCTTCTCATGCTCCGTGCCCCTCTCTCTGCCCTTAATCTATTGTAGTGGTTTTCTTTCCTAGTCAATGCCCATTGCCATTTATCCAGCCTGTGAAGTGCTTTCACAAATCTTCCTAATGCTCTCTCTATATATAAATGCATTTTTTAAAATTTTTTTTACAGTATTTATTCTCTGCAGGTCTCTGACGTGTAAAATGGGCAATTTTGTTGTGTGGGGAGAGCAGGGAAAATAGGACATTTTCTGTCGAATTTTCACAGGCTACACAATTCTTGCAGGCAAGAATCCTGGGCCTTGCCTTCCTGTGCGGCTGTTTAGCTGGCAAAAAGGAGCCTTTGCTGTCAGTACTTGCTACTCAGACACACTCTGTCGGTGTTCCTCCTGATTGTTTTTAACTGACTTCTTTTGAGGGGATCCTACCAGTAAGACTTGCTGTTGAATCAAGAACCTAAAATCTTCAAATATCAAGACAAGTGAGTCTTCTAATTTTAAGTGTAATTTAAGCAGCAATAGCATCTGGCAATAAGTACTTTTGCTTATGGAGAACTGAAGTTCAAAAAATGTTATTTAAAGCAGCAGGTGGCAGAAAATCATAAAGCTGAGAAAGTTATGTAAAAGGGTTATGTTGCCTTGGTGTACGTACTGTAGTGTTGAACAATAGGGAAGCGAGCAAATCTGGATCTCTCCTAATAATCTCCAGAGAATGACTTCAATATTAATTTTTTCTGTCTCCAGAAATTAAGTAATTATGCTACTCTAATACCTGTCAAACATATTCTGCAGCTGTGACCAGGAGTTTCGAAGGTGGTGATGCCTGCTCAGTGTTGCAGCTAGAGAAGAATTTGGAGTGCGAGGAGGAGGATTCAGTTGTCATGCTCCACATAGGAACGAATGACATAGGTAGAATTAGGAATGAGGTTCTGCTAAGAGTTTGATGAGCTACGTTCCAAATTAAAAACCAGAACCTCAAATTAATAAGGGAGAAAATAGAATGAAAGTAAACGAGCAAGAAATATAAAAACAGATTGTAAGAGCTTCAAGTATGTAAAAAGGAAGAGAGTAGCAAAAGTAGGCATTGGTCCTGTAGAGGCTGAGACAGGTGATACAGGGAATAAGGCAAATAGCAGGGACTTTAAACAAATATTTTCTATCTGTCTTCACAGTAGAAGACACACAAAGCATAGCAAAAATAGTGGGGAACCAAGGGGCTAATAAGAGAGAGGAACTTTAAGTAATTAATATCAGTAAAGAAAAAGTACTTGAGAAACTAATGGGAATAAAAGCCAACAATTCCCTGGACATGATGGCCTAAATCCTAGGGTTCTAAAATAGGAGCTGCAGTGGTTGTGATCTTCCAAAATTCCCTAAATTCTAGAATAGTCCCAGCGGATTGGAAGGTAGAGAGAAGATGGGGAACTACAGGCCAGTTAGCCTGATGTCAGTTGTCGGCAAAATGCTAGAATCCATTAATAAGGAAGTGGTAATAGGGCACTTAGAAAATCATGATTAGGCTCAGTCAGCATGGAAGGGAAATTATTTTTAACAAATTTATTAGATTTTTGTGGATGTAACTAGCAGGGTCAATAAAGGGGGACCAGTGGACATAGTGTATTTGGATTTTCAAAATGCATTCGATGAGGTGCCATGTAAAAGATTGCTATGTAAGATGACAACTTTTATTTATATAGAACCTTTAACTTAGTAAGACAGCTCAAGGTGCTTCACAGCAGTGTTATGAGACAAAACAGATAAATTTGACACTGAGCCACAAGAAATTATGGCAGATGACCAAAAGCTTGGTCCAAAAGGTAGGTTTTAAGGAGGATAGAGAGGTGGAGAGGTTTAGGGAGGGAGTTCCAGAGCTTAGGGCCCAAGCAGCTGAAGGCACGTCCATCAATGGTTGAGCAGTTATAATCAGGGATGCTCAAGAGGACAGAATTTGAGGAGCGCAGACATCTCGAGAGGTTGATGCTGAAAGATTAGAGACAGGGAGTGGCGAGGATGAGAACTAGGGAGGGAGAGGGACTGAGTCGGTGACAAGAGGATGCAGTTTGTGGCGGGGACCAAAGACAATGGCTTCGGTCTCCCCAATATTTAATTGGAGAAAATATCTGCTCATCCAGTACTGGATGTTGGACAAGCAGTCTGACAATTTAGAGACCATGGAGGGGTTGAGAGAAGTGGTGGTGAGGTAGAGCTGGATATTGTCAGCGTACATGTGGAAACTGACTCCGTGTTTTCAGATGATATCGCCAGGGAGCAGCATATAGATGAGAAATAGGAGGGGGCCAAGGACGGATTCTTGGGGGACACCAGAGGTAACGATGCAGAAGTGGGAAAAGAAGCCATTGCCAGAGATTTTCTCACTACAATTTGATAGATAAGAATGGAACCAGGTGAGTGCAGTCCCACCCAGCTGGACGATGGTGGAGAGGCGTTGGAGGATGGAGTGGTCAAAGGTTGCAAACAGGTCCAGAAGGACGAGGAGGGATAGTTTACCTTTGTCACAGTCTCAAAGGATGCCGTCTATGACTGAGAGCTGTTTCGGTACTAAAACCAGATTGAAGAGATTCAAACATGGAGTTCTGGGAAAAATAGGCATGAATTTGGGAGGCACCGACAAGTTCAAGAACTTGAGAGAAAAGGGAGGTTGGAGATGCGGTGGTAGCTAGCAAGCACAGTGGGGTCAAGGGTTGTTTTTTTTTTTTTAAAGGAGAGGGGTGATGACAGCAGTTTTGAAGGAAACGGGGACAGTACACACTACCCGAGGGGGGAGAGAACCGTTAACAATGTCGGCTAACGGAGCCAGAAAAGGAAGTTGGGTGAAACATAGAAACGTAGAAAATAGGTGCAGGAGTAGGCCATTCGGCCCTTCGAGCCTGCACCGCCATTCAATAAGATCATGGCTGATCATTCCCTCAGTACCCCTTTCCTGCTTTCTCTCCATACCCCTTGATCCCTTTAGCCATAAGGGCCATATCTAACTCCCTCTTGAATATATCCAATGAACTGGCATCAACAACTCTCTGCAGTAGGGAATTCCACAGGTTAACAACTCTGAGTGAAGAAGTTCCTCCTCATCCTAAATGGCCTACCCCTTATGCTAAGACTGTGTCCCCTGGTTCTGGACTTCCCCAACATCGGGAACATTCTTCCTGCATCTAACCTGTCCAGTCCCATCAGAATCTTATACATTTCCATGAGATCCCCTCATCCTTCTAAACTCCAGTGTATAAAGGCCCAGTTGATCCCGTCTCTCCTCATATGGGCAAAAAACTTTAGTGGGAGTTGTGTACAGATCTCCAAACAGTAGTAGTGATGTTGGGGAGGGCATCAAACAGAAAATTAGGAGTGCATGCAATAAAGGTGCAGCAGTTATAATGGGTGACTTTAATATGCACATAGATTGGGCTAGCCAAACTGGAAGCAATACGGTGGAGGAGGATTTCCTGGAGTGCATAAGGGATGGTTTTCTAGACCAATATGTCGAGGAACCAACTAGGGGGGAGGCCATCTTAGACTGGGTGTTGTGTAATGAGAGAGGATTAATTAGCAATCTCATTGTGCGAGGCCCCTTGGGGAAGAGTGACCATAATATGGTGGAATTCTGCATTAGGATGGAGAATGAAACAGTTAATTCAGAGACCATGGTCCAGAACTTAAAGAAGGGTAACTTTGAAGGTATGAGGTGTGAATTGGCTAAGATAGATTGGCGAATGATACTTAAGGGGTTGACTGTGGATGGGCAATGGCAGACATTTAGAGACCGCATGGATGAATTACAACAATTGTACATTCCTGTCTGGCGTAAAAATAAAAAAGGGAAGGTGGCTCAACTGTGGTTATCTAGGGAAATCAGGGATAGTATTAAAGCCAAGGAAGTGGCATACAAATTGGCCAGAAATAGCAGCGAACCTGAGGACTGGGAGAAATTTAGAACTCAGCAGAGGAGGACAAAGGGTTTGATTAGGGCCGGGAAAATGGAGTACGAGAAGAAGCTTGCAGGGAACATTAAGGCGGATTGCAAAAGTTTCTATAGGTATGTAAAGAGAAAAAGGGTAGTAAAGACAAACGTAGGTCCCCTGCAGTCAGAATCAGGGGAAGTCATAACGGGGAACAAAGAAATGGCAGACCAATTGAACAAGTACTTTGGTTCAGTATTCACTAAGGAGGACACAAACGACCTTCCAGATATAAAAGGGGTCAGAGGGTTTAGTAAGGAGGAGGAACTGAGGGAAATCTTTATTAGTCGGGAAATTGTGTTGGGGAAATTGATGGGATTGAAGGCCGATAAATCCCCAGGGCCTGATGGACTGCATCCCAGAGTACTTGAGGTGGCCTTGGAAATAGCGGATGCATTGACAGTCATTTTCCAACATTCCATTGACTCTGGATCAGTTCCTATGGAGTGGAGGGTAGCCAATATAACCCCACTTTTTTAAAAAGGAGGGAGAGAGAAAGCAGGGAATTATAGACCAGTCAGCCTGACCTCAGTAGTGGGTAAAATGATGGAATCAATTATTAAGGATGTCATAGCAGCGCATTTGGAAAATGGTGACATGATAGGTCCAAGTCAGCATGGATTTGTGAAAGGGAAATCATGCTTGACAAATCTTCTGGAATTTTTTGAGGATGTTTCCAGTAAAGTGGACAAAGGAGAACCAGTTGATGTGGTATATTTGGACTTTCAGAAGGCTTTCGACAAGGTCCCACACAGGAGATTAATGTGCAAAGTTAGAGCACATGGGATTGGGGGTAGTGTGCTGACGTGGATTGAGAACTGGTTGTCAGACAGGAAGCAAAGAGTAGGAGTAAATGGGTACTTTTCAGAATGGCAGGCAGTGACTAGTGGGGTACCGCAGGGTTCTGTGCTGGGGCCCCAGCTGTTTACATTGTACATTAATGATTTAGACGAGGGGATTAAATGTAGTATCTCCAAATTTGCAGATGACACTAAGTTGGGTGGCAGTATGAGCTGCGAGGAGGATGCTATGAGTTTGCTGAGTGACTTGGATAGGTTAGGTGAGTGGGCAAATGCGTGGCAGATGAAGTATAATGTGGATAAATGTGAGGTTATCCACTTTGGTGGTAAAAACAGAGAGACAGACTATTATCTGAATGGTGACAGATTAGGAAAAGGGGAGGTGCAACGCGACCTGGGTGTCATGGTACATCAGTCACTGAAGGTTGGCATGCAGGTACAGCAGGCGGTTAAAAAAGCAAATGGCATGTTGGCCTTCATAGCGAGGGGATTTGAGTACAGGGGCAGGGAGGTGTTGCTACAGTTGTACAGGGCCTTGATGAGGCCACACCTGGAGTATTGTGTACAGTTTTGGTCTCCTAACTTGAGGAAGGACATTCTTGCTATTGAGGGAGTGCAGCGAAGATTCACCAGACTGATTCCTGGGATGGTGGGACTGACCTATCAAGAAAGACTGGATCAACTGGGCTTGTATTCACTGGAGTTCAGAAGAGTGAGGGGACCTCATAGAAACGTTTAAAATTCTGACGGGTTTGGACAAGTTGGATGCAGGAAGAATGTTCCCAATGTTGGGGAAGTCCAGAACCAGAGGTCACAGTCTAAGGATAAGGGGTAAGCCATTTAGGACCGAGACGAGGAGAAACTTCTTCACCCAGAGAGTGGTGAACCTGTGGAATTCTCTACCACAGAAAGTAGTTGAGGCCAATTCACTAAATATATTCAAAAGGGAGTTAGATGAAGTCCTTACTACTCGGGGGATCAAGGGGTATGGCGAGAAAGCAGGAAGGGGGTACTGAAGTTTCATGTTCAGCCATGAACTCATTGAATGGCGGTGCAGGCTAGAAGGGCTGAATGGCCTGCTCCTGCACCTATTTTCTATGTTTCTATATGACAGTCCAGCCATTCCTGGAATCAGTTTGATGAACCTTCGCTGCTCTCCCTCAATAGCAAGAACGTCCTTCCTCAGATTAGGGTGGTCAGCAGTTTAGTGGGATTAGGGTCAAGGGAGTGGAAAGTGGGTCTCATGGACAAGATGAACGTGGAGAGGTCAAGAGGGGAGATAAAAGAAACTAGAGAAAGATGCGAGGCTAGGGCAGGGAATAGCCTGAGTAAGTTTGGCCCGGTGGACTAGGGAAGGAACTCGCAGCGGCAGCTGATTGAGACCATCTAATCATTGAGACAAAAGTCCATGAGCTCCTCACACTTGGTGAGTGTGGTGGAGAGGGATTTAAGGAGACGGTTAGCAGTAGAGAATAGTAGCCGGGTGTTATCTTTGCATTCCAGAATGATCCTAGAATAGTGAGCAGCTTTCGCAGATGAGTAGAACACGATAATGCTTTGTGGTCTAGCCAAATCTGGCAGTGAATGGCTAAACCAGTTGTCTGCCACATCCATTCAAGTCTGCGTCACTTGGACTCTCGGGAGCGAAGATGAGGGCCGTCCAGGGGAATGACCAGGGTGAGACGGAGTAATGGTTTCAATAGGAACTTAGGGCATCAAAGATGGTGAGGATGTGGTTGAACAGATCGGTGACTGCAGAAATATCATGGTGAAAGGAGGGTCAAAGGCTGTACAGTTTTGAGTTAAGTGCAGTAGTAGGAGAGTTTGGAGAATTTTTTCCAGGGGCGGATGCAGAAGGAAGTAGGGGTTGAGTTTGGCGGGGGGGGGGGGTGGGAAATGTGGGTGGAGAACGATACAAGAAAATGGTCAGGGATGGCCTTATCTGTAATTGCCACAGTAGGAATAGTGAGGCCACGAGAGATAGCAAGGTCAAGGGGGTGGCTGTGAATCTGGGTTGAGTCATTCACATGGAGGGTAGTGAACTCAGGAGAGAGAGAGAGAGAGAGCATGATGACTTGAGATGGAGGTTGCAATTGGTGCAGAGACTGAGGGAGGAAAGCAGTGAAGATATATCCGTGATAAAAATGTTATCATACATGGGTGGGCGGCAGTGAATGAGAATTTAAACTAGTTGAGAGGGATGGAATAAAGTGAGATGTTCAAAGGAGGCAAAAGTGCCGGAGAAGTAGGTGGACAGACCAAGGTATGATTTGGTGATGAGCCACAATGCCACCACGGCGGTCTGGACGGGGCAAGTGGTGGAAGATATAGCCAGGCGGGGAGGCTTCGTTTAAAGGTATGGTGTCCTCTCTCAACCAAGTTTCCATCAGTGCCATGATGTCGATGCAATCATCCACGATAAATTCATGGATGACAAGGGTCTTGTTTGCAAGTGAATGGACATTCTGCAAGGAGATCCGGAGAGGATTGATGATGGTTGATCCACTGCCAGCATACACCGGGTCAGCGCTTGGAGGGATGAGTTGGACAGGGAGGAGATTGGCAAGATTAGCATCCTCTGGGCAAGCTGGGCGGCAAGGTTGGTGAGAGAGAAGGATGGGACAGTTTGGGTTGCTGCTCGTGTGGAGACGGGAATGAGTGCCTCAGTGGGCCCTTTGGAGGATGCCAAGAGAAGCAGAGGGAAACTGCAGGCTTGTCTAAAAGGAGTCGAGCCTGGGACGGTGACTCGAGAGTAGGAAGGTCGAAGAGTAATGGAGGGGTTGGTGTTGGGATTTGGGAGGACAGAGTATCCCGAGAGGAGAGATGAAAGGTGGTATGGCAACAGGAGAGACTGATCAGGGAGGGATAGAGAGAAAAGAAAGTGGGAGAAGAAAGTGGAAATAGAAGTGAATGGCTTGGATTCGAAGCAGCAGCCAAAATGCGCACATAAATGGACACAGAAAAAACTCTATTTACATAGGGAATGGGTTGATAATAGAACCAATATAATCAGTATAAATTATATTGATACAAAATTGATATAGATTAATAAGTAAATTTTAAAATCTAAACTTGAGTCATTGAAAAGTTAAATCAGTCTCGCTGTCTCATTAAATCATTCTCCAGTAGATCAATAGTAGGGCACAATGAGAAGTAATCATTCCAAAGACCGTTGATCCAACTTCTGTCCTGCAATTGTATAAACTGGTGTTCTCCACTCTCCGTAAGGACTCATGGGGTTGTATATTAGCAGGGATAGAGGATTGATTAATGGGCATAAAGCATAAACGGGTCATTTTTCCGGTTGGCAGGCTGTAACTAGTGAGGTGCTGTGGATCAGTGCTTGGGCCTCAGCTATATACAATCTATATTAATGATTTGGCTGAAGGGAACAAGTGCAATGTATCCAAGTTTGCTGCTGATACAAAGCTAGGTGGGAAAGTAAGTGAGGTGGAGGATGCAAAGAGCCTGCAAAGAGATATAGACAGGTTAAGTGAGTGGGCAATAAGGTGGCAGATGGAGTATAATGTTGAGGTTATTCACTTTGGTAGGAAGAATAGAAAAACAGAATATATTTTAAATGGTGAGCGATTTAGGAAATGTTGATGTTCAGACAGATTTGGATGTCCTCGTACAGGAAGTTAGCATGCAGGTACAGCAAGCAATTAGGAAGGCAAATGGCATGTTGGCCTTTATTGCAAGAGGGTTGGAGTACAAGAGTAAGGGTCTTCCTATAATTGTACATGGCTTTGGTGAGACTGCACCTGGAGTACTGTGCAGTTTTGGTCTCCTTATCTGAGAAAGAACATAATGCCTTAGAGGGGGTGCAATGAAGGTTCACTAGATTGATCCCTGCGAAGAGGGGGTTGTCTTAGGAGGAAAGATTGAGTAGATTGGGCTTATATTCTTGAGTTTAGAATGCGAGGTGATTTTATTGAAACAGCAGATTCTGAAGGGGATTGACAGGGTAGATGCTGAGAAAATGTTTCCCCTACCTGGGGAATCTAGAACACAGGGTCACAGTCTCAGGATAAGGGGTCAGTCATTTAGGAGTGAAATGAGGAGAAATTTCTTCACTCAGTTGCAAGTCTTTGGAATTCTCTACCCCAGAGAGCTGTGGATGCTCAGTCGTTCAGTATATTCAAGATTGAGGTTGATAAATTTTGGGGCATTATAAGGATTTGGGGATCATGCAGGAAGGTGGAGTTGAGGTAGAAGATCAGCCGTGATCTTGTTGAATGGCGGAGCAGGTACAAAAGGCTGTATGGCCAACTCCTGTTCTTTGTTGTGTTCTTGCAGGTGGTGTGACTGCTCCAAGTTTCAGCTAGGAGTACACCGCTTTTGGAAGGAATCTGATCTCTTTGCATCCCTCTTTCTGCCTGAAGTTAACAGAGCAATTGCACTGACTTCCATGAAAATGGAACTACAGGATTATAACTCTTTTGCTAGGGATTAACTGGTTGGATAAACAATTACTTGAAAGTCTTTCATCTGTAATCACTGCTGTAGTTTTAACTTTTTAACATTTTCTATTCTGAAAGTAGTGGCTCCCATAGTGGGATACAGATCTATGGGGTAACCCACAATTCTTGCCCAAATAGTCATATTCACTTTGAATTTAAATGTTGGCATATAGAGCGTTACTGAAGTTTCACTGTGCCCTCATTTGATATCCAAACACATACTAACCAGCAGGAGTTTCTGGAGATTGTTCAGAAATGGAAACCATAACTGACTCCCTCCCTAGCCATGGCACTAAGACTAATTATAAAAATCCTTATCACCATCCTGGTTTAGATCAACTAATTCAGCACTGAGTAGGCATTGAGCCAGACACATTCCAGCTTTCTGGCTCTTCCACAATAGATGGTGCATATACCAGCCATTTTTTTTTTCTTAAGCTAATAAAGTGCATATGTGTAATTGCACATTTGGTCTGAAGATAGAGTCTTCCTTTATTCGGATAACTGAAGTTTATCCATATGCTACAAGTGGAATTGAAACAAAAATAAGAAACACTAGTGTAATTTCAATTTGAAACACAAACTGTTGGGGTTCCTGCTTTTACATATACCTTGGGAGGGCAAAACTTGGATTAATCTCTAATTGGCAAGATAGCATCTTTTGACAGTGCAGCACTCAGAATACACGAGTGCCAACCTAGATTCTATGCTCATGTCTCTGGAGTGGTGCTTGAACCCACAACCTTGTGACTCAGACGAGAGTGCTACCACTGAAGCAAAGCTGACAGTTGGGAGTTTCTGCATGACTAAGTAATTGGACTAAGCCATGCAGATCAAGAGTTCCAAATTCAGTTCCGGTCCACTGAATTTATGGATCTCAACGTGTGGTGGGAAGATTGCTGCAGGTGGTCTTCGTGTCCTTTGACTGGGACAGTGGGGGAGATCAATCGAGGCTTCTGCTCCTAGACTGGAACAATGGACATGTCTGAATGTTAGGCAAGGGTTAGGGTTGGGACAAATTCTGGCTCTAACACTGGAATAGTCTTCCAACACTTTCTAAGATAGAAGAATGCCACTAGCACAAGGTAAGGACGGTAGTAAAGTATCTCTGCTTAAGTTGCTGGCCTCTGAGGAGGAGGAGAGGAAAGAAAAACTGTGACAAGGGTGGCACACCTAAAATGTATGTTGTCTTAAATGTACCTTAATCTAGCACTTCCTTTATCTTTCTCTTTTCCCCCCCCCCCCCCCCCAAACCCCTCTTCAAGCATCACTGTAGAAACTGTGGTGACATCTTCTGCAGCAACTGTTCCAGTAATGAATTGGCACTTCCTTCTTACCCAAAGCCTGTGCGGGTCTGCGACACTTGCCATACGCTACTACTACAGAGATGTTCTTCAAATGCTTCCTGAGGAGATGAAGTCAGCAGGATTATACCAAGCCATCAATGCTAGCTGGTTTAGCTCTACTGCATCAGTAAAGTGGTTAAAGAAATTAAGTTCTATATGCCAATATCTTTTTCTGAAGCTCAAAGTTGAATATTTTCAGCAACTGTCCAAACAAAAGGGCTTGCTTTGTGATAAATTGACTGAATTAACTCTTAAAGGTGGAATATTTGAAATGTAACCCAGTTTTGATATTTTGCTCTACATATAAAGTCATGTACAACCTTTATTACATTTTGACCTAATGTCCAAATCTGCTGTCAAGAATAGTAATATGGAATGTCATTATCTTCATTTCCAAATTATTAAATTAGCTGTATTCCTGGCCTCTTTCCCCTTTCAAAGAAACAATGTTGCTTTTTTAAAAAATAAAATTGGTGCCAAGCCTGATTTGTATAGTCTTTTTATAATATGACTAATACAAACTGATGTATCCTCCCACTAAGTTATGGTCAGTACAGCATTGATTGTGTAAAATATCTAGCTTGGCAGAAGTTAGAAAAAATGGTCTTTCAGGTTTGCAGTGCTGTAATGTTGTATTTGTACTTCAAAGCTATTTTTATGGCTCCATGTGCCTTTGTTGGATAATACAAACTCCAATACCTGTATTGATGCTGTATAATAAGATGGAATGTACATGTATGAATTGAGTAATGTGGCAGTTTATACTGCTAGAAATAAAATGTTGTGCAGCTCATTTATGCACCATGAATGTCAAAACAGACAACCAAACCATAGCTTTGCCAGAGCAAGGCAGCAGAAGGGGTGGCAGTTTTGATAATAGCAGGAAACTAAGCGTATGCCTGTGAAAATCACAATTATATGCATTTAGTTGACTAATTTTTCTACTTGGTGCACTGGATTTTCCCCTGAATGTATTAAATTCTTTCTCTGTGTACTTTATTTTGTTGCATATTTTTAATGTCTGGTGCACTTGAATTAAGAACATAAGAAATAGGAGCAGGAGTAGGCCATTTGATCCCTCAAGCCTGCTCCGCCATTCACTTAAGCCTCAACTCTACTTCCCTGCCCGCTCCCCATAACCCTTGACTCTCTTATTCAAAAAAATCTGTCTATCTCCACCTTAAATATATTCACCAAGCCTCCACAGCGTGCTCGAGTAGAGAATTCCAAAGATTCGCGACCCTCAGAAGAAATTCCTCCTTTCAGTTTTAAATGGGCGGCCCCTTATTCTGAACCTATGACCCCTAGTTATAGATTTCTCCCACGAGGGGAAACCTCGCTGCATTTACCCTGTCAAGCCCCCTCAGAATTTTATACATTTCGATAAGATCACCTCTAAGTCTTCTAAACTCCAATGAGTATAAGCTCAACCTCGCTTTATAAGACAACCTCTTCATCTTAGGAATCAACCTCGTGAACATTCTCTGAACTGCCTCTAATGGAAGTATATCCCTCAAGGAGACCAAAACTGTACGCAGTACCATAGGTGTGGTCTCACCAATGCCCTGTACAGTTGTAGTAGGACTTCCCTACTTTTATACTCCATGCCCCTTGCAATAAAGGCCAGCATTTCATTTGACTTCCTAATTACTTGCTGTACCTGCATGTTAACTTTTTTGCTTCACGTACAAGGACCCCCAGATCCCTCTACCTCAGCATTTTGTAAACTCTCCCCATTTAAATATTTTTCCTGCCGAAGTGGATAACCTCACATTTTCCCACATCTGCCAAATTTTTCCCACTCTGAGCCTATCTATATCCTTCTGCAGATTCTTCGTGTCCTCACAACTTGCTTTCCCACCTATCTTTATCAGCAAATTTGGCTACATTATACTCGGTCCCTTCATCCAAGTCATTAATATAGATTGTAAATAGTTGAGGCCCCATCATTGATCCCTGTGCCAGTTACAGTTTGCCAATCTGAAAATGACCCATTTATCCCAACTTTGTTTTCTGTTAGTTAGCTAATCCTCTATCCATACTAATTACCCCTAACCCGGTGAGCTCCTCTTATCTTGTGCAGTAATTCTTTATGTGGCACCTTATCAAATGCCTTCTGCAAATTCAAATACATGGCATCTTCTGGTTCCCCTTTATCCACCCTGCTCGTTACATCCTCAAAGATCCAGCAAATTTGTGTCTCATAATTTCCCTTTCATAAAACCATGCTGACTCTGCTTAACTATTATGATTTTCTAAATGTCCTACTACTTTAATAATGATCTCCAGCATTTTCCCAATGACAGATGTTTGGCTAACTGGTCCATAGTTTTCTGCTTTCTATCTCCCTCTCAAATAGGGCTGTTACATTTGTGGTTTTCCAATCTGCTGGGATCTCTCTAGATTCCAGGGAATTTTGGTAGATTACATCCAAAACATCCATTATCTCTGCAGCCACTTTTTAAGACCCTAGGATGCAGGCTATCAGGTCCAGGGGACTTGTCCACCTTTAGTCCCATTACTTTGCCTAGTACTTTTTCTCTAGTGATTGTTTTAAATTTCCCCCTTCCAATAGCCCCTTGATTATCAATTATTGAGATGCATTTAGCGTCTTCTACCACGAAGCCCGATACAAAATATTTGTTCAAAGTCTCTGCTGTTTACCTTTATTAATTCCCCAGTCTCATCCTCTAAGGGGCCAATGTTTACTTTATTGCTCTCTTCCTTTTTATATACCTGTAGAAGCTCTTACTGTGTTATATTTCTTGTTAATTTACACTCAAACTATCTTCTCTTTATAATTTTTTTAGTCACCCTTTGCTAGTTTCTAAAAAGTTCCCAATCCTCTGGCCTACTATTTTTTGCAACATTGTATGCCTGTGTTTTCAATTTCATACCATCCTTTACTTCCTTAGTTAGCTACGGATGGTTCATCCTTCCCTTGGAGTCTCTCTTTCTGACTGGGATATATCTTTGCTGAGAATTATGAAATATCTCCTTAAATGTTTGCCACTGCTCATCTACTTACCCGTTAATCTATTTTTCCAGTCCAGTTCAGCCAACTCTGCTGTCATACCTTTGTAATTGCCTTTAAGTAAGTTCAGGACACTAATTTGAGACCTAGCTTTCTCACCCTCAAAATGAATTTGAAATTCTACCATGTTATGAGATCAAATCCAGTCTCCTTACCCATTTACCAGATCTAAAATAGTCTGCTTCCCTGGTTGGTTCCACAGCATGTTCTAAGAAACCATCCCACAAACACTCAATGAACCCTTCCTCAAGGCTACCTTTGCCAAATTGTCCTTTCAAATCAATATGAAGATTAAAAACGCCCATGATTACTGCTGTACCTTTCTTGCAAGCCTCTATTATGTCTTGATTTATATTCTGTCCAACAGTGTAGCTACTGTGAGGGGCCTATAGACTATTCCCACCAGTGACTTCTTTCCCTTATTTCTTATCTCCGCCCAAACTGATTCTACATCTTGATCTTCTGAGCCAGTATCATTTCTCACTACTGCACGGATCTCATCCTTTATTAACCGAGCTATCCCAATTCCTTTTCCTTTCTGCCTATCCTTTCAAAATGGCAAATAACCCTAAATATTCAATTCCCAGCCTTGCTCACTTTGCAACCATGTCTCTGTAATGGCTATCAGACCATACCCATTTATTTCTATTTGTCCCATCAACTCATCTGTCTTGTTACGAATGATGAGTTCATTCAGATAAGGAGCTTTTAATTTTGTCTTTTTACCACTTTTTTCCCTACTCTGACCCCACTTTCTGATGCACTCTTGTGTTTATATGCTCTGTCCTTTTGTCATACTCTGGTTATCATTACCCCTATCGCTATCCTGCACTATTGCCGCTGTTTTGACTTTAAATTTCTGCTCACCTGATTCCTCACCCCCACTATTTAGTTTAAAGCCCTATCTACAGCCCAAGTTAATCAATTTGCCAAGATCCTGGTCCCAGTGTGGTTCAAGTGAAGCCAGTCCCAATGGAACAGCTCCTTCCCCCTTATGCCAGTAGGCCAGGTAGACAAGGTGATTAAAAAGGCATATGGAATACTTGCCTTTATTAATTGAGACATAGAATACAAGAGCAAGTAGGTTATGCTTGAACTATATAAAACACTGGTTAGGCTGCTGCTGGAGTACTGTGTGCAGTTCTGGTCACATTACAGGAAAGATGTGATTGCACTGGAAAGGGTTCCGAGGAGATTTACAAGAATGTTGCCTGGACTGGAGAATTTTGGCTATGAGGAAAGATTGGAGATGCTGAGTCTGTTTTCTTTGGAACAAAGGAGGCTGAGGGGAGACCTGATTGAGGGGAATAAAATTATGAGGGGCCTTGATAGAGTGGATAGGAAGGACCTGTTTCCTTTGGCAGAAGGGTCAATAACCAGGGGGCATAGATTTAAAGTAATTGGGGGGAGATTTAGAGCAGATATGAGAGGAAATGTCTTCACCCAGAGGGTGATGGGCATCTGGAACTTACTGCCTGAAAGGGGGGTAGAGGCAGGAATCCTCACCATATTTAAAAGATATTTAGATGTGCACTTAAAAGTGCCATAACCTACAGGGCTACGGACCAAGAGCTGGAAGGTGAGATTAGGCTGCATAGCTCTAAGTCGGCCGGCGCGGATACAATGGGCCAAAATGGCCTCTTTCTGTGCTATAAATTTCTATGATTCTACTGGTGCCAGTACCCCATGAGCCACTCGTTCATATCTCTGATTTTATTTACTCTATGCAAATTTGCTTGTTGCTCAGATAGTAATTCAGAGATTATTACCTTTGTAGTTCTGCTTTTTAATTTAGCCTCTAGCTGCTCATACTTCTCAGCAAAACCTCTTTGTCCTACCTTTGTCATTGGTACCTTCGTGGACCACAACAACTGGATCTTTCCCCTCCCACTCCCAAGTTCCTCTCCAGCCGGGGATGTCCTTAACCATACCACCGGGCAGGCAACACAGCCTTCGTGACTCACCCTCTCAGCACAGTATCTATCCCCCTAACTATACTGTCTCCTACCATTACATTTTGTTTTACTCCCCTCAACCCCCAACATGAATGGCCCCCTGTACCACGGTGACATGGTCAGTTTTTTGTACGTCCTTCTGCACATGCGCGTATTGGATTCCGCCCCGTTTTTGTGCATAGGCCTTCGATTCAGTCACGCACGCGCAGTGCAACGTACGAGGAAGTCGGATGTGGGGCCAAACCAAGAGCCGCATGGAGCTGGAGCTGCTTCTAGCTTTTGGATTAGAAAAGACATGGGTGGCGGGTGGAGGGGTGGGTAAGGTCAGGAACTTGTGCTGGGATCAGGAACTTGGGCTGAGGGTGTCAGAAACTTTGGCTAGGAGCGGCACATACTTGGGCTGGTTGGGACTGGGGGCTGAGGAGGGGGGGAGGCGGAGGGAGTCAGGAACTTGGGCAGCGGATAGGAGAGTCAGGCACTTGAG
The DNA here is from genome assembly GCF_044704955.1 of Pristiophorus japonicus. Lineage (NCBI taxonomy): Eukaryota > Metazoa > Chordata > Chondrichthyes > Pristiophoridae > Pristiophorus > Pristiophorus japonicus. The sequence continues at coordinate 71,711,834 of NC_091980.1, read as the reverse complement.
TTGGGGTGTTGGGGGCGGGGGTTAAGGAACTTGATCTGGACAGTTCTAATTACTCATTCCAGAGAAGCTTCTTGATGTGGCTTATCCTCCAAGGGGACCAATCAGGTCACGTGAGACAATCAGCATTTTTCTAGTGCAAATAGCTGCGTCCATTTAATAGGAGCATGTCAAAGATGTATGAAATTAGGAGGAGCGTGGCTGAAGATTTGAGATCAGCTCCACTAGATGTCAGTGGTAACCAATTATCACAAAATGGTTGCAGCACAGAAGCAGGTTATGCCGCCTGTCAAGTCCGTGCCGACTCACATCGATCCACTCCCTTGCCCTGCAATTTTTTTCCCTTCAGATACTTACCTAACTCCATTTTGAAAGATAAAATTGAGTCTGCCTCCACCACCCTTTCAGGCAGGGCATTCAAAATCTTAACCAGCTGCTACGTAAAAATGTTTTTTTTTAAAATACGTCGCCTTTGATTCTTTTGCTAACTGGTTCTCGACCCTTCTGCCACTGGGAACAGTTTCTCTCGGTCTACCTCTGCAAGTACATAGATCAACTTAAGGCTGATTAGCCATTACCAGCAAAGAATGGTGCTTGCAGGGAGCATGGGTCTAGTGAGCAATAGTCTGCACTAGCTGATTATCCATCTATTTAAACAATTAGAAAATCGGGTGTGCAAATTCCTGCTCAGTACTCCTTATGAGTGGTGTACCTTATAGGAGTGCCCACTTGGGAAATAATTTCCAATGTTTCATCCTGGCTGCTGAATGAAAATGTAACCAGAACACCACTGTGCCATTTTCTCCATTCAAAGTCCCCAATGCTGCTGGAAAACAATCCACGATATCATCCTTCTAACTAGGGACCCTGTCCCAACTCAGACGATAAGGCCTAAAATGTAGCAGGTCACCTGTATTGCACACTGGTAAACTTCTTGCTGTGCAGTTAGGAACACCCTAATTGTTAAGCTATTGCCTTGCAGTTAATCTGTATCCAAGTGTGAAGAAGTTTAGTCTCCAGTGCAACACCTTGACCATCGAGATAAAACTTACCTTTTCCATCCCTCACAGGAGAGAGCCACTAAGACTAAGACAACCAACAAGAGGTTGAGCTCTCACTAATTGTACAGCAAGTATCAGGAAATCATGGTGAGCAGCACAGCTGACCATAATACACGTACATTATCACAATCATCCTGGCCACTCCTATACATGCTCTAACAACCTAGTAATCAGTGAGATTCTGCAATTTTCAGGCTCATCAGTATCCCCTTGTGGATAGAAATGTTAACTGCACTCTGGAATAGAGTTGGGCAGAATCCTATTTTGATGGGTGGTTCTAAGGAGAATTGGTTATTCCAACACTATTCAAGATCACTGCTGTAGAGGAACTTCGGCTCCGTGTTGATTGCAGCCACTGCGACACATCAGGGAGGGGGAGAGTTACCTCGATGCTGTGTTCCAGGAGGCAGTCTCACCCCTTAAGTTAATTCATTCAAATTTGGTCCGTGGTCAGGGAGGAACATGGTGGTTTGTATGAGTGATGCAGGTATGGGGACCTAGGATGTAGTACTGGAGGAGCCTCAGCCCTTGCTCTTGTCCAACAGGTACGAGATTCTTGCTCCCTGTTTGGACGAGGGCAGGGACGATGAACAAACTGACCACGGCACTGTGGTACAGGGGGCCATTCAAGTTGGGGAAGTAAAAAGAAATGGTGTAGTGGTAGGAGACAGTATAATTAGGGGGATAGATACGGTTCTCTGCAGCTGAGACCGTGAGTCCCGCAGGCTGTGTTCCCTGCCCCACTGCCTCTGGGCTGAACAGGAACTTGGAGTGGGAGGGGAAAGATAGAGTTGTCATGGCCCATGTAGGTACCAATGACATAGATAGGATAAAGAGGCTCTGCTGAGGGATTATGAACAGCTAGGGGCTAAATTAAAAAACAGAACCACAAAAGGTAATAATCTCTGGATTACTACCTGAGCCACGAGCAAATTGCATCAGGTAAATAAGATCAAGAGATGAATGGGTGGCTCAAAGATTGGTGTGGGAGAAATGGGTTTCAATTCATGGGGTAAGAAGGAGCTGTTCCATCGGGACGAGCTTCACTTGAATCAGGCGGAGGCCAGAATCCTGACGAATCGAATAACTAGGGCTTTAAACTAAATAGCGTGGGGGGGGGGGGGGTGGGGAGGTGGGGAGGAATCCGATGAGCTGAAATGTAAAAAGAGGAAAGAGAAGGCAAAAGTGCAGGGTAGCAATAGGGGTAATGATAACCAGAGTGTGACAGGAAGGGACAGTGTATACATACAAGACAAAATTAAAAGCTCGATATCTGAACGCACGCAGCATTCGTATCACGATAGATGAGTCGACGGTACACGTAAAAATAAATGAGTATGATCTGATTGCCATTACAGAGACGTAATGGTGACCAAGGCTGGGAACTGAATATTTAGGGGTATTTGCCATTTTGTAAGGATGGATAGAGGACCAAAAGCTTGGTTAAAGAAGTAGGTTTTAAGGAGGGTATTAAAGGAGGAAAGAGACACACAGAGGCTTGGGGAGTTCCAGAGCTTAGGGTCTAGGCAGCTGATGGCATTGGCCACCAATGGTTGAGCAGTTTAAATCAAGGATGCTAGAGGGCTTAATTTGAGAAGCGCAGACATCTCGTGGAGCTGAGGTTGAGATTACAGAGATAGTGAGGGGCAAGGCCATGGAGGGATTTGTAAATAAGGACGAGAATTTTGAAATCGAGGCGTTGCTTAACCGGGAGCCAATGTAGGTCAGCGAGCACAGGGGTGATGGGTAATCAGGACTTGGTGCGAGTTAGGACACAGGCTATCGAGTTTTGGATGACCAAGTTTACATAGGATAGAATGTGGAAGGCCAGCCCTGAGTGCGTAGTAATCAAATCTAGAGGCAACAAAGGCATGGATGAGGGTTTCAGCAGCAGATGAGCTGTGGCAGAGGCAGGCAATGTTACGGAGGTGGAAATGGGCAGTTTTAGTTATGCTGCAGATATGTGGCCGGAAGCTCAAACAATCTGGTTTAGCTTCAAATAGATGGCAGGGAGAGATGGAGTCAGTGGCTAGGGGACGCAGTTTGTGGCTTTCCAATATTTAATAGGAGAACATTTCTGCTCATCCAGTACTGGATGTCAGACAAGCAGTCTGACAATTGAGACCATGGAGGGATCGAGAGAAGTGGAGGAGGTAGAGCTAGGTATCATCAGTGTACATGTGGAAACTGACTCCATGTTTTCAGATGATATTGCTACGGGGCAGCATATAGATGAGAAACAGGAGGGGGCCAAGGATAGATTCTTTGGGGACACCAGAGATAACGATGCAGGAGTGGGACGAGAAGCCATTGCACGAGATTTTCTGGCTATGATTGGATAGACAAGAATGGAACCAGGCGAGTGTAACCCCACTCAGCTGGACGATGGAGAAGCATTGGAGGATGGAATGATAAACTGTGTCAAAGGCTGTAGAGAGGCCGAGGAGGATTAGTTTACCTTTGTCACACTCACAAAGGATGTCATCTATGACTTTGATGAGAGCCGTTTCGGTACTGTGGCAGGGGCGGAAGCCAGATTGAAGAGATTCAAACATAAGAGTTCTGGGGAAAATGGGCACACATTTGGGAGGCGAGAACACATTCAAGGACTTGAGGGGAAATGGAGGTTGGAGATGGGGTGGTAGCGAGCAAACAGTGGGGTCAAGGCTTGGTTTTTTGGAGATGGGTGATTACTGCAGATTTAGAGAGGACAATACCTGAGGACAGATAACCAATAACAATGTCAGCCAACATGGAAGCCAGGAAAGGAAGTTGGGTGGTCATCAGTTTATTGGGAATAGGGCCAAGGGAACAAGAAGTGGGTCTCATACACAAGATGAGCATGGAGAGATAAAGGAGAGATGAGAGAGAAACTGGAGAAGGATGCAAATTTAGGGCTAGAGCAGGGGGAAACCTCAAAGCAAGTTTGTTCCGATGGGCTAGGGAAAGGAAGGGAAGTGGTAGAGCCAGCTGATCAGATGGTATATATTTTTGAGACAAAAGTCCATGAGCTCTTCACACTTTGTTAGAGACAGGGTTAAGAGGGGCTTAAGACAACAGTTAACAGCAGAGAATATTAGCCAGGTGTTATCTTTGCATTCCAGAATGATCCTGGAATAGTGAGTAGTTTTTGCAGACAAGAGTAGGACCCGAAAGTGCTTTATGTGGTCCAGCCAGATCTGGCAGTGAATGGCGAAACCAGTTGTCCGCCACATCCGTTCAAGTCTGCGCCCTTTGGACTTGAAGTGAAGACGAGGGCTATACCAGGGGGAATCAGCCAGGGTGAGAGTTTTAATAGGGACTAGGGCATCAATGGTGGTGGTGACTGTGTAGTTGAGCAGTTCGGTGGCTGCAGGAATGTCATGGTGAAAGGAGGGCCAAAGACTGGACAGTTTGGAGTTGATAAGTGCAGTTGTACGAGTTGAGTTTTTTTTCCAGGGGTGGCTGCAGAAGGAAGTAGAGTGTAGGGTTGAATGGGGGACCGGGGCGGGGGGGGGGGAAAGGTGGAGAGCGATACAAGGAAATGGTCAGAGATAGACTTATCTGCAACTGAAACAGTAGGAATAGTGAGGCTCCAAGAGACAGCCGAGAATCTAGGTTGAGGAATTCACATGGAGGGAGATTAATAGGAGGACAAGAGGGTAGTGAACTCAGGAGAAAGAGAGAGAGAGAGCACGATGAATTGAGATGGAGGATGAAATCACCAAGAATGAGAAGTCACTCAGTGCAGAAGCTGAAGCAGGAAAGCAATGATGATCTCTAATATTTTTTTAATCATACTTGGGTGAGCAGCAGAGAACGAGAATTTTAAATGAGGCGGGAGGGGTGGAATAAAAGTGATTTAAGGGAAGATAGACTATGAAAGTAAACTAGCACAAAATATAAAAACAGACAGCAAGAGTTTCTATAGGTATATAAAAAGGAAAAGAGTGGCTAAAGTAAATGTTGGTCCCTTAGAGGACGAGACCAGGGAATGTAGCAGAAACTCTGAACAAATATTTTGTATCAATCTTTACGGTAGAGGACACTAACAATATTCCAACAGTGGATAGTCAAGGGGCTAAAGGGGGAGGAACTTAATCACAAAGGAGGTGGTACTCAGTAAGATAATGGGACTAAAGGAAGATAAATCCCCTGGACCTGATGGCTTGCATCCTAGGGTCTTGAGAAGTAGCGGCAGGGATTGTGGATGCATTGGTTGTAATTTACCAAAATTCCCTGCATTCTGGAGAGGTCACAGCAGATTGGAAAACTGCAAATGTAATGCCCCTATTTAAAAAAAGGAGGCAAACAAAAAGCAGACAGCTATAGACCAGTTAGCCTAACATGTGGTTGGGAAGATGTTGGAGTCCATTGTTAAAGAAGCAGAAGCAGGACATTTGGAAAAGCAAAATTCAGTCAGGCAGAATCAGCATGGATTTATGAAGGGAAAGTCATGTTTGACAAATTTGCTGGAGTTCTTTGAGGATGTAATGAGCATGGTGGATAAAGGGAAACCAGTATATGTGGTTTATTTGGACTTCCAGAAGGCATTTGACAAGGTGCCACATAAAAGGTTACTGTACAAAAGTTCACAGGGTTGGTGCAGATGAACCACTGTGGTACCATGGACATGGCTCTGGTTGCACTCCACAGAGGAACCATCGTCCCCATCAGCACTAAGAATACTGGTTGGAGACTCTTGCACTACCTGCCTGGTCCTCCTCTTGTCTGGCAATCATCCATTCCCTCTTTACCTGCACACTCATTAGGTAGCAGGGCTTAATTCAGTCTAACATTTTGCAGGGCAATAAGCAACAGATGGATAGATTTGACTAATGAAGAGATTTAAGTAAATGCAAAAGGGGAGATTGGGGAAGGCATGACAAAGCATGCACATATGAAGCAAGTAAAATTTGTGCCCATCAAGACGAGAATTAAGCCTGGATAATAAAAGCAAAAAGGAGACTGGCAGGAAAATAGTCACTGATATGCACTGAAACAAAGAATTGCATTTAATGACAAACCAGGAAAAAAAGGAGGCAGAAAAGAAAGCCAGATGCAGGGAAGCTCAGGACTGAACTGGCATCCACATGCAGACATATAGGGCCCAACTTTGCCCAACCCCTTTTTTCGGCACACTTATCTTAAGTGCATCGACTTTACATGCTGGAAAGGGCGCCGGAAAAAAGGGCCCCATCCTGGCTGCTCTTCCGAGTCCCTGGAGTCCAGGCGTGGCATGCATACTGAAGTGGGGGGCAGAGCAACAGGCCAGCGCCGAAAACAGTGCTGGCACCTGCGCAATGCACTCTGCGCGCATGCTCCTGCCCTCCCAGCATGTCCTGTGGGCCATGAGCATGACCTGATGCTCGCTGCCCCTATCCCCGGCCGAAGGGACGTCCAGATCGCCGCACCCTATCCGCGGCCAAGTGACCTCCTGCACCAGCTGTCAGGCCTGCTGAGTCCCAGATGAGGTAGGACTTCGGTTTTATTTTTTATTTATTGGTTGTGCTTGAGTTTTGATTGGGGGGGGGGGGGGGGGGGGGGAGGGAAGAAGAGCAGGGAGTTTTTTTTTTGGGGGGGGGGGGGAGGGGGAAGAGAAGGAGTGTTTTGTATACCAGCATCTCTCTCTGGCTCCCCCTCCACCACCCAACATCGCGGCCAGCAGCTCGCATTTCTCCAGTAGGATTTTTCATTTTTATTAGTATTTTAATTGTTTGAGCTTTTCCTTGCAATGTTTGGTGCTTGGTTGTTGAGGTCCTCTCCAGTTCCCTTCTCTCCCCTATCCCTGCCCTAATGTCTGCCAAATGTGCACTGCTTTTTCTTCACTGCCCGCAAGGTTTTTCAGAGCTGGCCACATATGCTCACCAAAGTTGACTTGAAGTAAGTTTTTGCTGGCCAAAGTGGCATAAATGGCCAAAACTGGCAGAAGTGTCTGGGAATGCACCCTTTTGAAAAAAAACTGACTTAAAAAAATCATATCTAACTGACTTACTCTGGAGCAAATGTTTTGGAGAAAGTAGCATTTTTTAAAACTTACGCCAGAAAAAAAAACTTACTCCAAAAAAATTGATGCAAGTCATGGCCAAAGTTGGGCCCATTGAATGCACATAATCAAGACCACACACATGCCCAGTAATTTTTAGCACTTGAATGCACCAACTGCCTTAAATGTAATGCAAAATAAATTATGGACACTCCAATTAGAATAGGAACACAAGAGTCCTAATAGGCATTTAATTATTTACACCAAGTTGATCAGGGCTCCTTTTTGGGAGCTTGAAATGAGAACTATATAGAGTTGTAGGACCAGGCTTTGTATATATTCCACTTGAATTAAATTATTTTGCCATTAGAAAACTCCTGCAAGATATGGTAAAATAAAGTTCAAAATTCACAACTTTTAAAAGCCATATATTCAGCCATTTCTGCACCACACTTAAAAATGGCAAAGCTTTATTGAGTGAGTTTATTTTCACTTTGCACCTTACAAATATGAACAAAAATGACTGTCAGGTACTGTGAAGTCTCAGATGTTTAATACCTTAAGATTAAACTCTACAACTGTCTAAAGAAAAATTCTACATTAAAATTTTTATTTTGCCATAGACCTCATCATTTTGACTTTCTAAAAAAGTAAACCAGAGACTTGTTTTCTTAGACAAATATAAAAAAATGAAGTCAAGCAACAAATATAAGCACATAATTGTTCTGATCAGTTTACACTCCAGTGTTTATAATTTTGTCATGTTTAAGTTTCAAATAATTGTTGTATATTTAATGCACTACCACACATTACCTTTTTTTTTTAAACAGTAAACCAGACTACACAGCCAATTAAAGTTAACATTTTGGGGTTCTGATCCCATAAACAGTACTGGGAATTTTTAAAGTGGATACAAGATTTATTACAGTCCAGATGGCTTAACTGATTGGAAGATACAATGTACTTACTTTGTGTACACTGCACTTATGCAACAGGTCATATAGGACATGCAAATTTCAATAACTAGTGCCAAAATACCTTACATAATGAAACTTAAGTCTCTGAAACTAAAATCATGTGATGAACACACTGGTACCACCCTAGAATCTTCCTCAACCAAGGAAAAGGCTTATGCTGAATTCTAGCCATAATGAAAGGAATGCATATATAGAATTCACATTTCATAAGCATAACCAAGTTTTTAAGCTGGTAATTGGTATCTGTTAGTGAAAAAGTTACATCCCCCATCCTCCACTCATGTTTGACATTGCACCCATGCCATTCATCCCCATAGATCCTCGGCTTCCAGTTCCAAAGTAACTTCCATTCATTCCAGCTTGACTGCCTGTAAAATAATTACATTATGAAAATGCGCTTTTTTGCATTTTGGGGAAAATGCTGCCAACACTGAAGACTGCCATGTACAAAACTCAATTACTTGATAAGTCACTTACCATATGCACTCATGCTTGCTTGACTTCCATAAACTCCATATCCAGTGCTTATCTGCTGACTGTTTGGACTACCATAGCTTGGACTTCCATAGCTTGACTGGCTTCCTAAAAACAGGCATCCCTTGTAACAGTTAGCAAGCCTTTACACAAGTATTATCTTCAATGTTACTTGGTAATAAAGGACTCTTGTTCCATTTACTTGCCCCATAGTAAAACATTTTTACCGACAAGGTCACTAAAAATTTTAGTCAGTTTAATTTTATTTCAGAATGGATGTTCTTTGCATATATGTAGTGCCTATAATTGGATACTGAAATTAGTCTGGTATTAACTAAATACAATAAGAAAATAGACTAAAGTCGATAAATGTAGCAACATTTTGCTCCTCATCCAGTATCCAAAATTACTGATCAACGACTTCCACTTAAACAATGACCAAAATTCAAAAGCTGTTTGGCTCTGGACGTGTCAAGAGCAAGCAAAGCAGCCAAAAACAAGCTAAAATCTAAAGGCTAACTGCTGGTTACATGGAACAGTGTACTCTAATTGTGTAATATCTCCAAGTTTGCAGATGACACTAAACTGGGTGGTGGTGTGAGCTGTGAGGGGGATGCTAAGAGGCTGCAGGGTGATTTGGACAGGTTGGGTGAGTGGGCAAATGCATGGCAGATGCAGTATAATGTGGATAAATGCGAGGTTATCCACTTTGGTGGCAGAAACATGAGGACAGAGTATTATCTGAATGGTGGCAGATTTGGAAAAGGGGAGGTGCAACGAGACCTGGGTGTCATGGTTCATCAGTCATTGAAAGTTGGCATGCAGGTACAGCAGGCGGTGAAGCCAGCAAATGGTATGTTGGCCTTCATAGCTAGGGGATTTGAGTATAGGAGCAGGGAGGTCTTACTGCAATTGTACAGGGCCTTGGTGAGGCCTCACCTGGAATAGTGTGTTCAGTTTTGGTCTCCTAATCTGAGGACGGATGTTCTTGCTATTGAGGGAGTGCAGCGAAGGTTCACCAGACTGATTCCAGGGATGGCTGGACTGACATATGAGGAGAGACTGGATCAACTGGGCCTTTATACACGAGTTTAGAAGGATGAGAGGGGATCTCAGAAACGTATAAGATTCTGACAGGATGGGACAGGTTAGATGCGGGAAGAATGTTCCCGATGTTGGGGAAGTCCAGAACCAGGGGACACAGTCTTAGAATAAGAGGTAGGCCATTTAGGACTGAGATGAGGAGGAACTTCTTCATTCAGAATTGTCAACCTGTAGAATTCCCTACCGCTGAGAGTCATTGATGACAGTTCATTGGATATATTCAAGAGGGAGTTAGATATAGCCCTTACGGCTAAAGGGGTCAAGGGGTATGGAGAGAAAGCGGGAAAGGGGTACTGAGGTGAATGATCAGCCATGATCATATTGAATGGTAGTGCAGGCTCAAAGGGCCGAATGGCCTACTCCTGCACCTATTTTCTATGTTTCTGTGTTACTCAAAAAAATCTTGTGCTAGAAGTTTTGCTCATCACAAAACATTTGCATTCAGGGGTCTACAAGCAAAAAACTTTCGTAACTATACTTACAAGTCATATTTGCTTCCAAAAAATATTAATGGCTGCATACTGACACATAGGAAATTCAATTGTTACCATAAAAAGCAAAATTTAGTATGGCACTGTTTTTAAACTAAGGTTAGCATACAAGAATTACTAAACTAGAGTGCTCATTTTCAACTCAGCTTTTGATTAGGGTAGATATAAAATGTAAAATTGTGACTGAAGTGGGTATCAACTTTACTTACCCAATCCTGCCATCTGAGCTGCGTAGGCAGCACCACTGCTTCCAGAGGTAGAGTTCAGGAAGAGTTCCACATATCTATGCTCTAAAGGGGGGGCAAAAAAATTATTTCAGATAATGTCACATTTATATTGCAATTCACTGGGCAGTTTTATATAAACTTACGCATATGGGCTTTGTCTTTTGACATAGCAGCCACAGCATCCTCATGAGTAGCAAACTCCACATCGGCTTCTCCGGTCACTCTACCGTCAGATCCCATCTCTATGTGGACACGGACTGGGTTCAGCGGTGAGAAAAACTGAAAAAAGCAGTTTCAAACAATTTTATACAAGTCGGTTCGGGTGTGGTTGGGATGTACATTAGAGAAGAATGAACAGCGCAAGTGTATACAAAAAGGAGTCCCAAATCTGTACCACTGAGTTACACAGATACAGATCAGTGACCTCCAGAGGCTACAAAATGCAAACCCAAGTGTATTTTAAGTTGTTACTAAAGTTCTGTTATAGGATGTATCCGCAGCTACACCAAACAACTCTTTCCAGATCTCCAGGTCCACAAAATTTAAATTGGGACATGCGAGCAAGTAAAAACACAAGACAAGAGTTGTCTAAGTTTCAAGAGCTCAGGATCCACAGATAAGGCAACTCTGCCCCAAGCGTCAATATAGAGATAATAAAGTATGCACTTTTTGGACAAATCTAACCTATAGTCGGTTCACCAAAATTTTAAAAAGTCTAAAAAAAGGAACCAGTTTCTAAAGCAAATCGATACTGTCGTATGAAAGGCATAGACATTCCCTTTCCTCCCCAAAATCTCATCTGCACTATTTTAGGATGGCAACAGTTACATGCTTCCTCCTAAGGAGAACCACCCCAAATCCTGTGTGGCTGGTTTACAGCTTTTTTTGGGGGGCAGGCAGGCAGACAGGGGAGGTCGTCACAGGGTAGCAACCCAGGTATACATGGGATTATCCTTTCAGAAGACTCAGACCCACACAATTAAACACACAAATACAGGCAAAATACAAAAAAACATTTAACATACTTACATTACAGATATCATTCTCTGTGGCCCGAAATGGTAACCCTCTCATATGCACACAATGACCTGTTGTGCTCTGAAAACTAGAATCACTGTTTCCATATCCTTGGGCAGACATTCCTAGTAAAATATTATCCAATTACATTTTTGATTATAAACCACTTGCAAAAGTTTTACCACAGTACCCAGCTTAAAAACAACTCACCCCGATCACGTCCAAACCCTTGATCTGACCCATAGCCATATCCATCATTGTATCCATTGTAATCATCGTAACTTCCATAACCTGGAGAGAAATTCAGTCTTTAGACAGCACATTACCTCAATTATGAATCCTTAACACACCCATAAGCAACCTATTGATAAAACTAGATTCAATTGCAAATGCCACTGCTTAGTTTAAACCGTATGCAGAAAGTGCATTGTAGTGTTTGAACCAAATTCACACACTGTGCATTACTGTATACACAGCAATTGCTTTGGTGACAGATACAACTAAGGAATTTAGATGTTCTCAGTAATAGCAGAACATAGATAGATGGCAATATGACAACAACTGATACCAGGTCAAATAAACTCAGTTATATAATAGGAGGAGTAAGCCATACGGCCCCTCGAGCCTGCTCCACCATTGAATAAGATCATGGCTGATCTGATCGTGGACTCAGCTCCTCTTCCCTGCCCGCTCCCCATAACCCCTTATCATTTAAGAAACTGTCTGTCTTAAATGTCCCAGCTTCCACAGCTCTGAGGCAGTAAATTCCAGATTTACAACCCTCAGAAGAAATTTCTCCTCATCTCAGTTTTAAATGGGCGGCCCCTTATTCTAAGATTATGCCCTCTAGTTCTAGTCTCCCCCATCAGGGGAAACATCCTCTCTGCATCCACCTTGTCAAGTCCCCTCATAATCTTAATACATTTCGATAAGATCACCCCTCATTCTTCTGAATTCCAATGAGTAGAAGCTCAACCTATTCAACCTTTCCTCATAAGTCAACCCCCTCATCTCCAGAATCAATCTAGTGAACCTTCTCTGAACTGCCTCCAAAGCAAGTATATCCTTTCGAAAATATGGAAACCAAAACTGCACGCAGTATTCCAGGTGTGGCCTCACTAATACCCTGTATAGCTGAAGCAAGACTTCCCTGCTTTTATACTCCATCAACTTTGCAATAAAGGCCAAGATTCCATTGACCTTCCTGATCACTTGCTGTACCTGCATACTATCCTTTTGTGTTTCATGCACAAGTACCCCCAGGTCCCGCTGTACTGCAGCACTTTGCAATCTTTCTCCATTTAAATAATAACTTGCTGTTTGATTTTTTTTTTGCCGCCAAATGCATGACCTCACACTTTCCATTAAACTCCATCTGCCCACTCACTTAGCCTGTATGTCTTTCAGCATTACTCTAGAAGGTAGTTACTGGTCGACTATAAAACTGCTTGAACTATTAAAATACTCAAATATCATGATCAAGATCCTTTCCCGTTTACTTACCACCACCATACACTGCACGTCTCATCTTCTCATAAGATCCTCCTCGATTAGGCATACCATAACTTCTCCCAGTCATTGGTCTGTCATAAGGACCTGGTCTTTGACCAGTCATTAATTTCCGGGGAGGATCATAATGGGTACGCACCTCAGCCCGGCTGCTCTTAAAAATTTCAATGTACCTAAAAGAATATACAGTGCATTTAAGCATTTTACCTTAGTTAATGTGCATTAGTTACAAAAGGCAATGCTGGCAATTCTAAATAACCTAAACATGCATTTCCCATACAATGAATATAAGACTCAAGTGCCAAAATCCTCATCTATAAATTATTTTTTAAAACTCAATTTTAAGAAAGCCCCATTTTAATGAAATGAACACTTCAAAATATCTAATTTAAGTGTTTTATATGAACGGTCAGTGTGTACTTCATATGGTTTTTAAAAAACCCCCAAGTTGCAAGTTCAGATTCTGGAATGAAATGATACTACTCAACATTTTACCATTACTAAAACTTTCCAAGACAACTTGAGAAAAATTTGGTAACTATAAAAAGCAATCATGAAGCATTCTTAAAATGCAACATACATTGTTTTTAAAGGTTCAAACAAAAGAAATTAAGCAGCAATTCTGTCCTAAGATGCAGTTCAATAGATCTCAAACTAGTAATCATTAGATTATCTCAACCATATAGAAAACATTCTTTATTCTTTGAATGATGTTCAACCTCCATATATAAATATGCAACTATTGGAACAGAAAAGTGTCACTTGCGACACTGGCCTTAAGAACCAGCCATTTTGATCCTACGATCATCTTGTTTTTAAATACAGTGCCTCACTGAACTACACCTTGTGTTCTTCGACTCGCAAAGAGGCCAAACTCAAAAAGCTGCCTTATGCCATAAGGTCAAAAAAAGAGGGCAAAAGGCAGCAGCTTTCTATGTGGAAGTGTAATTTCTTTCAAAGAATAAGGAAGACCTTACCTACAGTAGGCAACATAACATTAGTGCATGTTTGTTCAAACTCCATATACAAATAGGATACAACATACTAAAAGTGGCAGTGGGGCATTGGAGAACTAATTAGGAACAGCTTGGAACACATTAATATGCCAGTCATCTTCCAGCTGTCAAGTCAAGAAAATGCTAGATTTTCTGGCTTACAAATACTGGCAAAAGAAACTTTCCACATTGGACGTCATACTATGAGCAGAATGAGTTGCAACATTTCTTCGCAGGTATTGATTTGCCGGAGAAAAAAAGGATATACATTCTATTGCCCAATTTTCTAATTGATGGAGTTAAAGTTTCCAAACTGGGGGGAAAAAAAGTTTCCCACATTAATATTGAATTCCTCACATAACTGACACAGTAGAAGCCACTTGCCAACAGTAAGTATTCACTTATCCAACAGACATTCCCATCACCTCAGTTCAAGCCAGTCTCAAACTAGAATAGTAGTTGATAGTTAATCTAGTGATGTCCTTTTCGGCCGCCTCTTTCCTCGCCTCTTTCTCCCCCCTCGCCTCGCCCCCCCCCCAAAAAAAAAGGCAGCACAGCCTCTGAACCACCTCCAACATTAAAGTACTGCAGTTTCTCCGTGTGCCAGTGAAATATTACAGCTGAAGCAAATGACTGCTCTGATTTAATTGCAACTGTTTGGTGGATATCTAACAGGTCTTAAACAAAATCTGAAGCATGGACTGGGGACGGGGAGAAAGAGAAACTGCTATTGCAGCCATATGAAAATCCAACATGTTGGGAGACTTGCTGTAACAGAAGTTGATACTGCAAGAATTCGGAGGGCCTTCAACTTACTCTGGCCATACAGAGCGAAATATTGATTATACTAGTACAAGCAATTTGAAGTGATGGTGAATTAGTAATATACAAACAGCATAATGCAATATTAACTATGCTGGCTCAAGTGATTTTTCTTTCCCGTTTTTCCCCCAACTTCCAAAAAATGTATTGACAAAATTGATTAAATAAGCCTTGTGACAATACTATTGAATATTAGTTAAAGACTTCAATAAAGGTCAAAATCAGCTCTCTGTTGAATTACTTATAATTGGTAAAAGACAGAGACCCTAATTTCCCAGACACTATAGCCCCAGACAAAACACCTTTCCTCTTCTGATCAGAAAAGATGATCAGCCTTGAAAGCAGAAAGCATCAGCTGAGGCAGAAGAATACATATTTGGCCAAGACCATATTTGCAAATCTGAAAATTTGCAAGCCTTCAAATTAATAGCTTTTCCCGGTGACTTTTACAGTCAAGACTGCTGCAAGGAAGAGAAAAAAGATGCAGTACAAAATGGCAGAGGAGAGGAGAGAGCAAAGATCACTACCAAAACAATCAAATGTCCCTACCATGATCCTATTTGTATTCTGGAGGCTAAACAAATTAAGGTAAATTTGGAAACATCAAGTTTCTATACACACAGGATGCTTTCCAATGAGATGCAACAATAAATGACAACTTCACATTCACTTCCCATGTTAGGTCTGTTACAGGCCAGGTGCAACGTAATGCTAACTTCACACATTACTTTGGCAATCTGCCCGAAACTCAACCACAACACCTCCAACTGCACTAGGCATTTTGATATCCCCTTTCTGCTAGCATTACTGAAATTTATTTTAGTTAGCATTTATGTAGGCAAATAGCAAGTGTACTACTCTCAAACCAGTGGTTAATGCTAGGTAATTTATAAAACAGGAACAAAAGCTCTTTTCACAGCCAGAGATAGAGACCTTCATCCCAACTATCAATCCTAGATTAAATTAAAAAAAGGTCTCGGGCATGAAAGGAAATTGCTGCAACACAGTGCAAGGAATATTTATGTACACGACTGTCCTATGACACAGAAGTTACATATGCTTCTTTGAAGAGTAGTTAACTTGAATTGCTAAGTTGAAAAGCTATTTGCCATAAGTGGGTTGACAAGAAAACAGCCTTTCAATTTAAGTTAATTATGCATTTGGCCACAACAGACAACCCGTATCTACAATTATCTCATCTGCTACTTTATCTAGACACTTAAAATCCAAATAGGTTTCCAACATTATGGTATAAACACAGAACATTGACCATAATGGCAAGTAGCTTTTCAGGTTACTAGTAATTCAATTTTATTCTACAAATACTCAAAATGTAATAAAGCAAGAATTGTGTTATAATGTGCTTAAATAATTGTGCTTAATCACATTTTCTTATGGTATCAAAAGCTGTAAATTGTGACAAACCTTATTTAAAACCCAAACAAAAACACATCCAGGTGAAACATTCGCCATACTACTACAGCACTTGTACTAGATAACAATCAATCATATACCATAAGAAAAGTGACTCATCCATCCATCCCCACCTGTGCCCTATTCTTTCCTTGTGTTTCTTTAGAGCCTTTTCAGCTATATCCTGTGTGGCAAACTGCACGAAGGCCTCCCCCGTGCTCCTCCCCTGGTAGTCCATCGGCAATGTTATCCCATTTGGCACGATTTCCAACCCTTCAACCCAAGGACAAATAACCCCAGTAGGGGATAGTATTAAAGGGTGCACATGCCCAATGATTACTTATGACGTTGCATTTATAAAAAATGTAAACTACTGTAAGCTATAGCTCACAAAAATTAAAATGAACTAAAGTGTTCTGTGACAATCTCACCGTGTATAAATATACAAGTATCTAACCAATCACAGGGAACTCCCTGGGCTTAAGCACAGCTACATGCGTCACATAACACCTTAGAACAGAGCAAGATTCAATACTATTTAAAATAGCATTTATATTTCCCATATTTTAGTGTCAGAAAAAAAAAACAAGGAATTTATTCAGAGCAACATACACAATGCAACTAAACAAGTCAATAACTGTTTCTCTCCCCAGGTAATTCATTTTAAAAAGTTGTAATTAGGTTAACACAAAAGACCAAAAAATGCTAACCAAAACTGAAATCCGCCCCAGCTCAATTTCAGCAACTCGTGTCAGCTCCACGGGCATTAAATGCTCCCGATACCTCACCCAAGTGGCTATTTTGCCATGTGTGAATCTGCAAGTGTGCTATTGGACTGTGGGGCCATCACAGCCAAGCACAAACCTGTTCTCTTATGACCACATATGCAATGCAGACAAGAGTGGAAACCTTCAATTTTAGACACACCCACTTTAACAGGCACCAAGGCCAACTTCAACCGCCCCAGCAGAGTTTGTCTAATAAAACTATGGATTGAACCTACAGATTTTTTTGGTCTGTATGGATCAGTGTTTCATAATACTTAAGGGGCCACTGAGGAAAATGATGTTACACTGAGTCTGCGGATCCAAGTAGGAATGTCACACTGAATTGTCAATATTGGCTTCTTATCCTTCAGCCCCAAATGAAGTAATTTAGTTAAAAATAGGCTAGGCAAGTTTTCCCTACTATCCCAACACCTTGCAGCCAAGCACCCAGGCAGATGGCCCATGAAGCCCACTACTTGCAGCCTCCAGAAGCCAAGTCACAGTGCTTCCCTACAATTTCTTCACCCATTTGCTGGGAAGCAATCAGCCTTCACTTCTTGCCTCCAGTAGCTGGGATCAGTATTTGATCAAAGTGTGACTTCAATTGTATCTTACACCACCCACACATTAGTGTGCCATGTTACCTTTTTTGCTACCCACATTTTGGACATTGGACATCCCTAACCAGGTAAAGTTAACAACCAATTAATGCACCAATGAGTCTAAAAATCATGTAATATTTAACAGTTTATTATTAAATCCATCTACAAATATAAGACCAATAACAAGCAATGGGGTAAAGTAACCAATCATAGGTTTCTGTATCATATTACAGAGTGCTGCACGTGGAGTGGTCAAGTGTAGATTAAGTGGGGGGGTGGGGGGGGGGGGAGAAATTGGGGGATAATGAGATCAGTGCATGCAGGCACATTCAGTACGCATTTTAAAAATATTTAATTTTTTTTAGATACATCAAAACTTGCAATTTGGAAAGGAGAGTAGATTTTGCTGGGGCATATCTGCAGTATAAGTGGAAGAGCTGGAGATGCAAACCACAGATACTACATTGTCACTATTAGCAGGAGGGTGTAATTACACAAGTTTCATGATGAATAGCGACATTGGAATTAATCATGGGGAAAGTAGATGGAAGAACTGTATGCAGAAGTAAGATTTTTAAATTATACGTGTAGCAGAAGTGTATAAATGTACATCTGGATTTGGTTTTAATATATTTTGATGCAAAGCAGTTTCTCATTCTCAAGTTAACAAAAATCAAGGTTAAAATCCAGACATGTATCGCTCTAACATTTCAATAACAATGTCCATGGATTATTGCCTTAACTTTAACAGGAATATTTCTTGGTGTTACTCCTAAAATGCCAGAAAGAGTTGCTGGTGAAAATTTAGGAGGGTGCAATTACACAAATTTCATGATGAATATAGCCCTAGAGCGAGGTTAAGCATGGTGGCTTTTATGGAGTAGGTGAATGCTCAGTTTCTCCAGGAACAGATTTTGCAAATAAATGTGATAGAATGACAAGTGATAAGTGAGGAGTTGCTTATAACCATCACATTAATTCTTTTAGGATTATAACCCGATACTAATTTAAATTTATAAAACTGAAATTTTAACATTAATTGCAATCTCTTAATTCTGCTCTGAACCAGCATGTGGTGCTCATTAGCAGCAGATTGAATAAGTGTTCTACTCTTCCAGGAAATGCATGAATTGGCATCCACTTAAAGCAACCAAGTTCTGGAACTCAGAACCAAGTGAATATCTGCACCATGTACAGGAACGGTCATGATGAGTCAGTGGACATTTATAATTTCTTCACTATATACATAGATAACACATGGCATCCTACTTAAATTAAATTGCTAAATTAATTTTCAAATCAAAAGTGTAGAGAGAAAATATTACCTCATCAACTGGAAATAAATACCATTAGCTCATTTAGCCTTAAAAGTAATATTGTTGATTACTAGACATGAGATATCTGTACTTAAAATGATCTAAAACAAAATGTAAAACTTTGTTGAAAAACTGTATATACAGAAAAATTTGCTTTTTATACCTGTAAAAAATTGTACTATTTCTTCCTTGCTGCAGCCAAACGGTAGTCCCCTAAGACGAACACAGCCATCATTTGAGGAATCAGGGCTGTTGGGGCCAGTGTGCTTCAAAACCCAGTCCATTTCAATGTTGTTAGATTTAAATACTAGAGTAAAAAAAAAATCTAATTAATGAAGCCACCAGAAAAGTAAATGTACAATTAAAATCTGCAGAAAAATTTATAAAAGTAATCCTGAATAAAATAGTCACTATCTATTTGCTTAGCACACTTCATTATGTTTACTGCAGCAGATAATGTAATATGTTGCACACAAAAGCAGAAATTACAGCAAACTCACCTCAAAATGTTGAACTCACCTTCTACATATCTATGCCCCATACTTTCTTTGTCTTTTTTCATTGCAATTTTGACTTCATCTTCAGATTCCAGTTGAATGAATGCTTCCCCGCTAGGACGACCTTCTCTGGTATACGTAAAATGAATTCCAGACATCCCATTTAAGATTTTGCAGTCTGAAGTGTAAAAGTAGAGAAGCCAAGTTCATTTCTATTACTACCCACAAAAAAATACCAAAAGTTATTCTATAACATAAACAAGTTCCTGTAACAGCTCTGAAAGTCAATATACCATGTGGCTCATTAAGTTATGTAAACCAAGACTGATTACTCATTTAGGTAGTTAGGCATCTTAAGGCAGCCATGGGGAAGTAAATCTGGCCGAAGATGAAAACATTTCAACTGCAAGGTACCACGACCAGTAAAGTGAGATTTTGTTCATAATCCTGATTTATATCTTCTGAACACCAGTGTCCTTGTGTATGAAATTTTAAAAACTAAGTTCATTAAAGACAGTTTTTGACACTACATAAAGAAACAGAGGTTCCCTCAATACCCCATTTATGTTGCTAAGTGCTGCATTAAACTGAAGCACATGGACCAAAGATATCAGAAATCACTACAGCTAGTGATAATGCAGCTTAATTTTGGAGTTATGGCATATTTTGAAGGTACGACTAGCTCTACAATTAAGTCAAACATAACTCCAAATTGTCATGACAAGTTTAATGTCAAAGCTTTGCAGGGGCATTAAACGGTGTCAATGCACTCAATGGTCCCTTGGTGGCTCAGTGAAATACACCACTTGGTATCATACTAAGCATTACAGACAAGGAAGAAGAAACAACTGGTCTAAGCATCTTGGAGTTTTGAAAGGAGCATCTGATTGCTATTCTGCAACTCAAGTAAAGTCAGGATTGACTTTGGCTGAGATAGCCTGGAACTCCATTCATGGCCCATGTGACACTCAATGATTTAAGAGAGCAACTAGATAAATTTGAAACTTGTTTTGTAACGTTGTTTAAAATGTTAGATCTGGAATTCTCAGCCCTAAAATGCTATGGATGCTGGGGAAAATGGAGCATTCAAGACGGAGATTGATAGATGTGCATTAGGCAAGGGAAATGTCGCTACTGTGGATAAAGGGAAATGGACCTATTGTGGGTAAAAGGAATTGCAGTAACAGGCTAAAGAGGCTGAATTGCCAGCTCTCATACTTATGGTAAACTATTGCCAGAGTGAATAAAGCCACCACAAACTAACTTCATGCCATCCAGGCAAGTATTGTATTATATATATATGATAGGAAGGTCTCCAAGCATTGCAATCTAAAATGAGCAAAAGCAATTGACAAGACATCAAATGGGTCTGTCCAATTCTATTATGAATGTGAAAAATTGTTAAAATGAATCCTTAAGCCACTGTGGAGCACAAAAAAACAGCTAAACCCAGTCTAGAATCCCTCTATTCTACCCAAGATAAGCATGGACTCATGCAAACACCTTGGAGACCATGCATTTGCATGTTCAGCTATGCAAGGACATTTAGCTGAAATCTAAAAAAATTTTAAGTTTTCTGTCAAAATTCATGAAGCGAGACAAAATGTGCAACTATATGGAGCCTGGTGATTTAATACATACAAACAAGATATTGGCATGAAGCTACTAAAGGTTATAACCAACTCAAAAATAGCCAGATACAAAAGCAAAATTCATACACAAGTTGTTTAGGATCTCAAACACGATTTTGTAAATAATAAAAACCTTTAAAAGCAAATCAAAGTTCCCCTGTGGTTTAAAAGGTAAGCCACTTGGGAGCTTACATTTGATCTTGTTTAAAAAGGGAAGAAAGAGATAGACCAAATAATTACAGGCCAGTCAGCCTAATCTCAAGAGAGCAAAGTGTTGGAAAAAATTCTGATGGATGGTATTAATCATCATTTAGAAAGACACAAATTAATCAAGGACAGTCAGCATGGATTTGTTACAGGAAGGTCATGTCTGACTAACTTGATTGAATTTTTTGAGGCGGAAACAGGAGGGTTGATGAGGGCAGTGTGTTTGATGTAGTCTACATGGATTTTAGCAAGACTTTTTGCCAAGATCCTGCACGGCAGACTGGTCAGAAAAGTGTAAGCCCATGGGATTCGAGGGAAAGGTGACAAGGGATCCAAAATGGGCTCCGTGGCAGGAAGCAAAGGTTGGCAGATGTTTGTGTGATAGGAAAGCTGTTTCGCGTGGGGTTTCGCTGGGGTTACTTTTTGTGATGTATATCAATGACTTAAGACTTCAATGTAGAAGCAGAATTAAGAATGCAGAAGATAAAGATTGGCCGTGTGGTTGATAATGAAGAAAGCTGTAGACTACAGCAAGATATCAATTGACTCAGCAGGTGGGGCAGAACACTGGCAAATGGAATTCAATCTGGAGAAGTGTGAGGTAATGCATTGGTGGAGGACGAAGGGAACACACATTTCAGTGTCATACCATTTAAAGTGTAGAGGAACAGTGGGACCTTGGAGAGGATATCCACAGATCCCTGATGGTAGCAAGACAGGTAGAGAAGGCGGTACCATGGGATACTTTCCTTTATTAGCCGAGGCATAGATTATAAGAGCGGGGAGGTTATGCTTGAAACACTAGTTAGGTTACCGTGTACAGTTCTGGTCACCACATTACAGGAAAGATGTGATTGCACGAGAGAGTAGAGGAGATTTGAGGATGTTGTCAGGACTTTTAGCTACAAGGAAAGATTGCATAGGCTGGGGTTCTTTTCTTTGGAACAGGAGCTGAGGGGAGACTTGCATGAGGTGTACAAAGTTATGAGAAGCCTCGATAGAGTGGATAGGAATTACCTATTTCACCTAGCAGAGGGGTCAACAAGATAATAGATTTAAAATAATTAGTAGAAAGATTAGAGGGAAGTTGAGGAGAACCTTTCACACAGAGGGAGGCTGGAACTCAATGTCTGAAAGGGTGGCTGAGGCAGAAGCGCTCATCACATTTAAAAAGTACTTGCTTACGCACTTGAAGTGCCTAGAAAACTACGGGCCATGTTGGAAAGTGGGATTAGGCTAGATAGCTTTTTTTTCTGGCCGGCAAATACAATGGGATGAATGGCCTGCTTCTGTGCTGTAAATTTCTATGATTCAAATGGTTTACCACAATCTGGTATTAAGCCATATAGTCCAAAAGGGCCAGGTTAAATTTTCAGTCACGGGTGACTTGTACCAAAGCCAGGAACTGCAAATGCCCTTGGTCTGCTAGAATAGTTGGAGATGATCAGGTGTAATTACACGGTGAGGACAGGATCGAGGAGTGTAAACTTGACAGCATTCACAGTGTAGCACATGAAGAATTTAGGAAATGTATCAGAGCTGCTAGGCTAATAATTGAGCAAGAGTCAGCCCTTCAGGATATAGGCAAGGGAAAAAAAAACAAGTTACATTTGTTGTGCCAACATTTACACCCAAGACTTCATCTGCATTTTTGTAATATGCAGGGTAACACTGACTTTTTTAATGTTATGGGAAGAGGGAACACACAAAAGGTTGGAAAAAACATCATTGGTAAACCTAAACATTTATTTGGAAAATCCATGGCAAGATTCTCATTCAGCCACTGCAACATTAGATCTGATTCAACAAAAGCAATTAACTCAATCTGAACTGGTATAATGATCAAAGTTAATGCTATTCTTAGAGATTAATTAGAATCAGTTGAATGTGAGCTTCACTTCAGTACTGAAACTAGTGAAACTACAAGTGTAATGTTTACACTTAGCAAATTTCAGTTAATAATGCCATTTTATCTATGTGATAACCACATCACAGCCCTGCAAGTATGGTAATTCCCAGGTCCTGGAGAGAGGTGGAGAAAAAAGAAAAAAGATGCTAGCTCAACACCTGGATTCAACAACTCGAATCCAGTACTGTAACAGGCCTGTCAGGATAATTTTAGAAATCTTAAATCAAATATTTCAAATGCAGCCAACTTCAAAATGTAGTCTTGAGCAGTGCAAATTGGGTACTGCTAAACAAGTTGCACTACAACAGGTCTCACGCTGTAGAGCACTTTGACTTCAGCACAAATTAAGTCACAAGAGGCACTAAATCCCAGCTTCTTCAGAGACTCATTTAGAAAATGTAAATGAATATACAAAAGCAAAACAAAGAGCATCTAAAATTCAAAAGAGCAGTTGACATGTGCATTTTATCAATTAGCAACATGCACTTGACAGATTTAATCTCAATAGCATACATGGTGGTATCACTGAATGATGTGTCAAGCATTCATTCATTCTTAATGAACGATAAGGAATGAAAGGTTATGGGGAGCAGGCAGGGAAGTGGAGCTGAGCCCAAGATCAGATCAGCCATGATCTTATTAAATGGTGGAGAAGACTTGAGGGGTCAAATGGCCTACTCCTATTTCTTATGTTTTTAATGTTGATGTACAATATGTTCATTAATCAGCAGTGATTTAGAATCACATGCATATCAAATGGATTCTTGACATGCTTATGTACAATGATAGTTTGGTGTTTTCACTGTCCTTTAGGTAATTATTTTGGACAACTTCCCTTATCCTTTCATTTGACATACCAGAAAAAAAGCGCAACACTTCCTCAGGAGCAGAAGACCAGGGTAATCCACGGACACGAACAACAAATCCATCACTTTCTGAATTAGACATGACTTCTTTCAGAGTATTTTTCCTTCTAAAAATCCTGAAGGAAGACAAGAGTTTCAACATAGTTTTACATTTAAATTGTAAGAACATTAGACACGACACTTCAATTCACTTCACTTCACTTTCAAAAACTGCTCATTTGTGCTGAATCACAATAGTTTGAGAAGCTGTTCTACAACTGCTTTACATAATAGTTGCATGTATCTAGCACATTTTACAACCTCAGGACACCCCAAAGCTATTTACAGCCAATTAAGTATCTGAAGTGTAGTCACTGTTGTAACATAAGAAGCGCAGCAGCCCATTGTTAATTGTGGGAGCTTGCTGTGCACAATGTGATAATGACCTGATAAAAAATTAAAGTGACATTGGTTATGAGATAAATACAAGCAAGAACACCAGAGAGAAGTTGCCTGCTCTTCTAAATAGTGCTATGGGATCTTTTACATCCACCTCACGGCAGAGTCAGGGCCTCAGTTTAACGTTTCATCTGAAAGACGGCAACTCCAACCGTGCAGCACTCCTCCAGTACCACAATGAAGCATCAACCTAGATGTTGTGCTTATGCGTCTTGAGTGGGACTTGAAACCACGACCTTCTGACTTAAGAGGCAAGAGTGCTACTCGTTGAGCCACAGCTGACACTCATTCTTCCTCACCCCCTGTAAGCGAATGTTGCAATGATTTCATCAACTGAATTGTAGAAAGATATGTTAGTTATCAATATGGTATATGTTTGATGAGTTTCTCTTTATATAGAATTGTTTTTAACTATTTTTGGTACGATTATGTAAACGGGTAGACTTGCGAGTGGTCATGTACGTCCAAGACAGTTAGTGGCGAAAACTTCCGAGCAACTCTGAGTATACCCCCAGGTATGCAAGATGTATGATCTGTTCATGTCTATCACATAAAGCTTAAGACTTTTTATGGTGGAATGGCACACTGCAGTCTTGAGCCTAAATTAAACTAGTCATAACTCAAGTCATCCAACAACCCCACCCCCCCCCACTGAAAATGCTTAGAGTTGCAACATAGTCTTCCTCCCACCCCCCCAATCATATGTATCCCAATGTACTTTCCAGTGGAAACCCTATCTTTCCCTTTTTGGACTCAAACAGACAAAGTAAACGTATGCTGTTCAGCACAAATCACAGCTGGTCCAATGGATAACACTGTTTTGAAAACTTCTATCATTGCTAAAGTAAACCCTTAATGAGTGAACACTGCTTAAATAAGATGCAAATCTCTTGATCGTCATTTTGTAATCACATCTCAATATCTACCTGTAACTACATTTTTAAAAGTTTGTTTTGAAATTTTTTATTTAATTAGTCAACTTTTTGCACTATTTTAAAGCTTGATTTGCAATCACAAACAGACATTTAACTTAAGCATATAAAAGGGAACTAAAAGCCAAAAATGTTGGAAATTGAACAGGTATTAAACTGCATAATGTCTTTGTTGACTCAATCATGTACTAATCTTTTAAAATTAGTTTACAGAATAAACCACCTCAAAAATGTAGTTTTTAAGGTGGTTATTTGCCCGTTCTAACAAATGTAAGGCCAATAATGGGCATCTGCACACACTGTTTATTCGCCATTTTCTGGACTTTATTCAGAATTAAGTTTACTATACTGTTGTAAAAACAGAACATGCTGGAAATATACAGGTGGTCAGGCAGCATCTGCGGGGAGAGAAAGAGAGTTAACGTTTCAGGTCAATGACCTTAGTCAGAACTGGGAAAAGTTTGAGATGTAACAGGTTTTTAAGCAAGTGTAGAGGCAGGTAATTATTGGGGGGGGGGGGGGGGGGGGAGAAAGAGAACAAAAGCAAAGGTCTGTGATAGGGTGGAAGGCAGAAGAGATTAAGAGACTGAGCAAAGCTAAAGGAGATGGTAATGGGGCAAGTTAAGAAACAAATGAGTCCAGGTAGAGTGTAAATGGCAGAATCAGCTGCCATGGGAAAGAGAAACAAAAAAAAAGGGACAGAGGTTTGAAATTGTTGAATTCGATAGCGAGTTCAGAAGCAGTATTTTGTTTTTGTATTACTTTACCTTTGTCTCCGTTGTTGGGTCAGATGTAAGCAATATTTTCCATCGACTTTCGCAATAGGTAAATGTTATAGATACAACAACTACACGTCACTGTATATAGGCCGCGCGGTCGGTGGTAGGTATGCCTTCTCTATGCACAAACCGACGCAGCAACGCCTCACCTTTGAGACACCGCACGCTTTTTACACCAGCCGCTCAGAAAGGGACAAAGCTGAGCCCGGTGAACGATCAGGAGAGGCTAAGTTAGTTAGGTCCATTCCGGCACCGGGCCTGGAACGTTAACTCGGTTTTCCTCTCCACAGATGCTGCCTGACCTGCTGAGCATTTCTTGTTTTTAAAATCAGTTTCAATAGACTGTGTTCAGCCAAAATATCTTAGTATCGACGCACCCGCACGGTGCCCCCTGCATGAAGAGCCGCTAATAGGCCCGAATTCAGGAGATTCGTCGAATAAAACACGAAAGCAAAACCACACGAGAAAAATGAGGCCTAGACGGCAGGACTCGAGCAGGGGCCGCGCGCACGCGCCAACATCCGCGCATTCGCTTCTCTCAGAAAGGAGAAGATGGACAAATAAACCACCAACACACACTCACCGGGGACGGGTACTTCAGACAACGAGAACTTGAGTGGAGAGCAAATGAAGGCAGGTTTCGAACTGAACAACTAACGGCACAGCAAGTCGGTTAGCAGCGCGTCTCCTTCCGTTTCTTTTCTTCTTTCCAAAGCGTGGAGACAACCTCCGCCGACCGGAAACAGCACGTCACGCGCCGCCAGCACCACGTCTGCGCAGAGCTAACGCGCCCGAAAGGCGCGGTGCGGCTTGGGAAGCGTGGCACTCGTAAGTGTCAATTCAGCCGACCGGAAACAGACTATCACGCCTGCGCAGAGCTAACTCGCCCGAAAGGCGCGGTGCGGCTTGGGAAGTGCGGCACGCAACAGCAATTTCCTTCTCCGTTGTCTCCATCTATTTAAAAACTTCTGCTTAAACCAAAACCAAAGAAATAGTTTTAAAATACAAGCTTTTTGAAGGTTATTCAGACAAATTGATAATGGAACAATTCAGGTTTTTTTTTAAAAGCTGGATGCCTGCCTACGATTTGCTATAAAAGTGGTTTTTGCCTCTCCCAGGAGATCACATGACTCCTGTTGGGGGTGGAGTGTAGAATGTTTCAGTATGAGGGGTGTCGCAGTTGTGTGAGGCAGATTGCTTGGGCTGGGTGCTCTTTGCCTTACCGTCATTGTTCATAGGTTTATGTGTAACCTTCAGGGCTGCTCACCAAGGGCTGTGAGGCTCTTTGTCGGCCGGCGCGGACACAATGGGCCGAAATGGCCTGCGCTGTAAATTGCTATGTTTCTTGTGGGAAAAAAAGGAAATCGGATTCAGGACACACTTAATGTCTTTTAATAATTTAATTTTAATGTTAATGCTGAATTCTGTGTGTTCTTGAGAAATGTAACGATTGAGTTAACATTTTATTTGGCAGAGCTGTTAACATCACAGACACAATAGGAGTAAGATTTATGTGATAAAATACAAATCTATTTAAATATGTGGAACTGTGGAGGAGCATTTAAATGGGTCATATTTTGAACCAAAATGAGTAATAGTAGCTTCTAATGAACATATTTGAAAAGAGTTACAATAATATCTGGTTTGGAGTGCAGATAAGAGATAATAGAACAATGTGTGAAATATACTTAGCTGCCAAAACCCAAATAAATGTCATGCCAAGAAATGCAGTTGGTCTGTGTATATAAATGTAGGACATAAATTTGAGTAGGTATTCAGAAGTTTTATTTGATTTACCTTTGGGGGCTAGGTGAAAACTTTGCAAAATTTTTCCTCATTGGATTAAAGGTATTAAAGATGAGAAGAAGGCTTCGATAATGGGGAAAATGTATTGGATTGTTCCTTTTGTGACCTCAGAAGTATGTAAGTAATTAGCAATAACTTGCATTTATACAGCACCTTTTACATACATCTCAAGGCACTTCCAGAGTAGTAATGAGGAATAGTACACAAAATCAGGAGACTGAGTTTAGAAGGGATGAATGAAGGCTTAGGCAAAAGAGCCAGCGATAGATTTTAAGCAGGTTAGAAAGGAGGGGAGAGAGGGAGGATGGGTTGGCAGGAGGTGGGAGAGTCCAGAGACCAGGGTCGAGGTGGCTTAAAACTCTTACCAACCGTAGGGGAGGGGAGTGGGGGGGGAGGCCAGAGTTGGAACACTGAAGGGTGCAGGAGGAAAAATAAGTCTGGAGGAGGTTGATGAAATTTGGTAGTCAGACCATAGAACATAAGAAATAGGAGCAGGAGCAGGTCATACGGCCCCTCGAGCCTGCTCTGCCATTTAATACGATCATGGCTGATCCGATCATGGACTCTGGTCCACTTCCCTGCCCGCTCCCCTTATCATTTAAGAAACTGTCTATTTCTGTCTTAAGTTGATTCAATGTCCCAGCTTCCATAGCTCTCTGAGGCAGTGAATTCCACAGATTTACAACCCTCGGAGAAGAAATTTCTCCTCATCGCAGTTTTAAATGGGTGGCCCCTTATTCTAAGATTATACTCTCTAGTTCCAGTCTCTCCTATCAGTGGAAACGTCCTCTCTGCAACCACCTTGTCAAGCCCCCTCATAATCTTATACGTTTCGATAAGATCACCTTTCATTCTTCTGAATTCCAATGAGTAGAAGCCCAACCTACTCAACCTTTCCTCATAAGTCAACCCTCTCATCTCCGGAATCAACCTAGTGAACCTTCTCTGAACTGCCTCCAAAGTAAGTATATCCTTTCGTAAATATGGAAACCAAACCTGCACGCAGTATTCCAGGTATGGCCTCACTAATACCCTGTATAACTAGCAAGACTTCCCTGCTTTTATACTCTATCCCCTTTGCAATAAAGGCCAAGATTCCATTGGCCTTCCTGATCATATGCTGTACCTGCATACTATCCTTTTGTGTTTCATGCACACGTACCCCCAGGTTCTGCTGTACTGCAGCACTTTGCAGTCTTTCTCCATTTAAATAATAACTTGCTCTGATTTTTTTCTGCCAAAGTGCATGACCTCACGCTTTCCAACATTATACTCCATCTGCCAAATTTGAGCCCACTCACTTAGCCTGTCTCTGTCCTTTTTCAAATTTTGTGTGTCCTCACACATTGCTTGTCCTCCCATCTTTGTATCGTCAGCAAACTTGGCTACATTACACTTGGTCCCTTGGTCTAGAAAACCATCCCTTATACACTCCAGGAAATCCTCCTCCACCGTATTGCTACCTGTTTGGTTAGCCCAATCTATATGCAGATTAAAGTCACCCATGATAACTGCTGTACTTTTATTGCACGCATCCCTAATTTCCTGTTTGATGCCATCCCCAACCTCACTACTACTGTTTGGTGGTCTGTACACAACTCCCACTAGCGTTTTCTGCCCTTTGGTATTCTGCAGCTCTACCCATCCTTGACCCTTGCACCAGGGAGGCAACATACCATCCTGTTGTTCATTCAAGACAATGTTGGCCAGGCAGCTTCATAGCACAGAAGTATTTTTGGAGTCAACAGACTTGGTGGCGAGGCAGCCTGGGTAGGAGCTGACCCCATGGTAGTAGATAATGCAACCGAAGGGCAGCATATAGATAAGGAAAAGGAGGGGCCAAGAATAGATCCCATGGGGATTTCTGATACAACAGTGTGCTGAAAGGAAGAGAAGCCATTGCTTAACATGTTCTGCCTATGTCCAGATAGGTAGGAGTGGAACCATGTAAGGGCAGTACTCTGGATAATAGAAGCAAAGCTTTGAAGGACACCAGCATGATTAACCATGTCAAACACTGCAGAAAGATCAAGGATGATAAGGAGGGATGGCGCACTGAGGTCAACATCGCAGGGATATTATTCATGAATTTGGCCTGAGCGAAAACTAGACAGGAATGATTTGAATGAGCAACTTCTGCGGAGATAGGAATGGAGCTGGGAAGTGACAACACCTTTGAGAGAAAAGGGAGGTTAGCAAGAAATGAGAGTGAAGGAGGACGGCTGGCTCGATGATGGGTCTTTTGAGTGTGGGTGATGACACCAAATCACACTTTCATTTTCCTCCTAATCCTCTGGCACCTTCTCTTTCAAGCACCTCACCTCATTCCACCCCTTTCGCCTCCTTTAAAATCTTTGTTCTCAGCTGCCCTACAGCGCCATCCCAAGTTTTTTCCAAATATATTTGTCCTACCCCTGCCGTTGCATTGAGTGAAGACTCATCATCAGTGATTTCAATCTCCATCTCAACTCACCTTGCTCTCACTCCTCTGAATTTGGTAAGGTTCATGTGAGGCGCCTTGGGACGTTTTACTACGTTAAAGGCACAATATAATTGCAAGTTGTAGTTGCAGGTATACACCCATGAGATCAATCGCAAGGAGGGAGAGAGAAAACAGGGAATTATAGACCGGTCAGCCTGACCTCAGTAGTGGGTAAAATGATGGAATCAATTATTAAGGATGTCATAGCAGTGCATTTGGAAAGAAGTGACATGATAGGTCCAAGTCAGCATGGATTTGTGAAAGGGAAATTATGCTTGACAAATCTTCTGGAATTTTTTGAGGATGTTTCCAGTAAAGTGGACAAGGGAGAACCAGTTGATGTGGTATATTTGGACTTTCAGAAGGCTTTCGACAAGGTCCCACACAAGAGATTAATGTGCAAAGTTAAAGCACATGGGATTGGGGGTAGTGTGCTGACGTGGATTGAGAACTGGTTGTCAGACAGGAAGCAAAGAGTAGGAGTAAATGGGTACTTTTCAGAATGGCAGGCAGTGACTAGTGGGGTACCGCAAGGTTCTGTGCTGGGGCCCCAGCTGTTTACATTGTACATTAATGAT
Source organism: Pristiophorus japonicus (assembly GCF_044704955.1). Taxonomy (NCBI): domain Eukaryota; kingdom Metazoa; phylum Chordata; class Chondrichthyes; family Pristiophoridae; genus Pristiophorus; species Pristiophorus japonicus. The sequence goes on along the minus strand of NC_091980.1, from coordinate 71,680,972 downwards.
TTAGACGAGGGGATTAAATGTAGTATCTCCAAATTTGCGGATGACACTAAGTTGGGTGGCAGTGTGAGCTGCGAGGAGGATGCTATGAGGCTGCAGAGTGACTTGGATAGGTTAGGTGAGTGGGCAAATGCATGGCAGATGAAGTATAATGTGGATAAATGTGAGGTTATCCATTTTGGTGGTAAAAACAGAGAGACAGACTATTATCTGAATGGTGACAGATTAGGAAAAGGGGAGGTGCAACGAGACCTGGTTGTCATGGTACATCAGTCATTGAAGGTTGGCATGCAGGTACAGCAGGCGGTTAAGAAAGCAAATGGCATGTTGGCCTTCATAGCGAGGGGATTTGAGTACAGGGGCAGGGAGGTGTTGCTACAGTTGTACAGGGCCTTGGTGAGGCCACACCCGGAGTATTGTGTACAGTTTTGGTCTCCTAACTTGAGGAAGGACATTCTTGCTATTGAGCGAGTGCAGCGAAGATTCACCAGACTGATTCCCAGGATGGTGGGACTGACCTATCAAGAAAGACTGGATCAACTGGGCTTGTATTCACTGGAGTTCAGAAGAATGAGAGGGGACCTCATAGAAACGTTTAAAATTCTGATGGGTTTAGACAGGTTAGATGCAGGAAGAATGTTCCCAATGTTGGGGAAGTCCAGAACCAGGGGTCACAGTCTAAGGATAAGGGGTAAGCCATTTCGGACCGAGATGAGGAGAAACTTCTTCACCCAGAGAGTGGTGAACCTGTGGAATTCTCTACCACAGAAAGTAGTTGAGGCCAATTCACTAAATATATTCAAAAGGGAGTTAGATGAAGTCCTTAATACTAGGGGGATCAAGGGGTATGGCGAGAAAGCAGGAAGGGGGTACTGAAGTTGCATGTTCAGCCATGAACTCATTGAATGGCGGTGCAGGCTAGAAGGGCTGAATGGCCTACTCCTGCACCTATTTTCTATGTTTCTATGTCTGTGCTTTCAGGAAATGATGGGAAAGGGGAAAATAAGACCTAACTTCAGAACAGTATAGGTTGACTGTAATATTTTAACATAGTAATGTGTCCCAAGGTGCTTCGCAAGAGCCTTTTTAAAAATTCGATCCTGGGATGTGGGCGTCGCTGGCATGGATAGCGTTTATTGCCCATCCCTAATTGCCCTTGAGAAGGTGGTGGGGCTGTGATGATTGACTTCCAATCACCACAACCATCTTCCTTTGCGCTAGGTATGACTCCAGCCAGTATGCCTGGTATGCTCTTCTATACTCCTCATTGAACCAGGGTTGGTCCACTGGCTTGATGGTAATGGTAGAGTAAGGGATATGCCAGGCCATGATGTTACTTATCAAACAAAATTTGACACTGAGCCTCATAAAGAGGTATTCGGACAGGTGACCAAAAGCTTGGTGAAAAAGGTAGGTTCTAAGGAGCAACTTAAAGGAGAAAGGGAGCGGTGGAGAGGTTTAGGAAGGGAATTCCAATGCTTAGGGCCTAGGCGGCTGAAGGCATGGCCGCCAATGGTGTTCCTAAGCTATGGAGAAGAAAAATCAACCACGGTCTTCCTGCAAATAGTTATCCAACCCTTACTGGAAAGTGCATACGTGGATGTAATTGGAATAAAAAGATAAAATAAAGTGTAAATGCTGGACATTTGGATAGAATTTGATCCTACTGTGATGCCCCATAGTATGCCAACATTCATTGTGGTGTGAATGGTCAGTTGGGCAATCTACTGAAGGCCACTTAGCAATATTGAATCTGCTAAATAACAAGGGAAAGCTGGAATCCTAAACTGACAAACCAAATATACAGCAAGTCAGTCAGTCTCTGTGAAGAGAAAATATAGGTTCTCACATTTTGGGTGTGTACCCTTTATCAGAATTCTTTAAAAAATATTAGTTCTTATGACGCAGGCATCACTGGTAAGGCCAGCCTTTATTGCCCACCCCTAGTTGCCCTGAAGGTGGTGGGGGACTGGTGGGGCCTTCTTGAACCGTTGAGCAGTTTGATACAACTGAGTGGCTTGCTAGGCTATTTCAGAGGGCAGTTAAATGTCAAGCACTTTGGTGTGGGACTGAAGTGACATATAGTCCAGACCTGGTAAGGATACTCGATTTCCTTCCTTACAGAACATTGTGAACCAGTTGGGGTTTACCACAATCCAAAAACATCATGATGATCCTCCCTATCTCTAACCACCTCCATTCCTACAGCCCTCTGAGATCTCTGCCCTCTTCAATTTTGGCCTCTTGCACATCTTTGAGTTCCTTCACTCCATCATTGGCAGCCGTGCCTTCAGCTGTCTAGGCCCTAAGCACTGGAATTCCCTTCTAGCAGAGGGAAATGAGGAAACAATTAAAGTGTGATAATTCCAGAGACTTCAGATGTTAGCCTTGCATCAATGAGGTACTTTGCATGGCTTATGTTGGCAGGGAATCCAGTAATAGTGATCTGGCAATCCGTTGAGCCTTCTGCCGCATTAGCTATTTAATCTGCGTCCCGAACATTTGTCTGATTACATTGATTTCGCTGCCTTGTCTATCTCTACCTCTCGTCTCCTTTAAGTCGCTCCTTAAAACCTACCTCTCGTCCAAGTTTTTGGTCACCTGTCCAAATATCTCTTTATGTGGCCCAGTGTCAAATTTTATTTGATAATACTCCTGTAAAGTGCCTTGGGATGTCATCATCATCATAGGCAGTCCCTCGGAATCGAGGAAGACTTGCTTCCACTCTAAAAATGAGTTCTTAGCTGACTGAACAGTCCAGTATGAGAATTACAGTCTCTGTCACAGGTGGGACAGACAGTCGTTGAGGGAAAGGGTGGGTGGGACTGGTTTGCCGCACGCTCCTTCCGCTGCCTGCGCTTGGTTTCTGCATGCTCTCGGCGCTGAGACTCGAGGTGCTCAGCGCCCTCCTGGATGCACTTGCTCCACTTAGGGCGGTCTTTGGCCAGGGACTCCCAGGTGGGATGTTGCATTTCATCAAGGAGGCTTTGAGGGATGTTTTACTACATTAAAGGTGCTATGTAGATGTAAATTGTTGTTGTAGGTATGTACCCAAGATATCAACCACAAGAAATGCTTTCAGGAAATTAGGGGAAAGGGGAGAATAAAATCTAACTTGAGGACAACAATAAATCTAAAAGTGAATTCAGGAGAAACTTTTTTACCCAGAGTGGTTAGAATGTAGAACCTGCTACTACAGGGAGTACTTGAGGCGAATAGCACCGCTGCAATCAAGGGCGAAATGAATAGAGGATATGTTGATGCAGTTAGATGAAGAGGGGTGGGAGGAGGCTCCTGTGAAGCATAAACACTGGCAGGGACCTGTTGGCTCGAATGTCCCATTTCTGTGCTGTAAATACTTTGTAATAGTATAGGTTGACTGTAATATACTGTAATATGCTGTTTGCTGGCATATGCTGAGTATTGTATCTAAAAAAAATACACAAGGTTCACTGAAATAAAACATTACTCTGAAATAAAATATTACTCTGGACTGTATTTGTAACACAATTACTCCGAAAAGAATAGGAATTCAAGAGAGGGCTTGTATTTTTCTCCTGACTGCTTATAGGACGGTAATTTTTCTTGTAGTGGCATTTTTTGGCTGGAGAAATAAACATTCAGATTGACTACAACTGGAGCGTATAGGAGACACTGAGGCCTAGAAATTGGATAACGCAAAAAAAAACGGGCGCGGGCACCGCGTTGCAAGAAATGCCCGTGCCCGTTCAAGGAGCGCAGCCAGCATGTCATACTTTGTGCTGGCTGCTAATGATAATTACAGTGTACAGCCGGGCACGGAACGCGCTGCTGACAGGCTTTCCACTCAGCAGGGGGCTGAAGTGAGTGTTTGTGTTGTTCGAGCGAGGCTTGCTTTACTGCGCCTCGCCAAGGCAGTCTGCACCTCTTAAAGGTGAGCTGCCTTCTGCTGATGAAAAATGGTAAAAATGCTTCAGCACTAGCCCAAATGGCTCAACAGGCCAGGGAAAGGGAACCCAGGGTCTCGGACGCAGCACTCGAGCTTTGTGCAGGGGGTCAACACTGGAAGAGGGATCCTCTACCCGTAGGGAGCCAGGAGGCCACCCAGAAAGAAGGATGTGGGACCAGATTGCCAGGGCAGTCACTGCCTGCAGTGTCGCCCCCAGGAGCTGGCTCCAGTGCCCAAAGATGTTTCACGACCTCAGACGAGAGGTCAAGGTCAGTGAATGTATCTTCAAAAGTCATCTCCTACCAACTGCATCACAAGTCTCACACGCTACTTAATGCATGATCCACCCTCGCCATCATTCACCGACCAACAATCTCTACCAAACATGAGGCACATTCCGATCTTCACCTCACCCCCTTGGGGGAGACGGTGCTGGCCATTCTTGGCAGGGGCATGGCTGAGCCCTTGGCCAGTGAAGGGCTGAAAGAATACAAGATACTGGTATCCTGCTACGTTATCCTCTTTCTCACATCCCACTTACTCTCATCCAATAAGCTCTTCTGATTTATAAGCTCCACATGGTGTAAGCAAGCACCTCTTGGTTTACCTCCCCTCCCCCCCCTCCCCTCACCACAACTCTACTCTTGTGCCTTCCTCATTTCAGACACCCAGGATATCCAGCCATCCCAGCCAGTGGGTCAACAAGAGGGAGAGGAGAGTGAAGAAGAAAAAGGAAGCACCGTCACTAAATTTCACACTCCTAGCTACCAGCTCCTCGAGGTCATCCAGCAAGGCCATTTGCAACGTCCCCCACTGAAAGTCAGCAGCCTTCTACCATCCATGCTGCAGCCACTGGGGTAGCATTGCATAAAAGCACTAGGATTGGCAAAGGCACTTACAAGACAGTCAATAAGAGAAGGCACAAGGATGATTCATTGATTTTTTAAATGTACTGTGGATAAAGTTGGATTGGAAAGTTTGCTTTGTGGTGGCTTTTATTTCAGCATTATGGTAAAGAGGATGCTGTGATGGTCAGTAACAGAGGGAAGGGAAGGTGTGGGACTAATGTTGAAAGGGGAATTGGGGTTGTGTTTACTAGTACCGCAGGCGAATGATTCCATCCTGGATATCCAGGCCAGAAAGGGGCTGTCTGGGTTGCCTCCTTCCTTCCGCTTCCTCCTCTTCTCCTTCCTCCTCTTCTGCTTCCTCCTCCTCCTTCTGCAAGCAACTTGTCCCCTTTGCTGCCTCTGCTCCATCTCCATGAAGTGGTGCTCGCAGAGGCCTTCCTTTGAGAACCAAAACCTTGCAAACGTCCAGCAGGACTCCATGCCCTCCCTTTATACTTCAATAACTTAAAAATTATATATTATACTAAATTACTACTCCAATAAAATGTAAAGAAACCAGTACAAAAGCAAAAATCTAAACACCTGACAGTTGCATGTATCCCGTTAAAAAGCGCAGGTAGAGGATCCGTCGTACTGCTGTATGCACGTTCTGCCCTGCATGATGTGGAGAGGACAGGAGGGGAGTGGGCAGGTCGGAGGGCCTCCTCGTAGGACTGCTCCTGGGCCTGGCAAAGGTGGCCATTAGCAGGTCCATACAGCAGGCGGTTGAGGGGGTCGTTCAGCCCGACTGCCTGCTCTCTTCCGCGGCTACATTCACGCCAGGGTGTCTCTGGAGATGAAGCATGCGGTGTCTATCGGTATGCTCGAGGCTTTCCATGACAGGTGGGCACTGGAGGGAATGGAGTGCATCATCACCCCCGGCAACCAAATTTTGATTTGATTTGTTAGGTTTTCTTAAACATTTTCGGGTAGTTTGCAGTGTTGAGTTGTTGTGCCCCTTTAACAAGAGGGCACTTGGTTTAAATGTATCATTTAAAAGAGTTGTAAGGGACCCACATTTACTTTCGCTAATCTTTTGCTTTTTACATACCTATGGAAGCCTGTGCAATCTGTTTTTATGTCTCTCGCTAGTTTACTCTCATTCTATTTTCCCTTTCTTTATCAATTTCTTGGTCCTCCTTTGCTGTATTCTAAATTCCTCCCAATCCTCAGGCTTACTACTCTGGCTGATCTAGGCTGACACTCCACTGCAGTACTGATTGAGTGCTTCACTTTCGGAGGTACCACCTTTCGAATGCGACGTTAAACTGAAGCCCCATCTGCCCTCTTGGGTGGATGTAAAAGACCTTTGGCACTATTTCAAAGAAAAGCAGGGGAGTTATCCCAGGTCTCTTAGCCAATATTAATCCCTCAATCAACATCACTGAACAGATTATCTGATCATTGCTCTCTGCGGGAGCTTGCTGTGTGCTAATTGGCTGGTCAGAAATCAGCTGGTGGCCACTATATTGTATTGGTCACTTTGATCCCTCCCCCTGCGTTTGTCACCAAGATACAGAAGAAACTCGTCGACTTCTTCTGGGACAAAAGGAAGCATTGGGTCTCTGCCGCGGTCTGAATCTCCCGCTTAGGTGTGCATGCATACCCAGGCTATGACTTTCCATCTTGAGACCCTGCAGAGATAGTTGTACATCAAAGATCCTCCCAGATGGTGTGCCTGTAAAGTCCTGACCCTGCAATACAGACTTACATGAGGCACATGCCGAAGTCAAGGTCACTCTGGACCTGCACCTTTATTTCACAGCTCTCGAGTGCCACACTTGCCTGAGACCTGCCTTTGTATACCTGCCTTGTGGAACAGGTATGCAGTGTCTCCCAAGTGCACCCCTGGTGGTAAAGTATGCTTGTGGTTACAGATCATATCTAGTTACAGTCATGTATAGCATGGTAAGATACAGTTATATACAGTAGTGTGAGATACATGACAGTGCACGGGCGACATATTTCTTCCGCCAGCTGCACGGCCTCAATTATGACACGCAGCTCCTGTTTGTAAACCTGCGGGGCGTCCAGGCCTCCGTGCGGGGGCTGCCTGTCTTTTACTAGGAACTGATCAGGATTTGGAACAAGGTCACCTACAGACACAGTTCTCTCCCGTCAGGAGTGGCGGCTGTCCTTCGGAAGCCGCTGCTCAAGAATCCGCACCTCCACAACAGCGGTTTGATGTGGCTGACAGAGGGCAGGGCTGTGTCTGGCACGGTGATCAGAATCGGAAACCTACTTGATGGAGAAGGAACAGGTTGGATGGCGAGAGGAGCTTGGTAGCAGCGTCTGTCCTGGCTCATGGCCAAAGCCACCGAGTCGCTAAAAGCGGCACTGGGCCCTGACTCCACTCAGTGTGTCGAGGAGGCTATCCCGTCCCAACTGACACCGTCTGAACGGAATTCATCATCAGCGCCCATCTCCGAAACCTTCCTCGGGAGCCGGCGTCTCACAACTTGAGCCGCCTCCAGGAATTCCCTTCTGTGCCTTTTCAATCTGCGCGAAGGGGATTCTTGTACGTGCTGCTCTTGCACCCCCTCTATTTTGTCATCCTCGCCTGCTGTCCATACATGTCATGGCGCAACCTCTTGCCATCCAGAGGAGGCAGGCATCCCCAATGGAGGGCTCGCTACGCGTGAGTCCTCCCTTTATCTATTGGGGACTTGACCTGGAGGGTGTTGCATGGGGCAGACCCAAGCAATAAGTTTTAAAATCAGTTCACAGACTCCCAGGCCGCCTGTAATTTCTGCGGTCTAGAGGAGTCCGTGTTCCACGTATATGTTGAATGAGCGAGGTTGCAACCCCTCTTCCAATATTTGAAGGGGCTGCTCCCCAAATTCTGGTTGCACTTCAGTCCCACACTCCTGATCTTTGGGCACACTGTGTGGAGGGGAGCGGGCAGGTCGGAAGGTCTCCTCGTAGGATTGTTCCTGGGCATGGCCAAGGGGGCCATCAGCCGGTCCAGGCGGCGGACGGTCGTTCAGCCTGACTGCCTGCCTCTCTTCCGCGGTTACATCCGAGCCAGGGTGTCCCTGGAGATGGAGCACATGGTGTCCACCGGTACACTCGCGGCCTTCCGCGAGAGGTAGGCGCCGGAGGGACTGGAGTGCAACACCACCCCTGGCAACCAAATTTTAATTTGAACCACAATATCTAAAGTTTAATTTGTTTAAGTTTGTCAGTTTTAGTACCCGCCCCCCCACCCGCTTTTAGCCAGGGGGCACTTGTATAAGTTGTGTTTTTGGTGCCCTCAGAAAAAAAAGGGGGCACTTGATTGAAAGTTTTTGGAGTGTGACCCCCCCCCCCCCTTTAACCAGGGGGCACGTTTACAGATACAACAAAAATTGTTGTAGCCCCTCTTCCATTATTTGAAGGGGCTGATCCTTGATTTCTGGCTGCACTTCAGTCCCACGCTCCTGATCTTTAGCACCCGGTGCAGAGGGGAGTGGGCAGATCGGAGGGCTTCCTCGTGACACTGCTCCAGGGTCTGGCGCGGTGGCTATTAACAAATTCAGGCAGTGGGCGGTCAAGTGGTCGTTCAGCTCGACTGCCTGTCTTCCTCGGCTACATTTGCACCCGGGTGTCCTTGGAGATGGAGCATGAGGTGTCTACACTCGAGGCCTTCCATGATCGGTGGGCCTGGAGTACATCATCACCCCCGTTAACCGAATTTTAATTTGATTTGTTAGTTTTCTAGTTGTTGTGCCACTTTAACAATGGGGGGCACTTGGTTAATCCCTCCGAGTCGAGGATGACTTGCTTGATAGTATAATTCTAAATAGTTGTAGAGCTGAAAAAAAGAGTTGACTCTCAAAAGATACATTTCAAAAGTGCTTAATTGGCTATAAAACACTTTGGGACGGCCTGTGGTCGTGAAAGGCTCTGTATAAATGCAAGTCTTTCTTCTTTCAATGCTAACTGTCCGTGAAATTGTGCTTCCGCACTTGGACATAGTTACGCTATCAGGGAGGCGCGGCCAGGAGAGGCACCGCCTTGCCGAGGTACAAATGCGAGCCCAGTCTGAACCCGAGCCCGCCACTTTCAAACCTTCCCAGTGCCGTGAACAAGAGGCTGCGGAATCACTCACAAAAGACCATGGCCACCCCTCCGAAAAGAATGTGCAGCAGTCCCGATTTCAACGACAGCTTTGAAAAGAGAGCGAGGAAGATTTCAATCGAAGGAAACATTGGTGAGTGAATATATTTATTGCCTTTAAAAAAACTTTCTGGATTGGACCCCGAATGAGTATTGTTAGGTCTGAACAGAAAATACAAACCTGATGGTTGTACAGCTTTAAAATATAATGTATGGATTGGACTCCAAATGCTCATTGCTGGGTCTGAGCAGAAAATGCAAATGTTGGCTCATTGGTATTTTTACTGATTTAGATTTTTTTTAAACTGGATTAAGAAGCGAAATTGGCGCCATGTGTTTTTGGCGGGCTGATGGTTCCTATAGTTTTGTCTATAAACCTCAAGAGGAAGGTTTTGAGTGTTTCCTCAAATATAATTCTGAAGCATTACAATTGGATTGATTGCGGCAATTCTGGGTTTAGTATTTAGTATTTCGTGGCAGTGTTCAAACTCTCAGCCGCTTGATCAATCGCGCGGGAAATCTTCCGCTGTCAGTTCCGGGAATGGGGTTTTCATTTCGACACAGGCAGAATTGTCAAATCTTCCTCCATGTTATGCTATGAAATAGCTTGCTATGTTAAATAATTTGTTTTTGTAATTTTATACAACTTTCGCCCTTAGCAATTGATTATTCTGACGCCCAGGCACACAGTACTATTAAGTGCAAATTTGAATTTTCCTTTAAAATAACCCCTCACGAACAAGTGACTAAGTGTCTTCAACTGAAGGTATATTTTAAGCTTCCTACCTGTTGGCTAATTTCTCCGAACAGTCTGATGAATGGCATGCATTCTTCAGACTTAACTGCAGTGCACAACGCTTCTCCTGCAGGTTGCTTGGGAGTTAGTTGGAGTCTGCCTTCTGAGTTGTACTGCAGACTGTTCTGTATTGGCATTATAACTGCACCCTAAATTTATGTTTTTTTTTCGGAAATCGGCTAACTTATTTGTGAAGGCGTCTATAGATAGGAGGATGGATTGGGGGGAGGGGAATTTACGCGCATTTTTGGTCCCATTGACACTGCAGTTTCCTCATCCTTGTTTGTCTCGGTTGCTCATTTGCCCAGTGAATAAGTGGCTGTATCTGGAATTTAGGGATCCAAATGTGTATTGTTAAAAACCTTGCTGACATGTAAATGTATTTAATTTACATCCCTTGGCTTAATATACATTTTCATCAGCTGTTCGCTAATATGGCCCAGAATTTGCGGTCAGCAGCAAAACGAAGGCATTCGCTGCTGGCTCCGCACAAGGATCTGGCGATCCGTGTCGAGAACCTGGGGTTTTCCGACTTTCAATTCCATTCAACCGAACAAGGGAATAAGCCCGTAAAATTATAACTTAAAAAAATAGTTTAGAAAAGAAAAATTGGGGTTCTCGCATGGGGAAAATGTAAACCTGAAATAAAGATGGACAAACTTAAAAAATGAACGTTTTTTTTTAAAGTTTCTTACATTTTTAGCAAATGCACAAATTTCTCACTGCACAAGATTATTTTTTCAGGCCCTCAACATTTGTTTAACAGTCCAGTTAAAAGCCCAGTTGCACCTAATCCCTTTGGCCTAACTTGTAGTGGGAATTCAACAGCGTGCTTACTGCGGAAGAGCCAAAGTTTCCGTCCGTTTCAGTGATTTACGACATTTCACTGATTGCCGGCGCTGGGTTGCCCGCCGGGCGGGGGCTCCAGTTTCGGAGCTGTCATTGTCAGACCAGAACGTCGGGATTTCCGCATCATGCGCCAACAACAAACCGTTTCAGAGGTGGAATGATGGTGAGCACCGTCAGTTCGCCGCCATCCTGGCCACAGATGCCGGGCCACTGGAATTAAACGATTGTGATGAGGCTTTTACTTTTTAAGTGGAAAGTTATTCATTTGGAATTTATCTATTATATTTTAATAGCTGCAGGGAAATCTACTTTTGTTCGTATGTTGGAAAGAGCCAGTGACGAATGGGAAGTTGTTCCTGAACCCATTGCAAAATGGTGTAATGTACAAACAACTGAAAATGAATTCCAGGTATTTAACCAAGATGAAATTCAAAATATTGTCTCAACTCTTGATTAAATGATGATTATTGGAAATGTAATTTTTTTATAGACACGGTTCTCCAACCCTTGAGGAAAATAAGCTGCAGTTAAGAAATTGGAGTGAGGGGTAGTCACAGTAAATGGTCAGATGTGTTTTCACCTTCTGCCTTCAAAGTTTTCTGAAATAGTTGTTCCTGCTCCAACAATTTTGGGCAAAAATCTATACTGTATTTTCAGTGTCTCCTTGCAACCGGTGCTGTGCTTCCTTCCCATCTCTGCTAGTTGAAATGACTAGGTTGCAAGTTCCTCTATTGTTAATGTCAATGTCTCTGATCGAGATTGTTGTCTGGTTGTGAGACTGGTATTCAAGTTGCCTTTACTATGCAGCACTATTGGTTGGGTTGAATTACTTAGGATTTGTGGCATGAATTTTTGGTAAAGGTTCTCTAACTTATTTTTGGTTTTGATTTTCCTAAAAGGAACTTTCAACATCTCAAAAGAGTGGTGGCAATCTCCTCCAGATGCTCTATGACAAGCCAAGTAGATGGGCATACACATTTCAAACCTATGCTTGCCTGAGTAGAGTTCGGGCACAGCTTAAACCATTCGCCTCCAAAATTCGGGAGGCAGAACATCCTGTGCAGTTCTTTGAGAGATCTGTATACAGTGACAGGTGAGACACACACTTCTAGTGTTGTAACCTCTTTCTGGGTAGGTGATCTAAAGCTAGCCAAGTTACATTATTTTGTGTAAACATGGGTTCCTTTTTATAAAATTATAAATTGATTGCATGTGTCTATTAGTCTGATAGTTTTAGCAATAACCATTTAAGCTGTGAAATTGCAGTGCTTACTAGCTTTTCCTCTCCAAACAGGTATATATTTGCCTCAAATTTGTTTGAATCTGGAAACCTTAATGAAACAGAATGGTCCATTTACCAAGATTGGCATGCTTGGATATTAAACCAATTTGGTTCACAAATTGAGTTGGATGCCATGATCTATCTCCGAGCATCCCCTGAAGTAAGTAATTAGTGACTTTCTTGTTTTTATCCTTCATTTTTTTTTTTGTATCCAATACTGTACTACTTTCCAGTAGTGGTTGAAATCTTCATCATTTGTTCTTTGCTAGAAATGTATGGAGCGGCTTCATCTGAGGGGTCGGGAGGAGGAGCAAGGGATTGAGATGGAGTACCTAGAAAACTTGCATTACAAACATGAATCTTGGCTTCACAGCCGAACAATGAGGTAAGTGGGATCTATTTAAATTTATTATAAATTAAAACTTTGTCCTTTCAGGAACTGGTATCTAACATTTCCACAATCTGGATGGAAGGAGCATTATTCAAGAGTGGATTATATTTTGTAGTAATTCAATTTCAATGGCAGACATTTAGAGACCGCATGGATGAACTACAACAATTGTACATTCCTGTCTGGCGTAAAAATAAAAAAGGGAAGGTGGCTCAACCGTGGCTATCAAGGGAAATCAGGGATAGTATTAAAGCCAAGGAAGTGGCATACAAATTGGCCAGAAATAGCAGCGAACCCGGGGACTGGGAGAAATTTAGAACTCAGCAGAGGAGGACAAAAGGTTTGATTAGGGCAGGGAAAATGGAGTACGAGAAGAAGCTTGCAGAGAACATTAAGACGGATGGCAAAAGTTTCTATAGATATGTAAAGAGAAAAAGGTTAGTAAAGACAAACGTAGGTCCCCTGCAGTCAGAATCAGGGGAAGTCATAACGGGGAACAAAGAAATGGCGGACCAATTGAACAAGTACTTTGGTTCGGTATTCACTAAGGAGGACACAAACAACCTTCCGGATATAAAAGGTGTCGGAGGGTCTAATAAGGAGGAGGAACTGAGGGAAATCCTTATTAGTCGGCAAATTGTGTTGGGAAAATTGATGGGATTGAAGGCCGATAAATCCCCAGGGCCTGATGGACTGCATCCCAGAGTACTTAAGGAGGTGGCCTTGGAAATAGCGGATGCATTGACAGTCATTTTCCAACATTCCATTGACTCTGGATCAGTTCCTATGGAGTGGAAGGTAGCCAATATAACCCCACTTTTTAAAAAAGGAGGGAGAGAGAAAACAGGGAATTATAGACCGGTCAGCCTGACATCGGTAGTGGGTAAAATGATGGAATCAATTATTAAGGATGTCATAGCAGTGCATTTGGAAAGAGGTGACATGATAGATCCAAGTCAGCATGCATTTGTGAACGGGAAATCATGCTTGACAAATCTTCTGGAATTTTTTGAGGATGTTTCCAGTAGAGTGGACAAAGAAGAACCAGTTGATGTGGTATATTTGGACTTTCAGAAGGCGTTCGACAAGGTCCCACACAAGAGATTAATGTGCAAAGTTAAAGCACATGGGATTGGGGGTAGTGTGCTGACATGGATTGAGAACTGGTTGTCAGACAGAAAGCAAAGAGTCGGAGTAAATGGGGACTTTTCAGAATGGCAAGCAGTGACTAGTGGGGTACCGCAAGGTTCTGTGCTGGGGCCCCAGCTGTTTACACTGTATATTAATGATTTAGATGAGGGGATTAAAGGTAGTATCTCCAAATTTGCGGATGACACTAAGTTGGGTGGCAGTGTGAGCTGCGAGGAGGATGCTATGAGGCTGCAGAGCGACTTGGATAGGTTAGGTGAGTGGGCAAATGCATGGCAGATGAAGTATAATGTGGATAAATGTGAGGTTATCCATTTTGGTGGTAAAAACAGAGAGACAGACTATTATCTGAATGGTGACAGATTAGGAAAAGGGGAGGTGCAACGAGACCTGGGTGTCATGGTACATCAGTCATTGAAGGTTGGCATGCAGGTGCAGCAGGCGGTTAAGAAAGCAAATGGCATGTTGGCCTTCATAGCGAGGGGATTTGAGTACAGGGGCAGGGAGGTGTTGCTACAGTTGTACAGGGCCTTGGTGAGGCCACACCTGGAGTATTGTGTACAGTTTTGGTCTCCTAACCTGAAGAAGGACATTCTTGCTATTGAGGGAGTGCAGCGAAGGTTCACCAGACTGATTCCCGGGATGGTGGGACTGACCTATCAAGAAAGACTGGATCAACTGGGCTTGTATTCACTGGAGTTCAGAAGAATGAGCGGGGACCTCATAGAAACGTTTAAAATTCTGACGGGGTTAGACAGGTTAGTTGCAGGAAGAATGTTCCCAATGTTGGGGAAGTCCAGAACCAGGGTCACAGTCTAAGGATAAGGGGTAAGCCATTTAGGACCGAGATGAGGAGAAACTTCTTCACCCAGAGTGGTGAACCTGTGGAATTCTCTACCACAGAAAATTGTTGAGGCCAATTCACTAAATATATTCAAAAAGGAGTTAGATGAAGTCCTTACTACTCGGGGGATCAAGGGGTATGGCGAGAAAGCAGGAATGGGGTACTGAAGTTGCATGTTTAGCCATGAACTCATTGAATGGCGGTGCAGGCTAGAAGGGCCGAATGGCATACTCCTGCTCCTATTTTCTATGTCTATGTTTCTCCGCCCCCACCCCCAAATCAAAAAATGTCTGTTCTATAATAATTTGTTGTCCTATTTCAGGCTTGACTTTGAATACTTGAAGGACATCCCTATTCTGGTACTAGATGTCAATGAAGATTTTAAAGATGACCAGATTAAACAAGAGGACATTCTAGAAAAGGTAAACTTTAAGCTAAATTTCTCTTTCATGAGTTCCATTTCTCATCCAGACTCCACAATCTAGAGAATGGCTAATTAGATGAGGTAACAGAGCTTACCTATGGAGTTGTATCCCAGGAAGATTCAACACCATGTGAAACACAGAGGAAGGGGAATCAGTAAAGAAATAAAACTTAGTCTTGAGATGCATGATGTAGCAATAATTTATTAAAGTTTGCCTGTCTGGTCCTGTCTCCTATAGAATTGTGTTTTTTGGGATGTTCATGAACTTTTGATCTAAAAACAGAAATTTAGTAAAGGAACAAACCTGGTTTAAATAATGAGCTTTTCTGAACACTTGCAAAAAATTTTTGAGCAGGTTCTACAATCTAATTGCTTGAGTGTTTTAATGTTAACTTTCAAAATTTATGCAACTTATTCTTGATTTAATCTTGCTACTAAATGTTTATTTGTTAAGCAGGTCATGTATAGCAGCAAGTAACACCAAAATGTTACCTTGTTCACAGGTGAAGGCATTCTTGCAGACTTTATAGTACAACGGAGCTGATGACAAACTTTGACCTGATGTTTTGTTACACTGAATTTTATCTGCCCTGTGGAACAAGAAGCAAATAACTATTTGAAGAATATATTTTTCTTAAATCTTTAATGCTTTGGCCAGAATGCAAGAGTAACTACAGTTACATGTCATGATACCTAATTTGTTATGCAAGCAGATCTGCATTCTGTCTTGCAGGTATATTGTATTTGCTTTTTTAAGATCTTCCCTCATCCATACTGCATTGACTAAGTTGTCATGATTACTATTCTCTATCCAAGGATGATGCTAACAATCCCAACCTCCTGCAATGATATGGCTAAGATAGCAATGAAATGGTCCCACATACACCACAGCCTGCTGTGCTTCTATGTTGGTGAACTGGTGCGAGCAACTGAATGAATTGTAAAATGATATTGTGCCTATCAAACTGCCATAAATGGCAAATCAATGAATGATCAGAAAAATCTGGTGGAGCATCTCTTCTGAAGGATAGCCCCTGTGAAAGTCAGCACCCCTCAGTGCTCCACGGAATCGTTGGCCTAGATTATGTGCGCAACTTTGGGATTTGAATAAACAGACTGCTACCAACTGAGCTCGACCAATACTGTCTCTTTGGAAATTGATCTTTCATAGGGAAAGGTGCCATGTTATTACTCGCCAGGGGCATAGGCCCCCATTCCTTGCTGACTTCTCGTGTTTTAATTTCAGATCTGATCTGCAGGCTTTTAATATCTCCCATCTTCTCTTGCATTCCTTGAGTTCCTCCCACTGCTTTAACTATCATTTGTTTCCCTAATTATCAGTTGTCTTTATGTATAGATCAATTCAGATATCCAGCCATCTTTTTTTTTTAAGCAGGTTAGTTTAACCCACCAATATTTCCCCCTCATGAACAAACAAAAAATTCAGTTTTGATGAAAGTATGTAATCCGAAATGTTAACTTTTATCCCTCTTCACCGCCCTGCTATGTATTGCCAGTATTCTGTTTCACATTTCCAGATTTCTGCTTTTAAGTCAATTTTTCTCATGATGAGATAAAAGGACTTTTCTGTATTTTGGGAGATGTATTATGCAATCCTCTCCACCTTTCTTTGCAAAGCATCATTCTGTGGCTTGGGTTTAACATTTTGTAGTGTGTTTCTTGTTGTTTGCAACCACAACATTTTAATATAATATCCCTTTCAAAGTGGTACTCTTACAATTTCTACTTACGCAGGCAGGAGTGCAGTGACGAAACTACTCCCATGTAGATTGTTTGAATAATGTAAATAGATATGAATTATAGATCTATATAATGTATTGGGGTTTTTTGTAGTTTTTCCAACTGCATTTTTTGTTTGTCTTTGTTCTCAGTAGAATTCAAATCCATTGTATTTGCTTTCAAATCCATAATTGTATTTGTTTTTTCATTTATTTTTCAATAAAAATATAAAATCATTCTGGTCTTTTTATGACTATTGTGGCGATCACAAACCATGGAATTGGAAGGGGAAACATACAATTATTCTAGTTGTTAATTGCTAATTTGTTTTCAAAAAGTTGTGTTGGTGAAACAAGTTTTAAAAGCACTTCTGCCAGGTGGTCATCATCTGCAAATGCCTAATTTGTACAAATATAACAGTAGAGACTTCAGTTTACATATGTGAAAGTGTGATCAAACTACACATGCACTTACTAGTTCTATCTCTTAATATTATGCTACAACTATCTGTATAGTTGCCAAAGTAGCCACTTTTAAGTTGATTCCTACTATTGTAGCACACTATTTCAACTCCATGGGATAAGTGGTTCAACTATTTTAGTTGTATCAGTAATCAAGTGCCCCCCGATTAAAGGTGGGGGGGGGACACACACACTCCAAAAACTTTTCAAGTGTCCCCCTTTTTATTAGGGTACTAGAAACATACAAGTGCCCCCTGGCTTAAAAGGGGCGGGTGGCACTAAACCCGACAACTTAAACTTTAGACATTAAAATTTGGTTGCCGGGGGTGATGATGCACTCCAGTCCCTCTGGCGCCCAACTCCTGGAAGGCCATAAGTGTACCAGTGGGCACCGCAGGGAAAGGTGGTTCACCCTGGTTAAAAGTTAAGGATTATATTGAAATAAGAGGCTTACAATGTTGCGAAAGAGTAGTAAGCCTGATGATTGGAAGGGTTTCAGAAATCAGCCCAGGATAACCAAAAATTGATAGGAGAAAATAGAATGAGCAAACTAGCAAGAAATATAAAAAAATAATTGTAAGCTTCGACAAGTAAGATTAGCAAAAGTAAACCTGGGTCCTTTAGAAGCTGAGACAGGAGAAATTATAATGGGGAATAAGGAAATGTCAGAGACATTAAACATACAAAAACATGTCGTCACAACGAACATGCTGGAATAAGTTGGAAACCAGTGTTGAATGAGTGAGAAACTTAAAGTACTGGAGAAATTAATAGGACTAAAAGCTAACAAAATCCCTGGACGAGATGGACTCCTGGCCTACATCCTAGAGTTTATTAAAAAAAGCGGCTGCTGAGATAGTGGATGGATTGGTTTTGATCTAGAATTTCCTACATTGTAGAACTGTCCCCGTAGATGGGCAGGTAGCAAATGTAACCCTGCTATTGTAAAAAGGAGGGAGAAGGAAAATGGGAAACAGCCTGTTAGCCTACATCAGTCGTAGGGGAAAATGCTATAATCTATTGGATGTTTTAACAGGGTACTTAAATTGTAATTCGGCAGTCAACATGGTTTTATGAATTTTGAGTCTTTTGAAAGAAAGACTTTCATTTATATAGCACCTTTCACGACCACCTGATGTCTCCAAGCGCTTTACAGCCAATGAAGTACTTTTGGAGTGCAGTCACTTGTAATGTGGGAACTGTTTTAATGTAATGAAGGGAAAAAATAGCAGGCTTGATAAGGGGTGGCTTATAACAGAAAACTGAGAGTAGGAATAAAAGGGTAATTTTCGGGTTGGCGGGTTGTAACTAATGGGATGCTGCAAGAATCAGTGCTTCGGCCTCAGCTATTTACAATCTATATCCGTGAGTTAAATGAGGGGACTGAGTGTAATGTATCTAAGTTTGCTAATACAAAGCTAAATGAGAAAGTAAGCTGAGGAGGACAAAGTCTGCAAAGGGATATAGACAGGTTAATTGACTGGGTAAAAAGGTGGCATTGCTGGTTCTGGGGAATGAGGTGGGTTAAGTAGAGCAAGTGTAAGTAGGGGAACATTTAGGGAATAGTGATCACAGTATCATAAGGTTTAGACTAGCTATGGAAAAGGACATGGTGTAATCTAGAGTAAAAATACTTAATTGGAGGAAAAGCAATTTCAGTGGGTTGAGAATGGTTCTGGCCCAGGTAAATTGGAATCAAAGATCAGCAGGCAAAACTAATCGAACAATGGCCTTTAAAGAGGAGATGGTCTGGGTACAGTCGAGGTAAACTACAAGGGAGCAGAAAAAGGGCGTGTATCACCGATGTCCGGTTGAGAATACAAGTGAGAACCAGGCTGAAAACAAAGTTCAGAGGGGACGTGAAAAAGGAAATGAGGGCAAAGAGAGTGAGAATAGATTGACAGCTAACATAAAAGGGAGTCCAAATGTCTTCTATAGACATATAAATAATAAACAGGTAGTAAGAGGAGGGGTGGGGCCGATTAGGGACCAAAATGGAGACCTATACATGGAGGCAGGGTGCATGTCTCAGGTACGAAATTAGTATTTTGCATCTGTCTTTACCAAGGTAAAAGATGCTGCCAAAGTTACAGTGAAAGAGAAGGTAGTTGAAATCA
The DNA here is from genome assembly GCF_044704955.1 of Pristiophorus japonicus. NCBI lineage: Eukaryota > Metazoa > Chordata > Chondrichthyes > Pristiophoridae > Pristiophorus > Pristiophorus japonicus. The sequence continues at coordinate 71,662,009 of NC_091980.1, read as the reverse complement.
TTGATGAGGTATTAGAAAGGCTGGTTGTACTTAAAGTAGATAAGGCACCAGGACTGGAGGGGATGCATCCTAGGATACTGAGGGAAGTAAAGGTAGAAATTGCAGAGGTACTGTCCATAATCTTCCAATCCTCCTTGGAGATGGAGGTGGTGCCAGAGGACTGAAGAATTGCAAATGTTACATCCTTGTTCAAAAAAAGGTGTAAGGATAAACCCAGTTATTTCAGCCCAGTCAGTTTAACCTCGGTAGTGGGGAAGTTTTTAGAAATGATAATCCTGGACAATATTAACAGTCACTGACAAGTATGGATTAATGAAGAAAAGCCAGCACAGATTTATTAAAGGCAAACCATGTTGAACTAACTTGATTGAGTTTTTTGATGAGGTAACACAGGGTTGATGAGGGCAATGCGGTTGATGTGGTGTACATGGATTTCCAAAAGGCATTTGATAAAAATGCCACATAATAGGCTTGCCAGCAAAGTTGAAGCCCATGGAATAAGAGACTGGCAGCATGGATATGGAACTAGCTAATTAACGGAACAGAGTAGTGGTGAAAGGTTGTTTTTTGGACTGGAGGAAGGTATACAGTGGTGTTCCCCAGGGGTCGGTTCTAGGACCACAGCTTTTCTTGATGTATATTAATGACTTGGACTTCGGTGTACAGGGCACAATTTCAAATTTTGCAGATGACATAAAATTTGGAAGTATAGTGAATATAGATGAGGATAGTGATAGATTTCAGGAAGACATAGACAGGCTGGTATAATGCGTGGACATGTGGCAGATGAAATTTAACGCAGAAAAATGTGAAGTGATAGATTTTGTTAGAAACAATGAGGAGAGACAATAAAGGGTACAATTTTAAAGGGGGTACATGAACAGAGAAAGGGGGTATGTGTGCACAAATCGTTGAAGGTGGCTGGGCAGGTTGAGAAAGCAATTTTTAAAAAAGCATACAGAATCCTGGGCTTTATAAATAGAGGCAGAGAGTACAAAAGCAAGGAAGTTATTATGAACCTTTATAAAATAGTGCTTCGACCTCAACTAGAGTATTGTGTCCAATTCTGGGCACCGTACTTTAGGAAGGATGTGAAGGCCTTAGAGAGGCCTGAGAAGCTGGAGTTGGTCTCCTTAGAACAGATAAGGTTGAGAGGAGATTTGATAGAGGCGTTAATAATCATGAGGGGTCTTGGCAGAGTAGATGGAGAGAATCTGTTCCCATTGGCGGAAGAGGTCGAGAACCAGAGGACATAGATATAAGGTGATTGGCAGAAGAGCCAAAGGTGACAAGAGGACAAAATTTTGTACGCAGCGAGTGATTCGGATCTGGAATTCACTTCCTGAAGGGGTGGTGGAGGCAGATTCAAAAGGGAATTGGATAAGTACCTGAAGGATAAAGAATAGCTGAGCTTCAAGGAAAGGGTGGGGAAGTGGGATTAGCTGAAGTGCTCTTGCAGAGAGCCAACACGGGCTTGACGGGCCGAGTGCTGTAACCATCCTATGATTCTATGGTTTGTATCTTAACTCCATCTACCCGCTTTGGTTCCATAACCCTTAGCCTTGCCGAACAAAAATCTCAGTTTTAAAATTTTCAATTGACATAGTCTCAACAGCTTTTTAGAGATGTTTCCGATTTACACTACACTTTCTTTGAAGAAGTACTTCCTGACATTTCACCTGAATGGCTGAGCATTAATTTTATGGTTACGCCCTTGTTCAGGACTCCCCCACAAGAGGAAATAGTTTCCCTCTATCTACCTGATCCACTTCTTTAATCGTCAACACCTCAATTAGATCACCATTAATCTTCTATACTCATAGTAATCTTCTATACTCAATGTTCTCATTAAGCTGTGCAGGTTGGTCCCTGGTTTTTGAATGGAAAAAACACGCAAGTGCAAAAATTTTAACGGTCAGCGCACCCCAAAAAAATTAGAGGGAACATTGGTAATACAAGCCGAGTCTATGACAGCTGTCCTCATAATTTAACCCTTTTAGCCCCTGAATTTTTCTACTCCAAGTCCAATATATCCTGCGGTGCAGTGCCCAGTACTGAATGCAGTGCTCTAAATGGGGTCTAACCAGAGCTTTGTATTACTATGACATAAGTTTCATCACATTGTATTCCAGCCCCCTTGAGATAAAGATCAAGATTCCATTAGCTTTTTAAATTATTTTCAGTACCTGTCCACTAGCTTTTAGTGATTTCTGTATTTGGACTCTTAAATCTCTTACTCCTTATTGACCAATCAGGATAACACTGGGTTGCCCCAGGTGTCATCAATCAAAAGTAATTTAACAAAAATGCCCACTTTTTTAAAGTGGTCCTTTAGTTTCTTACTTAACATTTAGAATATACTCTGATCTATCTTTAGGTCCAAAGTGGATAACCTCACAATCCCTACATTGAACTCCACCTGCCAGTTTTCCCACTCGCTTATTGATGTCACTTTGCAATTTTCTGCGCCCATCTATAATATTTACTGTGCCAGCAAACTTGGATATACTTCCCTGTTAAGCAGTAATTCACCTTCTGCCTTCTTTTTATTGAATACAGTGAAGGAAGAACAAATTGCAGGAAGAGGAAAAACCATCAAAAGGCCATAAAAATCCCTAGTGTGCCGCCCATCAGACTTTTGGACTCTGGATAAATGACTGATATAAAATACTTTACACCAGTTCACTGTCAGTTGACAAGAAAGACTTGGATTTATATAGCGCCTTTCACGACCACCGTGTCAAAGCGTCTCAAAGCACGTTACAGCCAATGAAGTACTTTAAGTAGTTATAGTTCTTTGCTCTCAGTCCCTTTGTTTTATAAAGACTCCTGTTTCTTCCATCGATGCTGTTTGAGTGAATGTCTCTGTAGAGGAGCAAGTAGTCCAAAAGGTTTTCCCTGAATTCCCTATTATATTTGTGAGTGACTATCTTATATTTATGGCCCCTAGTTCTGGACTCGCCCTCAAGTGGCAACATCTTCTCTACTTCTACCCTACGAAACCCTTTCATAATCTTAAAGCCCTCTAACAGATCTCCCCTCAGTCTTCTCTTTTCCAGAGAAAACAGCCCCAGCCTGTTCAATCTTTCTTGATAGGTATAACCTCTTAGTTCTAGTCATCATCATCATAGGCAGCCCCTCGGAATCGAGGAGGACTTGCTTCCACTCCCAAAGTGAGTTCTTTGATGGCTGAACAGTCCGATACGAGAGCCACAGACCCTGTTACAGGTGGGACAGACATTCGTCGAGGGAAGGGCTCGGTGGGGCTGGTTTGCTGCGTGTTCCTTCCGCTGCCTGCGCTTGGCCTCTTCATGCTCTTTGCATTGAGATTCGAAGAGCTCAACGCCCTCCCGGATGGACTTTCTCCACCTCAGGCGGCCTGCGGCTAGCATCTCCCAGGTGTCAGTGGTGATGTCGCACTTTACCAGGGAGGGTGTCCTTATAACGTTTCCGCTGTCCTCCTTTGGCTCGTTTACCATGAAGGAGCTCCGCATAAAGCATTTTCTTAGGGAGTCTCGTATCTGGCATGTGAACTATGTGGCCTGCCCAGCGAAGCTGATCGAGTGTGCTCAGTGCTTCAATACTGGGGATGTTAGCCTGGTCAAGGACACTGATGTTGGTGCGCCGGTCCTCCCAGGGGATTTGCAGGATCTTGCAGAGACATCATTGGTGATATATCTCCAGCGACTTGAGGTGCCTTCTATACATCGTCCGTGCCTCAGATCCACACAGGAGGGCGGGTATTACTACAGCCCTTTTACTACAGACCATGAGTTTGGTGGTAGATTTGAGGGCCTGGTCTTCAAACACGCTTTTCCTCAGATAGCCGAAGGCTGGGCTGGCGCACTGGGGGTGTGCTGAATCACCGCATCAATGTCTGCCTTTGTTGACAAGAGGCTCCCGAGATATGGGAAATGGTCCACGGTGTCCAGGGCCACGCCGTGGATCTTGATGATTGGAAGGCAGTGCTGTGCGGCGGTGGCAGGCTGGTGGAGGATCTTAGTCTTACGGATGTTAAATGTAAGGCCTATGCTTTCATATGCCTCAGTAAACACATTGACTATATCCTGGAGTTCAGCCTCTGAATGTGCACAGACACAGGTGTCATCTGCATACTGCAGCTCAACGACAGATCTTGGACATGACCTGGAGGCGGCATAGGTTAAACAGCTTCCCACTGGTTCTGTAGTTTAGTTCCACTCCAGCGGGGAGCTTGTTGATTGAGGTGGAGCATGGCGGCGAGGAAGATTGAAAAGAGGGTTGGAGCGATGACGCAGTCCTGTTTGACCCCGGTCCGGACGTGGATTGGGTCTGTAATGGATCCATTGGTAAGGATCACGGCCTGCATGTCATCGTGAAGCAGGCGAAGGATGTTGACAAACTTTTGGGGGCATCCGAAATGGAGGAGGACGCTCCATAAACCCTTACAGTTGACAGTGTCAAAAGCCTTTGTAAGATCGAAAAAGGCCATGTGTAAGGGCTGGCGCTGTTCCCTGCATTTTTCCTGCAACTGTCTAGTATTAATCCAGTAAATCTTTTTTTGCACCTTCTCCAATGCCTCTATATCCTTTTTATAATATGAAGACCAGAACTCATCACAGTACGCCAAGTGTGGTCAAACCAAAGTTCGAAACAAGTTTAACATAACTTCTCTCCTTTTCAATTCCATACCTCTAGAAATGAAACCCAGTGCTTTGTTTCCTTTTTATGGCCTTATTCACCTGCATCACTACTTGAAGTGATTTGTGTATCTATATCCCTCTGCTCCTCTATCCCATTTAAACTTATTTTCCAAGGAGCATGTGGCTTTCTTATTCATCCTACCAGAACGTACCACTTCACACTTATCTATATTGAAGTTAATTTGCCAATTATACACCCACTCTGCAAGATTATTAATGCTTTCCTATATTTTGTCGCAGTCCTCGGCTGTATTAATTACACCCCCAATTTGGTGTCATGTGCAAATTTAGAAATCGTACTTCTGAATTGCCAAGTCCAAATTATTAATGTAAATGGTGAACAACAGTGGTCCACGCACTGACCCTTGTATACCACTTCCCACCTTTTCTCAGTCTGAGTAATTCTTTGGTAACACACTATATATATTTTTTTTTAATTCCTTTTAGTCTTAAATTTTACTTGATTAATTGAAAGTTCAAAATAATTGAGCTCTGTAAATGAGTAGATGACCAAATACTATTTTGCACAGCCAGCACGAAGGTTATTTTCCAAAGCAACTTTAATATTAGTTCTGCAGAACACAACGAATCCAAACTTGTCAGGTCTGAACAGTGTAGAGTAGTGATGGACCACCTGAGAATTTGAGGCAAAGAATGCTGATGGCTCCAGGGGGAGGGAAAAGCACAGGCGTGATAACAGCAGCCATTTGGGTCCAGCTGGAGATATCACAGTGTAAGCTCAGCAGTGGAATGCTTCAGACCCAGCTTAGGTTTTCAGCATGACTTGTAAACTTGAAATTGTTTGCTAATATTATCAATCACAGATTTGTCAGACTTCCAAAGTCACCTTTCTGCAGCTAAACATGCCACTGCTGATGTGTGGACAAGCGGGGGCGGCTGCTGAAACATTGCACAAACGAGCCCTGCCATGGCAATAGGCCCTTCACGTAAGCGCAGTGTATTTGAACGTGTGCACTATACTTCGAGAGAAAAAGCTTTTAAAAAATTGAAAAGGGGATGCAGTTTGGAAAATAGTTATTCAGATGTAAGTCCAGAATATTTTAAAACAGAAATCGTTTTTTTAAATAAAAGCAAAAATACTGCAGGACCGAAATTGCTCACCGCCGGAAAAGAGGCGCACCTACCGTTTTTGATGTGTTCAAGTCGCCCCATGCACTTAAAGGGGAGAGCCACTGTGAACTCTGCAGCCACTTTAGTGGCAAACACTGGGCCACTAGTGAGGGTTTTGGCCAGGCCAGCAGCCTGGCATCCAAGAGGAGCTGCCAGGCTGCCTGTTGGCGGCTTGGCCGAACCCGCCGCAATAATTGTCGGACCGACCTGGCAGTCGGCCAACAAAAGAAAACACGGCAGCGGCAATGTGACCTCCACTTTAAGGTCAGCCAGGCCGCCATGCCACGGAGAGTGTACAGAGAACAAAAGCTGTCGGGGGGCACCGATTGGCGGCGGGGCCATTCTTGCGAGGCAATACTGGGAAAGGGGCAATTTTCCGAGGGGCAATTTCGCGGAGAGGCCCCCGCCAGTCGGTAAGGGGTCAGCGCGTGCACGCCATGGCGGGAAAATGGGCAGAGCAGTCCTGGACACCACTCCAAAACTCACGATGGGCTATTTCCAAAATGGCAGCACCCTTTACGGAGACTCGGCGGCCATTCCACGCCGACCCGTGGCCACCACTTTCAGGCGGACAGAGGCCTTAGAGGAAGGGGCAATTTCGACCCCTGCGGAAGCTAGAAATCTGAAATAAAATCTGAAAATGTCAGAAATACCCAGCAGGTCACGCAGCATCTGTGAAGAGAGGGAGAAAAACATTTAACGTTTCTGGTCGATGACCTTTAGTTTGAATGTTTTTTTCGGAGTGACTATTTGCCCTAATTTGGCATGCGCAGAAGCGAGAGTTGGGACAAATAGTCACCGACTCCACCCTCCGGCGCAATTTACACTAACCCCTTTCTGCACATGCGTCCCCCTCCCCCGGGTACCCGAACGTTGCAGCCCCGAGTCTCGGCGGCAGTTTGAGTGAAGAGTGCGGGTCGACCAGGAGCGGTTTGATTGAGTGGAGAGTCAAGCGGCACCATAAAGTGCTCCGTGAGGAGAGAGACACGGGGTGGAGAGAGTGAGTGAGTGAGTGAGTAAGTGTGTGTGAGAGAGAGAGAGAGCGGGGGGGGGGAAGAGAGAGAGAGAGAGAGAGAGAGCTGGGGGGGGAGAGTAAGTGTGTGTGAGAGAGAGAGAGAGAGAGAGCTGGGGGGGGGGAAGAGAGAGAGAGAGCTGGGGGGGAGAGAGAGAGAGCTGGGGGGGAGAGAGAGCTGGGGGGGAGAGAGAGCTGGGGGGGAAGAGAGAGAGAGAACTGGGGGGGGAGAGAGAGAGAGAACTGGGGGGGGAAGAGAGAGAGAGAGAGAGCTGGGGGGGGGAGAGAGAGAGGGAGAGAGAGCTGGGGGGGGGGAGAGAGAGAGAGAGAGAGAGCTGGGGGGGGGGAGAGAGAGAGAGAGAGAGAGAGAGCTGGGGGGGGGGGGAGAGAGAGAGAGAGAGCTGAGCTGGGGGGGGAGAGAGAGCTGGGGGGGAAGAGAGAGAGCTAGGGGGGGGAAGAGAGAGAACTGGGGGGGGAGAGAGAGAGAGAACTGGGGGGGAGAGAGAGAGAACTGGGGGGGGGAAGAGAGAGAGAGAGAGAGAGAGAGCTGGGGGGGGGGGGAGAGAGAGCTGGGGGGGGAGAGAGAGAGAGAGAGAGCTTGAGGGGGGGGGAAGAGAGAGAGCTTGAGGGGGGGGGGAAGAGAGAGCTTGAGGGGGGGGGTGAAGAGAGAGCTTGGGGTGGGGGGGAGGGAGAGAGAGAGAGCTTGGGGGGGGGAGAGAGAGAGAGAGAGAGAGAGAGAGAGATTGGGGTGGGGGGGAGAGAGAGAGCTGGGGGGGAGAGAGAGAGAGAGAGAGAGAGAGATTGGGGTGGGGGGAGAGAGAGAGCTGGGGGGAGAGAGAGAGAGAGAGAGAGAGAGAGAGCTGGGGGGAGAGAGAGAGAGAGAGCTGGGGGGGGGGAAGAGAGAGAGAGAGCTGGGGGGGGAAGAGAGAGAGAGAGAGAGCTGGGGGGGGGGAAGAGAGAGAGCTGGGGGGGGAAGAGAGAGAGCTGGGTGGAAGAGAGAGAACTGGGGGGGGGGAAGAGAGAGAGCTGGGGGGGGAAGAGAGAGAGAGAGCTGGGGGGGGGGGGAGAGAGAGCTGGGGGGGGGAGAGAGAGCTGGGGGGGAAGAGAGAGAACTGGGGGGGGGAAGATAGAGAGCTGGGGGGGGAAGAGAGAGAGAGAACTGGGGGGGGAGAGAGAGAGAGAGAGAGAGAACTGGGGGGGGGAGAGAGAGAGAGAGAGAACTGGGGGGGGGGGGAGAGAGAGAGAGAGAGAACTGGGGGGGGGGAAGAGAGAGAGAGAGAGAGAGATGGGGGGGGGGGGAGAGAGAGCTGGGGGGGGAGAGAGAGAGAGAGAGTGAGAGAGCTGGGGGGTGGAGAGAGTGAGAGAGCTTGGGGGGGGAGAGAGAGCTGGGGGGAAGAGAGAGAGAGAGAACTGGGGGGGGGGAGAGAGAGAGAGAGAGAGAACTGGGGGGGGGGGAAAGAGAGAGAGAGAGAGAGCTGGGGGGGGAGAGAGGGAGAGAGAGCTGGGGGGGGGAGAGAGAGAGAGAGAGAGAGAGCTGGGGGGGGGAGAGAGTGAGAGAGCTTGGGGGAGGGGGAGAGTGAGAGAGTTTGGGGGGGGAGAGAGAGAGAGAGAGCTTGGGGGGTGGGGGGGAGAGTGAGAGAGCTTGGGGGGGGGGGGAGAGAGAGAGAGAGAGAGAGCTTGGGGGGGGGGAGAGAGAGAGCTTGGGGGGGGGGAGAGAGAGAGAGAGTTGGGGGGGGGAG